>NC_133973.1:86902920-87255920 GCF_047716275.1 Strix uralensis
TCCAGGCTGAACAACTCCATCTCTCACAGCCTTTCTCCATAGGAGAGGTGTTCCATCCCTCTGATCATTTTTGTGGCTCTCCTCTGGATCTGCTTTATCATGTCCATGTCTTCCTTGTACTTGGGACCCCAGAGCTGGATGTAGTACTGAAGGCAGGGTCTCACAAGAGTGGAGTAGAGGGGAAAAATCACCTCCCTCAACCTGCTGGCCATGCTTTGATGCAGCACAGGATACTTTCTGGGCTGTGAACGCACATTGCCAGCTCGTATCTAATTTTTTATCCACCAGTATCCCAAAGTCCTTGTCCACAGGGCTGTTCTCAATCCATTCATCCCCATGATACTGGTGACTGCCATGACCCAGGTGCAGGACTTTGCACTTGGCCTTGTTGAACTTCATGAGGTTCTCATGGGACCACTCCTCAAGCTTGTCAAGGTCCCTCTGGATGGCATCCATTCCATCTAGTGAATCAACTGCACCACTCATCTTGGTATTTTGATCATATAAAGAGCTCAAAATTCGCATAACATAGCTATTTTAATTTCATGTATAAAGTAGTTTTTCATTCAAGGAAATAAAGTTCCCCATCATGTGGGAAACAGTTGCATTAGTATTTTTTAACATTTAACATTCTCATTTTTTTATCTTATCCATTGCATTGATTTTATTATAGAACTTGCATGTTGAATTAGCTAGACACTGCTAAGGAAAAGCAAATTCTTTTTCTTCAACCAAACTCCTGGTTAGAGTCACAGAGAGAAAACTTAGCTCAGCAGAAAAATGTCATTCCTGCTCTTCGGTATGCTTAGGTTGTAAGTCCCCTAGAGCTAGCAAGTATCAGTTTGTGTTACAAAATGAGGAAATAATTATAAATACATTTTCAGTGATGCTCTCATCTAGGGACTAGAACCAGCACTGAGATTAAGGTAGGATCTTTTTTTGTGTGTCTTGTTACTTCCATCACAGCTGAAGTATTATATGACTGCAACATACCCCTTCACAGTAACGTCAAGACTGGCAAAGGCACAAGTGGATGTTGTTGGGTATCTAAAATCTTTTGCTAATGCTCCATAAAAAATTAGTTCCTTTGTTTCAGCTACTTGTAGAATTTATCCAACATTTATCCAGACATTAAGTTATATAATATATCCAGACATAATATAATTTATCCAGACATGTAAGTCTGAACGAGTCATAATATTTTTGCAGTCAGAGAAGTGAAATGGGTACTTCTATTGTAGAGTCCTTAATAGCATTCTGAGATTGGCAGATAGGAAAGATCAGATATACTATCATTTATATGTGCTTATTTCTCAATTCCCATCCAGAGGATGAAAGTCATATAGTATAGACTTCTGGAGCATATGCAGAGTAAGTGAAGAATGCTTTTCTGAACGTAATAAGATGTGTTGTCTTGCTCTTTGAGTAACCTGTTACATTGCCAGAAAGAACTCAATCTATCTTTTGATAAATTACAACTGTTCAGACATGTGTATGTGTATATGTGTATTCTTAGTGAAACTTGTTGAAAGCTGTTTTTTTTCATATCAGAATGACAACAAGACACTTCAAATTCCTGTAAAAATTCAGAAAGAAGAACATAAGTGGTCCTTAGTCAGGCATTCAGATGTGATCTCCCCACTCTGCTTTATCACTGTATTTATTGGGTGTTTGCAACAAAGTTTTGGTAGCAGGGGTGCTACTGTGAGGAGAGGTTGGAGCTGCCCTGTGCCAGGGACAGACAGTTCCAGATGGCTCTACAATGGACTGCAGTGTGTGGAAGGACCCATGCTGGAGCAGGAGAAAAATATGAGGAGGAAGTAGGGGCAGAGAGGAGCTGATATGGAACCATAACGCTCCCAGCTTCACCGCTCTGAGAGGTCATTTAGGGGAGTCGGGGAGAAGTGAAATTGAGTCTGGGGAAGAAGAGTCAGGGGAGAAGCGTTGTTTTAATTTTTTGTCTTTGTTTCTCATTACTCAAGTCTATTTTACTTGGTAATAAACTAAATTAGTTTTCCCCAAGTTGAGTTTATTTTTTCCATGACAGTAAATAGTAAGCAGTCTCCCTATCTTTACCTTGACCTATAAGATTTTTCTTCTTATTTTCTCCTTCTGTCCTTTTGAAGAGGATAAATAAGAGAAAGGCTGGGTGGGCATCTGGCTGCAGATGTTGTTAAACAACCATAATCACAAACAAGCTGTTTTTCTCAGTTTCCTTAAGTATTTTAATCTGATTTATATTGAAAGTATGAAATTTTAATATGCAAATTATGTTCAGATTCACATTACAGAGATTTGAAATACTTTTTTCCAAAACAAAGATAATTAATTTAGCCATCGGATCTTAAAATAATTTTAAAATGTTATGGCCTTTTACAAAGAGTTCTTAATAATGCTGACAGAACTAACTTCACAATTAAAAACAGCGTATCTATATGACTGTAACATTGTATCTGAACTTTTTAGTTAGGGAAAAGCATCATGAGTCTCACCGCAGTGCCACACTCTCAAGACTACTTGTGTTTTGAATCCCAGTCAGAATCATTACGGCATGATGCATCATACTTCATTGACACCTAGACTGCTCACAGATCTCAGATATGAAACTACATTGCACTTTTCAGACATGTCCAATGCCTCTTTTACAGAGTCTGTACTAGTCTGTTTATGTGTATCCCTTGTGCCAGACAGAAAGCAAGGCTTTGTATGCTGTGGATTCAGACAGGTCTCTGGACACACAAAGATGAGACACATCTCCTAAATCATCATAATAGACACGATTTTGTCTAAGATATAATCTCATTTGGACAATACTGTAGTGTTTGGTGAAAGTCAAAATAGAAGAGCACCTACTTAAAAAAAAAAAAATCAACAGTGTCTATACTACAAATTCTTATGAGATCTCAAGAAAAGCTGCTTTATATGGTAATTTTTGAAAGTCTGGCCTTTTCCATTGAGTATCTGCATGGAAGCTTCTGGATGATTAACAGTATAAAGATGAGGTTCTTCATATCTGATGTCTAAATATGAATTTATAAGCACTTAGATTTGACAGTTTTAGCTTCAACTACAGTTCTTTATTATCTTCAGATGTCTTTTTCTCATTACTCCCCTCACAGAGTTGTTCTTGAATATAGCTGTCTGTATTTAAGCTTCAAAAGAGGTTATTTTATCACTTTTAAAAAATTGTGACAGATGTGTAAATGCTTTAACATTTTCAGGTAAATATTTATTTCTTAGGCATTTTCTATCAGTTGGCTGTTATTTAACTATTTATCTGTGTTTTGTCCAGTAGTGTTTAACTTCTAAAAAAATGATTCTACTAATAAAAGCTAGGGTGAGCTATCAGCATTAGAACAGTACACCTGGATATGTGAATAAGTCTGTGAACCTGTCAGTGGGAATTCGTGAATAACAATGTTCTCCATCTCTGTAGTTTGTTCAAATTGTACAGGCTAATATGCCAGAAACTTTCAAATTTAATAACAAATGACAGTTTATTCATAAGCAGTTCAGTCTATAATTTGCCTTTTGGCCCAGTCTGGCAGTCTTTTTATTCAAGAAAGAGCTAACATGGAATTTAATTAAGTTAATCTAGTTCGATGCTATAGAAATGGAGAACTGATATCCATAAAATGTTTCTGAATTATGACTGCTTTCATATTAGGTGAAGTCATTCATGTAATGGTAGTAAAATTCAATATTTACCCACTGACAAATCAAACTGTTCATTTTGGTGTGTATATAGTGTGAACTAAAGTCATTATCACAGTCCTAAAGGTTTAAATACTGGAGCTTTTCCTCTTTCTTTTGTGAAAGAATGTTGAAGAGTGAATTCATAGCAAAACACCGCTCCCAGTCACAGAATCAGAATCACAGAATCATTCAGGTTGGAAAAGACCCTTGGGATCATTGAGTCCAACCATCAGCCCTACTCTACAAAGTTCTCCCCTACACCATATCCTCCAGCAACTCATCCAAATGACCCTTAAACACATCCAGGGATGGTGACTCCACCACCTCCCTGAGCAGTCTATTCCACTGTCTAAACACTCTTTCTGGGAAAAATTTTTTCCTAATGTCCAGTCTAAACCTTCCCTATTGGAGTTTAAAGACATTCCCTCTTGTTCTATCACTGATTACCTGTGAGAAGAGACCAGCACCAACCTCTCTACAAAGTCCTTTCAGGTAGTTGTAGAGAGTGATGAGGTCTCCCCTCAGCCTTCTCCTCCTCAAACTGAACAGTCCCAGCTACCTCAATCTCTCCTTACAGGATTTATTCTCCAGGCCCTTCACCAGTTTGTTGCCTTCCTCTGCACTCGCTCCAGCACCTCAATATCTCTCTCGTATTGAGGTGCCCAAAACTGGACACAGTACTCAAGGTGTGGCCTCACCAGTGCAGAGTACAGGGGGACTATCACCTCCCTACTTCTGCTGGTCACACTATTTCTAATACAAGCCAGGATGCCGTTGGCTTTCTTGGCCACCTGGGCACACTGCTGGCTCATGTTCAGCTGCTTGTCAATTAGAACCCCCATATCTCTTTCTTTCAGACAGCTCTCCAGCCACACCTCCCCAAGCCTGTAGCGATGCATGGGGTTGTTGTGGCCCAAGTGCAGGACCTGGCACTTGGCCTTGTTGAAGCTCATCCCATTGACGTTGGCCCACCGATCCAATCTATCCAAGTCTCTCTGTAGTGCCTCCCTATCTTCATGCAGATTGACACTCCCACTTAACTTGGTGTCATCTGCGAATTTACTGATGATACACTCTATGTCTTTATCAAGATCATCAATAAAGATGTTAAACAGAAATGGTCCCAACACCGAGCTCTGAGGAACACCACTTGTGACCGGCCGCCAGCTGGATTTAGCTCCATTGACCACCACTCTCTGGGACCGTCCATCCAGCCAGTGCTTGACCCAGCAGACCATTCTCTCATCCAGGCCATGAGCAGACAGTTTTTCTATGAGAATTCTATGGGGAACTGTGTCAAATGCTTTTCAAAAATCCAGGTAAACAATATCCACAGCTCTTCCCTCGTTCAATAGTCAGGTCATTTTGTCATAGAATAAGATCAGGTTTGTCAGGCAGGACCTGCCTTTCATAAACCCATGCTGACTAGGCCTGATCCCTTGCTTGTCCATTATATGACTTTTTATGGCACTCCAGGTGACCTGGCAGGTCTATAGTTACCTGGATCATCCTTTCAGCCTCTCTTGTAGATAGTTGTCACATTTGCCACCCTCCAGTCCAGTGGGACCTCCCCAGTTAGCCATGATTTCCGGTAAATCGTGGAAAGCGGCTTGAAGAGCACATCTGCCAACTCTTTCAGCACCCTTGGGTGTAACCCATCCGGTCCCACAGACTTGTGTGCATCCAATTGGTGTAGCAGGTCTCTGACCACCTCCTCTTCAACTGTGCTGACCTCATTCTGCTTCCCCTCCCCATCTCCCAGCTCATGAGGCTGGGTGTCAATGGAATAAGCAGCTCCACTGCTAAAGACTGAGGCAAAGTAGGCATTGAGCACCTCAGCCTTTTCCTCATCCTTAGTTACCATGTTTCCCTCTGCATCCAATAAAGGAGGAAGATTTTCCCTAATCCTCCTTTTGCTGTTAATGAATTTACAGAAACATTTTTTATTATCCTTAACAGCTGTAGCCAAGTTGAGCTTTAGCTGCGCTTTGGCTCTCCTAATGTTCTCCCTGCATAGCTTCACTACATCTTTATAGTCTTCATGAGAGACCTGCCCCCTCTTCTAAAGGCAATAGATTCTCCTTTTGTTCTTGAGATCCAGCCAAAGGTCCCTGTTTAGCCAGGCCAGTCTCCTTCCCCGCCTGCTTATTTTTCAGCACATGGGAACAGGCTGCTCCTGTGCCTTTAAGAGTTTGCTCTTGAAGTCTGTCCAGCCTTCCTGGACTCCCATATGCTTCAAGGCAGCCTCCCAAGGGATTTTGTTAATCAGTCTTTTGAACAGGTCAAAGTTAGCCCTTTGAAAGTCTAAGGTGGCAGTTTTACTAACCCTTCTTTTTGTTTCTCCAAGGATTGAAAACTCAATCATCTCATGATCATTGCACCCTAGACGGCCTCCAGCCTTTACTTCCCTCACAAGCTCTTCCCTGTTCACAAGAAGCAGGTGCAGGAGGGCACCTTCCCTGGTCGGGTCACTCACCAGCTGTGTGAGGAAGTTATCCTCCACACATTCCAGGAACCTTCTGGATTGTTCCCTCTCTGCTGTGCTGTGATCCCAGCAGATACCCAGGAGGTTAAAGTCCCCCACAAGAGCAACAGCAACTGACTGTGAGATTTCTCCCAACTGTTTGTAGAAAGCTTCATCCACCTCACTGCTTTGGTTGGGAGGTCTATAGCAGACTCCCACTGCAAGATCTGCTTTATTGTCCTTAACCTAATCCAAACACTCTCAACCCTGTCATCACGATACTTGATTTCTGAGCTGTCATAACATTCTCTTACATACAGGGCCACTCTATTGAGTCTCCTTCCCTGACTATCCCTCCTGAAGAGCTTGTAACCATCGATTGCAGCACTCCAGTTGTGTGAGGCATCCCACCACATTTCTGTTATAGCTACTATGTGATAGTTCTCGTGCTGCATCATGGCTTCAAGTTTCCCCTGTTTGTTGCTCATACTGCATGCATTTGTATAGATGCACTTGAGATGAGCTAATGAATCCAACACTTTTTGTGAGTGTGGGCCCCATTTCCTATCAGACCCTTCTCAGGTGCTTCCATGATTCCTAAACATCTTCCCCTTCTCTTCAATGAAACGGCATTCTCACTAGTCCACCATCCTTCAAGCCTTGGCATGCTTCCCTTGAGCTTATTCCTAACAGGCCCAGTTATCTCCCCCTTCCCCCTCATATCTGGTTTAAAGCTCTGTCAATAAGCCCTGCTAACTCCTGCCCCAGAATCCTTTTCCCACTCTGGGAAGGTGCATCCCACCTGTCCCATTTGTCACCAGCAGACCAGGTGCCTCATAAATTTCGTCATGAAGTCCTCCCTATAGCAGAACAAAACCTAAGGATTTAGCAGAGTATTGGGATAAAAGGTCTTGAACAGCAAACATGGAGGGGGATTTGGCTTCTAATAGTACTCCTCAGAATTTCCCAGTCTCTCCTGGTTTTCTTTTGCATGTCTCTCTTTTTGGAGTTCTATTGAAAATATGAGGACAGCGTGATGTGAGGTGGAGATACAGGTGTTTAATATAGTTTTTGTGACTTTACAAAAAGACAACACTTTCTAACAACTAACCCTTCTTTCTTCCATTTAGAGAGTGGAGGAGGTGGAGGAGGGAATCAAAAACCCTCTTACTGTTAAAGTTTAATCTTACTGGAAACCGAATAATATAAAACAGGGAAGTTAAACTTACTTTCTCGGAACCAGAAGAAATACTAATGATAAATTAAACACTCTGTGCAAAGGCTATGATTATCATTCCAGACTCACTGAGGTATCCAGAACTGGGTGACAGAACCCTAAATTCTTTATCACATTTTAACCCCTGTGCAGATATCTTGGATGTCACTGAATATTTTAAATGGGACTTGCCACCTATGCTTAAGTGGATCCTTTCCCAAGCATCAGTATGTAGAGCTTTTATCCTATTTTCAACTATATTCACCATAAGAACTTCTGAGATTTCCTTAGTTGTACATAGAAGGCAAGTCTATATATCATTACATTGCCTTGAAAAAGAAGTAATTTCTCTCTTGTTAGAACAGATTTTCTGTAGGTAAATGCATCATAACGCTATTCTGATGAATATTTAAATGGCAGATGAGAATGTCATCAATACATTCATATATAACACAAAAAATAATACAGGCAAGCAATGAGAGAAGGAGGCTACTATAACATGTGCATTTGTGATTATGTTTGTACCCATATGAAGGAGACAGTGACGACTATTCAACTGCAAATACAAAAATGAATGATATGTATTTGTAATATGTAGTGAAAGGCATTGGTAAATCACTTGAACAGAAATGCATTCTTTGGAAATAAGCAAGTTGTTGATAATTCATTGCAAATATTTTGTATTCAGCTGTATCCAGAGCTAGGATTCTATATCAAAGCCAGAATAACCACAAGGGAAAAAGTAAGAAGTTGTATTATTATGAGGAATTTTGAGCCAAATACTTCCACCTTTAGATTGACTAGGTCTTATATCAATGATATCTGATTCTGCAGAAGTTTAAGCCTGTCTATTAAGATTATTTCAGTAATATATTTTTATTGTTTTGATGGGTTAGCCTTGCCTAACAGCCAAACACCAACCTAACCACTCACTCACTCCCTCCCCTCCCTTAGTGAGACAGGGGCAGAAAATAGCATGAAAAATCTTGTGGAATGAGATAAAGACAGGGAGATTGTTTACCAAGTACTGGGGAATATTAATTTAATTGACTGTCATTTAAAATAGATTTGAGTAGGGAGAAGGAAAGACAAACATTAAACCAACAAATTTCTTCCTCGCTCTCCCAAGCTTAATTCCACACCTTCACTCCAGACTCTTCTATTCCTCTCCTGAGCATAGGGGCACAGGGGAAAATAGGTATGGGTGGCTTCTCTCTGCCACTGGGAAAAAAAAATCTGCTCTGGAGTGTATTCTCCTGCAGGATATAGCTCCTTCAGGAAATATCCATCTGCTCCAGTTTGCGTCCTCTCTTGCTCCTCCTCCTCCTCCTCCTCCTTCTCCTCCTCCTCCTTCTCCTCCTCTTTTTCTTCTGACCTTGATAGTCCCTCTACTGTTTCTCAGTCTATTTCCCTTTGTTTTCTGCCTACCCAGAATTTTCTGCCCTTTCTTAAACATGTTTTCACAGAGGCACCACCGGGCTCATCTGTGTCCTGCAGTCGTTCCGTTGCAGAGCCAGATGGAACTGGCTGTCCTTGGCACAGGGAAGCCCTGACCTCTTCCCACATTGGCCACCTTTGCAGGCCCCTGTTACCAAAACCTTGCCACATATACACAATGAAGTGGTAGACTGAAAAAACTCACTTTACAACAACTTTTCACTTTTTCAACTTAAGATCATACGTCAACAGGTTCTACATTTCTCCCAGACCCATCAAACCTTTTGACAAATATAATGGTTGAGGAGCAATGATTTGTCTAGGGACCCTCCTACTCCAAATATGCACCATGACGATAATTCAAATGGTACTTCTTCATTTTCTGATAGATTTTTACTAGAAAAATTTTAGGAGGTCTCATTTTCTATTTTATGGTATTTTTTTTCTTCTTTTGAAACCATGATCTTTATTTTATGAAGCAGAAATACTGATTTCTGGCCAGGTTTTCTTTTCCTTTTTTAGATGAACCATACAGCTGAGACATTTCTACATACGTGGATATTCATTAATAATTAATGTTTTTAGTTTCATACAATATGATGCACATTGGATTAGACTTCAGCTACTTTATATTAGTTAACTCAGTGTTGTATTTCTACACCAATTATGGAATTCATTTAGGTAACATTTCATTCATTTCTTGTAACATATTGCATTTCTCTGAATATAAAATTAATAGTAATAAAATTATGGTTAAATGATGAGAGTACACACGTAATTTACCTACATGCAATTTAATCTTTAAAATAATTTGCCTGTCAGCATATTGCACTGTTGAAGTGCTTGGTGGCAGGGAGAGAGGAAAGATTCTACTCTTTTTTTCATTTGTTTGATTTTTATCTTTTTATTTTTCTGCCAAAAAGACAATTTTGTTGCTAAAATTACTTGAAGTGTCAACACTAGTTCCTCAGTGTCATCAGCTGGTGGGAGCTTTCCTGGTTTTGATTTGGTCAATAGTTGCATAGTTGTTCCAGTGGTAGGTGAACTATCAATCCATTATTTAAAAAATTATTTATGTGAAAATTCAGTTCTCTGTTTCATTGAGATATTCTGTGTCATATGGAAACAGCAGGGCATTAGCCTTCACAGCCTTTAAGTACTGGGAGGATTCGTGAGCTAAACACATTCATGAGCTCACATCACTGGCTCATAGTCAGCTTTTCATCCACTACTATTCCCAAGTCCTTCTCCTCAGGGCTGCTCTCAAATCACTCATCACCTAGCCTGTCGTTGTGCATGGTTGTGATGGTTTAGCCCCTGCCGGGGTCTGAGACCACGCGGCCGCTGCCCCTCCCCCACAAAGGGAGTGAAATACAAAGCCCCAAGACTGAAATAAGGAAAGGTTTAATACAACAGTGCAATAGCAACACAACAAACAACAACAATAACAATAACAGTAATAGTGATAGCAATGAACAGAGCAAAATAGCTACCAAATACAGCAGTTTGAAGCACGATGTACAAAACCACGAGTGCACCGCGCTCCGCGCCAGGAAAATGTGACCTGCCAGGATGTGACGTCCACACGGTATCTGAATAACCCGGCTAGAGCTCCCCCCCCACTGCTGGGGAAACTTAACCCTATCCTGGTTAAACCAGGACAATGGTCTTCCCTCAAACCATGTCAAGGTCTTCCCTCTCCCATTGCAGTGGAGTACCATAACCACCACATTATATCTTTTATCTATTTCTCATGAGTCTCTGGATTTTGTTGTATAGTAATTCAGTTTCAGTAGAAAGAATGCAGGACATCCAGTGAGGTCCCGTTTTCACCAAAACTATCTGTAGTATGGTTGTTTTTTGAGACTTTTTGTTTTGCAAGATGAGGAACAAACTGAACCACGGTATTCTGTTTTTCATTCAATATATTTCTTTATTAGATTGTTATTAACACAATGTCAGTAAAGCTCTGCCCTGATTACCTCTTTCTGTAGTTGTGTTTCAAGAAGAATATTTTCCAAATATCATTGTAAGCACCTACAAAGGTTGTGTAAGAGAAAATTTTCATGTTCTGGATACCAACTGCAGGGACTGCCACTTAGTCTACTGTGTTCCTTGAGTAAAAAAGCTCAAAAAGATCCTTAGAAATGAAAAATAATCAAAATATTTTTTCTTACCTTTTAGTTATCTTAAATCAAAACATTTTAGCCTTTCACTTTGATAGAGCACACAAGTATAAAAATTTATATGCTGAAATGGTCTATAACTTTTAAGAAGTCTGCCACAGAGTAAGTCCATTTTGAAATATTTATTTTTCCATACAAAGAAAATATAATTAAACAAAAATAAAAGGCAAAGATAAACAAGTACACTGAATAGTTTAATATCCACAAACAAAGCAAATAAGAAACACTGTACCAAAGCCTTCTTTCCTCTCAAAAATTTAGTAGCAGTTTTGAATATTTAACGTTCTGTTGGTGGCTTTCTACCTGAACTAGAGCTATTTGTATTAATGCAAATTGCAGCTCTGTAGCCTCAGATGTTACATTCAAAGCTCATTTTCTAATGTCATTATACCATGGCTTTTTGGAAAAATGATTTACTTTATATTCTAAAAAACTGTTCGCAAAGATGTTCTGACATAATTAAGTCAATGAAATTACTTATAATCTCCACATAAAAGTAATTATTTCATTGTCAAATATTATTCTGATTAATGCAGACTAATGATGTCATTTGCTACAATTACGGTTGTTTTGTGAAAATTCTGTTTCAGCATGCCACCCTATAGGCCTGTGATTTTTTAAAGGCAGAACTAATAGAAAGTAACTCCTGTGACAGGTGCATCCACCCAATGAAAGCAGAGCTTCTTGGCTGCTGAAGTGTAGCAGCTCCGGACTGCCTTTGTTCTCAGGGCTTCGCGGTAGTTGGGGCCTTTGGCCAATGGGAGCCGCTATTGACTACAGGTCAGATTCGGCCTGGGTATAAATGGAGTCCCCTGGGGGAGCCATTTTGAGCTTGTCCCCTGGAGCAGTAGCTGCGGTCGAGGACTCTCCCCTTGGGCCAGGACGCTGCCCAAGGAAACTCCTCGAGGGGCCCTGGGTCGGGACGCTGCCCTGAGCAGGTCTTCAAGGTTGAGAGTCTTCACTTGTCAGGTGAGTGATAAAGCGTTTTGGGTTGTCGTTAAACCCTAAGGAGTGGGGCTTTGTTCTGTGTTTTGGGTTGCTGTTAAACCCTAGAAAGTTGTTCTGTTCTTTTCTCACAGATATTCAAACCTGTAATTTATGGAGAGCTAGTTAATTGTGTTAATAATAAATTTTTAATTTTTGGTGGTTTATTTGAGAGCCTTTGTAAGAACTCCACAGTTTGGTCAGAAACTGATAGGCTCTGCAGTTCTCCCATCTTGACAAACCCAGACTGAGTATTTCAAAAATTAAAATGCTATCCTCCTTGTGGCTCTAAATGCTTTCCTTCCCTTTGCTCCAGAATATTAAGCAGAAAGCAAGCCACAAGGCTTTGTACTGTTCCACATGTTAAAATAAAGGGTACACTTTTAACTATAGGGATATAACCCACTGTGGTAGCCTCAATACCATGCCTAGACACTGTACACAAGTAAGATGTTATACCTGAAATCTATTAATAGAAAAAGTTACAAGCTTTTGACACATCTAAAGTGGGATTACAATGTGCCATGTGTAGTGCTCTCCAAAATAACAGTATTACTGTATTTCTGCTAGAAGTGCTTAAAAATCTTAAACGACAAGTCCTAGAGCTGATCCCAGCCTCAGCTGTTCACTCTTTGTGTAGCTCCTAATTAAGTCACTATAGCATTAAAGTTGCCTATATTCTTCTTCTACCTTGAAGCATACTGCATGAACATGCATGTGTGTGTACTTATTTTATACTGCACCTTGCCCCTGATAGTCCTTGGCACCAGAACAGCCACAGCAGGACAGGTGTCTCTCAGGGGTCTGGGGCAGCCTTGGACAACTGGAGTTGGTTGGAGCCAGTTGGAGCTGGCTGGAGCTGCACAGAGCCGGTTCTCCCAACCCTCACATGACTATTACCCACCCAGAGGGAGCTGCTGGTCACTTGGGGGCAACAGCCTGACTGACCCCAAGGGTGGGGGGAACTTCGGCCCTTTGTGTCATAGGGCATGAGGGCACCTTCTGCCTCTGCTGCAGGGCACCTTCTGCCTCTGCTGCAGGGTCCCCAGGGGCAGCCAGAGGGTGGTGGGGTGAGTGGAGAAGGGATGCAGTCCTGAGGGAGGATAGCACCAGAGAGGGACCTGTGACATCAGAGAAGAAGGGTTTGTGTTAGTGATGATTTCTGACTGGAAGCAGGAGGGGTAGAAGAATCAATGAGAATGAAGGAGCAATAAAAACCTTGTATGATTACTCACACAATGATGTTAAAAGGCACTGTTTCCTTTATACCCGTTAGAATATTATTTTATAGTATATTAAATTTCTTGAGGGCTGTGTCTGAGGTATTAACACAAGCAAACTTGTTCCATCTGCAGAGCCAGAAATCAGGAGAGAGCAAGCAGAGACTTTCCCAGTTACTACTCAGGCAAGGTGGCAGTATAACTACATCCAGACCCCTATTATGAAAGTAAGTGGATAGAGGGGTTCTTTCAAGAATTACATGAACTTCCTATTTGCCTTCTGAAATGTGGCTGTCGGAGAAGAAATCGGAAAGACTCTGATGGTTCTGCTGCTTATCTGTTACCTGATCTCTCCCACTAAGAGATTAGATCATGTTCCAGTTAAACTAGAAGGAGAATCAAAACACCAGACACTCTCCAGAAAAAGATTTGTAAACACTCAAATTTCTATTTCATATATTGGCATAATTCCTTGTTTAGAAGACCTTACTGTTAAAGCTTAAGATCTAAGAAAGCAGGATTTGAAGAATCATAAAACTGTTTTCAGATTTGAGTCTACATTGCTTTTTGGATTGGCTTTAATTCCCCTTTTTTTTCCCAAAGAATTTTGCTTTAAACCATCTGGTCAGCATGACATATTCAATTTGAAATGATGGTCTGCCATAAAAGATTCCTTTTCTCTGATAAATATAAGTTCTTTTTCCTTCCCCCCCCCCCCCCCCAAAAAAAAAAATTACTGTTGTGCAGCATCTTTCCATTCCCAGGGGCATTGAAATCTGTTAAATTCTTTCATACAAGCATTTACTCAATGAGGGCACTATTCTTCCAGCTTTTTTTTTTTTTTCCTATTTATTTTAGTCCTCTCTTTGGTAACAAATCTGATCCTGGGAGTTATGTCAAGGCATATGGATGACAGGGATATGATTAGAGACAGTCAACATGGTTTCACAAAGGGCAAATCATGCTTCACTATTCTGTTGGTCTTCTACAAAGGAGTGGCTGCATCAACAGACAAGGGAAAAACAACTGATGTCATCTACCTGGGCTTCTGTAAGGCCTTTGATATAGCCCCTACAACATCTCGGTTGCTAAATTGGAGAGAGATGGATTTGATGGATGGACTATTTGATGGATAAGGAATTGGCTAGATGGCCATGCCCAAAGAGTTACAGTCAATGGTTCAGTGTCCAGATGGAGATCTGTAACAAGTGGTGTGCTCAGGAGTCCATATTGGGACCGGTACCATACAAAATCTTTTATAATGACACAGACAGTAGGACTGAGTGCATCCTCAGCAAGTTTTCAGACAACACCAAGCTGAGTGTTGCAGCCAATATGCTTGAGGGATGGGATGTCATCCAGAGGGACCTTGACAGGCTTGGGGAGTGGGTCCATGCAAACTTCATGAAGTTCAACAAGGCCAAATGCAAGGTCCTGCACCTGGGTCAGGGCAATCACCAGTATCAATACAGGTTGAGCAAAGAGTGGATTGAGAGTAACCCTGCAGAAAAGGACTATAGGGTACTGGTGGAAAAAAAATTGGACTTCAGCTGATGAAGTGTTCTTCCAGGCAAAAAACCCAGTTGTATCCAGGGCTGCATCAAAAGAAGTGTGGCCAGCAGATCAAAGGAGGTGATTCTGCTCCTCTGCTTTGCTCTGGTGAGACCCCATCTGGAATACTGCATCCTGCTCTGAAGCCCTCTGTACAAGACAGACATGGACCTGTTGGAATGGGTTCAGAGGAGGGACAAAAATGATCAGGGGGATGGAACACCTCTCCTATGAGAAAAAGCTGAGAGAGTTGTGGTTGTTCAGCCTGAGGAAGAGAACGTTCCAGGGAGATCTTATTGTGTGGCCTTTCAATACCTAAAGGGGGCTTATAAGAAAGACTGAGAGACTTTTTACCAAGGCCTGTAGGGACAGGACAATGAGTTTTCAACTGAAAGAAAGTAGATTTAGATTAGATTTATGGAATAGGTTTTTTACAATGAGAGTAGTAAGACACTGGGATAGGTGTCCCAGAGAAGTTGTGGATGCCCCATCATTGCAAGTGTTCAAAGTCAAGTTGCATGGGGCTTTGAGGAAGCTTATCTGGTGAAAGATGTCCCTGCCCATGGCAGGGGCAGTTGGACTAGATGATATTTAAAGGTCCTTTCCAACCCCAACTTTTCTATAATTCTATGACTCTATGATTTTATTGATAAGGCTTGTATGTTCATAACAGTGCTGTTCTGTAAAAGTGGTAACAAGAAAGACTGAAAATAATGCAACATTCTTTTTAAGGGAAGATGAATTAAATGTGTGAAGTTTGAACCTGAACTGCAAAACATATATAGAAAACAAAACAAAGCAGGGAAGAAGTGCATACCTACGCATTTCTGTTTTGTGTCTCATCTGAGGCTTCAAAGGTACTGACAAACTGGAGAGAGCACTAAAGAGCACATGACATGTGAGGGGTGGCTGAACAGCTTGGAGAACAGATAGCTAAGGGCTGATTTAACAGCAGTGGTCTAGTGCCTAAAGGAGGGGTACAGACAAGAGTGTCAGACTCCTTTCAGGGGTGCACAGTGAAAGAACAAGGGACAGTGACCACAAGGCACATGAAGGGAAATTCTGATAAGATATAAGGGAGGAGGGGGGAAGCAAACCAAAAAAAACCACAATGAGAATGGATAAGCACTGAAATAGTCCATCCAGAGATGCTGTGGAATCTCCATCTTTGCAGATATTCAAAATATGACTAGATAAGACTATGAGTAATGTGATCTAACCTTAAGGTTAGATGGGTTTTGAGCAGGAAGTTCAAAAGAGACCTCCAGTAGTCCCTTTCAAACTGTTTTTTCCTCTGTAATTCCATAATTCAATATTTTTTCAGTAGTTTAACTTAAATTATAGATAAGGACAGCAAAAAAAAAAAAAATACCAATGGAAAAAAAAATTGTGGGCAGCAGAAATAAGGTCAATAATCAATAATCATAAATTTCTTAATATATATTCATAGGAAGTGAGGTAGTAATGTTGGTACAGATACTAGATAAGAAGGAATAAGAAAGAAAATAATTCAGTTACAATAGACATATGCAAAGAATACATTTATTCTGTAGTAAGAAAATAGTCATCTTATATTGATAAAAATTATTTTATATTTCATATTTAATTGGCTGAATGGTAAACAGTCTGAAAGTAAAAAACCAGACCACACACCACAAAGACCATTAAAAGAATGGATCAATGGAAAGAATTTATAAGTATGCCTGATATGAGATTTGGAAAACAGACTGTCTAGTAAAAAGCAAATGTAATTCAGTCTATGTCATCTCCCCAGAGTAAGAAGTTACTTGGTCATAGTCCAAAGTATGTTCATAAAGAATGGATTCCTTACTGTTTCTGTAGTACAGAAAAAAAAAAAATTGTCATGAGGAACGGATCTGATATTTCTTAATCATAATTCACCAAAGAATCAGGAGATGGAGTTGCTACTGTCTAATTAGAAGACAAATGTAGAGCTCAAAATATGCTTTACTTTGCCCATATGTGTGATGTAATACCCCATTTAGAACTGCTGGTACAATCTAGTTTCTATTTTGTGATGGTGGTGTGTATCTGAGTGAACAAATTTTGTCAACTGCTGTTAGAGATGCAAATTTGATAAGAGAAATGGGTATATGGCACTCAGTCTATATGGTGAAAGTTTAATATAGGGGATCCTTGGGGTCCCTTCTTAAAATTCCCTTCCTTGGTCTGCTTTCTGAAGTTTGCTTTGATCTGAATCTATTACTTGAAAAAGGAGAAAGGTTCTAAAATTACAAAAAATAAATTAATCACTATGAAGCTCTGTAACAGACCCATAAAAGAATTAAGACTGTGAGCCTCATTCTGAAATACACTAAAGTTATAATCAAATCTAATATTTAGAATGGAAAGAGTAAACAACTGTGTAGCATTATGTGGGAAGCAAGTACATTTTGTTATGTAACATGAAATGTGTCTGAAACAGCCCTTCATATTAAGTTATATTATGTATGTTAGAAGAAGAGCTTCAGAAATTTAGAAGGCACTTCAGTATTTATTTTAAAAGGAAGCTTACAAATCTCATTCAGAAAAAAATCCAAATCAGTTATTTTTAAATATATTTAAATGCCTCATCAAAAGGCAGTAGATGTCTTCAAAAATATTATTAAAGATCATGAACTACAAGAAAGAGACATTGCCCAGGGTAATTAATAAAGGCTCTGTAAATGTGTTTGCATTCTGTCACAATGTTGAAGCATTCAGCATTTTCAAAAAAATAGTTTCAAAAGAAGAAAAAATGACAAAAACAACAAACTTGAGGAATGACCTTTTTCTTTTAAAGGTTTGTTTCAAAATGCTAGGGAGCAGAAAGTAAAAAAACATTCACATGGAAGTTACTGTTATCGTCAGTTTATATAGTTACTGAAATAGAGAAAATGCAAGATATTTCAGTATTTTGTATTTTCATTTTAGGGAAAAATGTAGTAGTTTGTCTAAAATGACATAAGCCGGAATGAAGGCTATTTTAAACATATTATCTCTTCACTGCTTGTTCAAATGTAAACTTGGTTTTATAATTGATGGTGTTCATTGAGCTATAAATCGATAATTCAACCTGTTGTCTTGGTTGCACTAATGGTTTCATAGTGATGACAGAGGTACAAAAAATTCTACATTTGCCACACAAAAAATAGTTAGCATACATCCAAGAGGGCTAACATTCTACATATGTTTAAAAATACTTATATAGAAAACCAGTAATTTAGAAGGGAGAAATGGCAAAAAGTGCCTTTTCTGTCATCTCAATAATATAGTATGACTCAAACATACAAGAAATCTGCGTAAAGAAGAATAAAACAGTATAAGTGGTACCCACTTTAAGTGTCTTTAGGGTAATAATTAATTCATAAAAAGATGTGCTACTATTGTTACCAAATGATGAACCAAAAGAATTTTTGACATTTCCTTTTCCTAAGTTAGAAGTAGCAGACAGCTATCTTATAAAATGGTTTTAAATAAAATAAATGCATTGGTATGAAAAATTAATGGAAACAAATTGAAAGTACAATTTATGAATGAAGGGAGATTTTTCTATGTATTCTACATTTTGTATCTGGAAGAGATGGGAAGAATTATTGTATTCAACTACAGTCATGAGACTTGGTTGGTTAGTTGGTTGCTTGTTTGCTTGCAGTAAAGTTACAGTAAATATTCTAAGTAAAAAAAGTTGGGGTTAGATGAAAGCTATAAAAACTACCATCACTACAAAAACTCTACTAATCTAGGTGAAAATATATCTAAATATTTTAATTGTTGTGTTGTTTCAGCAGGATAAAAGTTTAGTCAGATATGTATAGGGATGAATTTCCTAAAATAAATTTTGAGAAAAGGTTAATTAAAAACATGCAATGCTCAAACTCCATAGTGCTGCAAAGCCAGATCTGTAGGCAGTCAATGACTTAAAGTTAATAATTTATTAACTCATATTAATATTTGCATTAAATGAAAAGCAAAAAGTTAACATTCCTAGGTGGCTGGATATGGGCCTAAATCCTGAAAAGTGAAGGGAGTAGACTCTTGTTGGATTTCCTTGGCTCTGAGTAACTACTGGACACCAAGAAAATATCAAGTATGAAAGACAGAAGCAGCTTCATGCTGGATGAAATCTGGAAATCTGGATAAAGAAGATTTAAAATCAGTTCACCCCAAATCCAGAAGCACCAGCAAAAAAGAAAATCAGAAGCAGCAATTCTAGCAAAATTTAATGATTTAGATGTTTTAGAGGTTTTCAACTTGGAAGAAAGAGACATTCATACACACTTTTGATAGTGTCATTCATTTAAGATGATGGCTTATCGCTATTTCTTTGAAAAAGACCTGTGGATAGTTTTGTATACATAGCCTAAGAGACACTTTTGTTAGTCAACTTGTCAAAAATGTCATTAGATTTCTTTTTATTTTTAAAAAATTTTGTTGTTTGTTAATAATCTCTTTATTATAGGAAAGGTAGTTTGAAGCAATGTATCTTTAAAATAGTCTCCAGAGTCATTTAGAAGTAGTTCTATAATGTGAGTGCTCATTTTATCCCATGCTGATCAGCAAAAATGAAAACTTAATAAAAATTGTTCTCTCAGATCCCTTGAGTTTGATCACTAAAGATCATGGTGATCAACTCTTAGAAAGGGAGAAATCATGTCCTAGTATGGCTGGACTGTAATCATATCGTGTGCCTCAAAGGCACACACCTGTGCAAGGCAATTGTGGTGTATTGCACCTGTGTGATTACCCATCATGAAGATTTATATTCATCCTAGAAAGCACACAATGACAGTAGACACCTATACCTAAATTTAAAAAACACTCAAACAGTATGTGGGCAATGCTTTAGGAAGAGGCTTCTGTACTCTAAAAGGATAGAAGAAAAAGGGAAAGAGATGGGAAGATAATGTCTATGATGACACCTTTCCACAGTAGTTGTTCTGATCTGTGTTTATGGCATGCTTTGTGATTTCACAGTGTTACCAGTTTGGGACTGATTTGGGAACTAGAAAAAATTGTTTTTTCTTTTTGGTCTTCGGGGGAAAATAAAATATAGGGGGAGAATTGAGAAAAGCCTTAATGTATGATGGAATTATTCTGTACAGAAACTAACTGTATGTGACTAGGAACAAGCAGGCAGAAATTCTCATTATCAATAGAATTGCTAATACAATTACAATAAAATATCCGTACATCCCTGTTTCATTCAGTTGGAAATCTTGATTAAAATTCTTTTTTACCATGACATAATGCCTAGAAATGACAAAGGAATAGCAGAAACTGCAAACAAAATGCAACCTAGCACACAAGGGAAAAGTTTGATGAGAAAGAACAGCATTACTACCATAGCAACAATCTGTCGTGTATATGGTTTCTTAAATTTAAAAGCAGCTTTATCAGTTTAGTGGGGGAGAGAGGTGCCCAGCTGTAGTATTTTTATGTCTAAATCTTAAACCTGGGCTTCCAGCACTGAAGATATTTTTTTCTTGATATTAAATCTGTTCCACTGAAAGGATGTTAAACTGGTTCACAGTATTCTAATAAAACAGGTGGATTTAGGCAGTGAAAAATTATAATGTAATAGAGACCAATTACTGCTGAAAAGAAAAAGAATGGATGTGTTGCCATAATAGTAATTAAAAGAAGTGAACACCTAGTGTATGATGAATGAACTAAAGAGATTAAACTGGAATCTAATCTCACAAACGGTGAAATGAAAAGCAGAAACAACCACAAACCACAAGGTGGGAAAGGGTTCTGGGTGATTGCACATGAAGCTTTGATATTTTTGTCTAGAAAACTCCATGAGAAATGCATGTCCATGTCATTCATGCATGTGCTGTACAACTCCCTGAACAGTGAGCCTGAAATAGAGGATATGTTATAATTGTAAAACATTCTGGAGGACTGCAAGTCAGCTCTGCGGGTCATGCAATACATCAAAAGGGCATCAGAGTTACTATGCCTGAGCAAACCAAATTCACTGGGAACTTATAGTACACTAAATGCATCCCCAATGCAGAACTCATTGAATTTGTACTATGCTATTAAACTGCATATACACAACAGACATTTTTTTCAGGATTCCAGCTGTTAGCCCAGTCAGAACAACATTTCTGTGTAGAATAATACAGATTAGACTCAGAAATACCAGCCACATGTTTTATAGTCAGGATATCAAAGCCACAGTGGCTCCCTTTCAAAGTGACACCTGAGTAAAAGGAAAAAAAAAAAAAAATTCTTTTGATAAGTACAAAGGAAGAAATCAGGGGAATGTGAAAAGAAATTGAAAAATTTAATTAAGGATGTTCTAAACAAAGAGTACAGAAATAGATTACATGGAAGTTAAGGTAATTGCCTTAATTTTTACTGGTTTAGGATATGTTATCATGCATAAAAAGACTTCCATAACAGTGTGGGAGCTTTAGGGCAAAAGAGAATAGATTATTTTACTTTTGGAGCCTGGCCAACCCACAATATGGAAGTGGGTACATCTGTTCCTACTGATGTATCTTCCAAAGGTATGTGCACAGTGCCATCATACTTGAAGGCCTCATATGGTCTTCAGGATTTATCCTCCAAGCATGCTGTCTTCTGCCACTATACCCTGAAGCTATGCATAGACACTTTCAAGGTTCAGCCTTAATCTTATAGGTAATGCAGACACAACTAGCTATGAAAAAATGGTATATTACACTCAGGTATGCCCTCCAACATTAAAATAGAGACATAGCTAGAAAATATAGGTCCAAATGCAATACACAGGTAGGATACCCAAAAAAGATCCTGGGCACATTAACATCTTCGGACACTCGGATTAAAGTATACAGATACAAAAATTTCCTATTTCCTAACATGCCTGAAATCTATTGCTCCTTGCCAACTAGACCAGTTTTCATTGTGGGCTAGGAAGGTCAACACCTGTTCCAAAAATAACAGACATTCTCAGTTGGAGTGAATATTCATCTAGAACATTATTCCAACTCTGAAACTAGCTAATATAGAAGCCTAAGAAAGAGTAAATATGTAAATTTTTACTTCCTTGGTACTCACCAACTGCTTCCAGAGATTAGTGACTTTAGACTTCTTAGCAAAGAAGCAGTATCTCACTACAGTACATATTGCCTAATTTTAGGTGTCTGCAATCTATACATCCAGCTTTACATCTGAGCTAGTGTCCTTATTCAACCTCAGTAGTCCATGGAGAGGAACAGAAACTCTGTGGGAAGGTTAAAGAAACCACAGAGATTGAGGTGACTATCTCAGATTTAGCTTACTTCTTCAATTTTGAATCAGTATATCACAAATATCTGGCACACTAAGTTCCACTACTTATCTGTGTTCTGTGAACATTGTTTTGTCTGGTTTTAATTTACCTTTTTAATTTGCTATCTACCAGTTTTAGTTTACATTATGAGACAGTATCTTGCATAATGTTATCTTGTATTATAAGAGATAATAAGCTTTCCTATATGAAAGAAGTGGCCTGCATGTTATGCTCTCTTGCAACTCAGAAAGGTTCCCTTCAGTGAAGGACACTGAATAATGGGGTGAACATTTCATTTTCTTATAGTGATGTTGTGTCACCTTGCTGAAAGTATCCCCTGGCCCTAAAAATAGATTGTTAGTCTGTTGTTAAACTACAGTAGACATGACACACAGATGTTCCACATCCTGCATGATTGTTTTGTAAGAAATCCATTGTATAATGTTGTTGGAATGACACCTACTTAGGTGGCAAAACTGTTTATAATTTGATTACTTAACCCCATGACAAGGAACATGTTCTGGATATATAATATTTTGTTAATGTTCCTAAGTAAACCGGCTAATTTGATGCCTTAATCAAGGATAGGAACTACATTCCAGGAGCACCAAAAAAAAAGGAACAGGTTTCAGTATTTCAGCTCCCAAGTTATCTTTGGATATACTTCTACAACAGCTCCTGAGATTACACTGAATTAATGTAAACCAGCAAAGGTAACCAGGCCCAATTACAGGACAGGCATGCATAGAAGCCTGCTTCAAAAACACATGAGCAGGTGTGTTGGGTTTGTGTGGCAGGATTTTGGGGGGGAGCAGTGGTCCCTGTGAGAAGCTTCTTGAAGCTCCCTTGGCTCCAAGTCAGACCTGACTCTGGCCAAGGCCAGACAAATCAGCAGGAGTGGCTGCGCCTCTGTGATAACGTATTTAAAAAAGAGAAACCTGAGGAGGGAGGGGGGACTCTGAGGAGGAGTTACAAGAGGGACACCTATACAAACACCGAGGTCAGTGGAAAGAAGAAGGAGGAGAAAGAGGGGGAGGTGTGCCCGAGCAGAGAGCCCCCCCTGTATCCCGTAGTGAAACGGCAGGGCTGCCCCCCTTCACCCATGGGGGTTACCGGAGGAACAGGAATCCACCTGCCGCCTGTGGAGGACCCCACACCCGAGCAGACACCTGCACTGGGCTGGGACTCTGTGGGAAGAAGCAGTCCCCACTGTTGTAGTTCAGTGCTGGGAGGGCTGCAACTCATGGAGGCGACCTGCACCGGAGCATCTCGAGAAGAATGCATCCCGTGGGGAGGACTCACGCCAGAGAAAGTTTGTGGAGGACTATCTCTTGTGAGAGGAGAGCCACGTGGAGCAGGGGCAAGAACTCAGAAGGGTGCTTTCCCCCACCTTGGAGGAAGAAGCCTCGGATTGACTGCACCCCCCAACCCCTGCCCTTGTACCGCTGGGGAAGGAGGTAGAGATATAGGGAACAAAAGCTGGTCCGGAGAAGAAGGAAAAGGTGGGGGGAGGTGTTCTAAGACATGGTAACGCTTCTCAGTGTCCCATTCTGTCTGTTAAGTGTTGGTTTTGACAGTGTGTGAATTAAAGTGATCTTGTTTTTTTACCGTTACAAGTCTTTTGCCTGTGACTGTTTAAATGGGCGATCGACTCCTCCCTGTCCTTATCTTGATTCCTGAGCATTTTTCTCCATCCCAGGGCTGGAAGGGAAGGGGTGAGTGAATGGCTCTGCGGTGCTCAGTTGCTCTCTGGATTCAAACCAGAGATTCAAATGACAGCAGACTATACACAAAGCATCTCACCTATGGATGCAAGAAAAGTAGACTATTTTCATTGTCACAGCCTGTCAGATCAACCAAGTGTTTGCCTGATTTGCAACCCAAGTTTAGCATACCGAGAAATGTAACATATCCACATAAATTTGGAACCTATTCAAAGAAAGGTGAAAAAGTTGTCATGCCATATATTGTGTCTCATTAATTCCCATATCCTAGTGTTTCCGGATCCTCCTGTTCCCATATCCAAAAATGACCTTAATGAAATTCCTTGTTACAGTAATGTGATTGACAAACAGTGCATTGACTGAATCAGAACTGGGTATTTACCTCTTTTTCTAACAGATATTCTTGCAAATTCAACTAGGGATCTGACACACAAGTTAAATGTCTTTATGTGTTTATTTGGTTTACGTTTTATAAATCAAAGTCAGCATTAGAAATTTCTCAAACCAAAGTCCTATACAATTTTGCTACTGATTTGTCTCTAAATTGTGTCCAAAACTACATGCTCATATAGTCTTCAGTTGTATGTCTAATTTAGACAAAATATAATTTTAGTTTTCTTATTGTAATGCATTGGATAAGAATAATTTTACACTTCAAAGTCTAGGTGAAGTTTATCCTGATGTTATGGAAAACATTTTACTGGGAAAAAAATGGAAAATATTGAAAAACTGATATAAAAATTAGTAGAACTTGTGTTGTCAATGATAATTGTTCACATTTCAAATTTGCCACACCATTCTGACATTAAATATTCAGTATTTGTGATTTTGTAGAAAATATGTTCTGTGAAAAATTTATATGTTACGTGCTTGAGAGATTTTGATTTTCTTGTCATTGGAAGTTTCAGAAAAATAATGCAGCTTCAATACATGAGAAAAAATTACCTTTTACAACATTATCTGTAATCTTCCCCTAACCTGGTGACTGCTGAATGTTGAGTGGAAAGTTAATGCCTTGGTCTGAAAGACACTAGTCAAGAAGACAGGCAAAATCTCATACATGCCAACTTCTGGGCCTGCACTTTAGGATAAATAATTGCCAAAATTAATTCTTGCTTCTGACTTGTAGATGTGATAAAGTGTATAAAATGTGTTCCTCTGTGTGTGTGTGTGTGCGCGCGCGCGTGTGTGCACGCGCATGCATGTGTGTGCATAAATTAATTGACACAGAGGACTTTGTGTGAATATTTTGTGATAAAATTACAAGGCAACATTCTAAATTGACCTGGTAACAGATTTTTTTTAGAAGAGAGCAAATCAAAACCACAGATGGAACTTGTACCATTTTTTAAAGCATTACATTTGAGCTAAAAGACAGCTTTGACTTGATGTAAGATACAAGCCAATTTGCTTTGCAAGGCCAAGTAAGTATTTTTAATCATGAAATCTGCTAAGAGAAAGATATAGTTTCCTCTAGTTCTTCTCTCCCTTTATATTATAAATAAAAGTGAAGGAAATAGACCTTGATTTTGATCTTCTATCTGCTATTGAAATATTTCTTATAAAGTTGAAATATTTCAGTGGCAAAAATAATCCTGATACTTTTAAAAAGTTAATTTTTTCAGAATAACAATTTAACCCATTATGCACAATGAACATTTTCATTTTGACTACTGAACACTTACAAAATCATGAACTTTCTCATTGCTTATATACAGAAATAGATATTTGTAGATTCACTGGTATACTGAGCACACTGATGATATTGTAAAATTACCTTATTTTCTGTAGCAAGATGTAATAATTTTTGTACAAAGTTGGTTCCTTGTACAAGATAATATGTCCTTTCTTTAAGACCATACATGTAATTTTACTGTATGCTGCACATAGAGAATTACAATCTTACTCTAATACCTTTTTAAATTGATGCCTCTTTTAAGTTTGTTTTATTGTTATTATAAAATCACTAGTGTCCTTTTTTTTGATGACTGAATGTGGATTTGTTTATGTTTTTTGGAAGTTATCTTTTTTCTCCTGCAGAACTATGATTTTGATTCTCTGTCAATGAATCCCTTGAACACCTTTATCACTGACTGAATGTCAGCGTATCCCTTGAAGAGCTTTAATAGAAGGTTTGTTTGTGTGTTTGTTTTTTACTATTAGCTTTACTGTGTATCCTAAAAAGATGATGGACAACTGTGTTTGCCAATGTATGGGAGGTTCCCTATAGATCACATTATTCATTACTGAATGCAAATCCTTCTATGTTGGGCTATGTAAGAACTTAGGAATCCATTGGTTCTTCATTTTCCCAGGCTGTGCTTTAAACAGATGTCCCTGTTTTTTGCTTATGATTATACTTTCACCATTAGCTTTTTATCATTGCAGCATAACTCTGCTTGGATAGAGATAACTCATTAAGGTCAGTTTCTGTAATCATCTTTGAGAAGTACATACTTCTCTGAGCAATCCAATAGTTTCTGTAAGGTAACTGGATTTATATAGAGAAGTTACTTTAAATTGACTTGAATTTTCCTAAAACAAGGTAAGAACAATACAAAATAAAGCAAATAATAAAAGAATAATAATAAAGATTGTGTCAAAAAATATAAAGTAACATAAAAAATAAAATAATAAAATAATGTAGAAGTGCTGTATCAATCTTTTTTCTCACTGTCTTTATTTTCTGTCTCAATTGTCTTGGCTTGTGTGTGTCGTGTCAATGCTACACCACATCTTGTGGAAAACATGACAATTTTAAACTTGCTGCTGCAGATGAGTTCTTATATCACTGATATGTTCACATTTCCATATGTTCTTTGTTTTATACAATATCGTCTTGGATATTCTTTTGAGTGGCTATGTATTATGCACAGTCTGGCCCTTAAGTTACTCTACAAAATATCTTTATCTATCTATTTAGGATGTTGAAATTTAGTTTTTTCTAGACTTACTCTCAAATACCCATTCTGAAATTCATGGAGCAGGTTTTATGTGTCTGTTTGGTGTCCTACCCTGCTGGGATATTTTGGGACACAAACCCTAATGACCTGATATATTTGTCTGTAATCTGTTTGAGGAAAGTATACATCTCATTCGGGCACTATTTCTTTTCTGTGACAGGTGGAAAGAGAGGACCGTGTAGGCACATTGTATTCCAATTTAGAAGCAAAATGTGAATGGAGAGAAAGAAATGGGAATAATAATGTAGATAGAGCTGTAGAATTTAGGCAGATTCCAATAATCTTAGAACATCACTGCTACATTTCATAAATAGGCTTTTTGCCATTTCCACTGCCTGTCAATTTCCTTTTTATGTTTGCTGTTCATTAGCACTTCATACAGCACTAGTTATCAACCCATCCAGCTATTCCAGAAGATACATATTCTGGTTCTGTTGAAAACCTATAGAAAAAATGTTGCTTCTGTGAAGTGGAATTTCACTTCTCTCTAAAAAGTATAATATGATGAAAAGGTACTGATGGTTAGAGTTCTGAATTATTGGTGTTTTTTAATTAAAAAAAAAAAAAAAAAAAAAGACAGAAAGCCAGTCAAGCCATCAATAAAGAGTTAAGTAATTCTAACAGTTTAACCAATTTCCATATTTGGATTCTTGGTTTAATAAAACATAAAATGGAAAAGCTAATTAAGGTTAGTAGGGTTAATCCTCATGAAGCCTGTGACAGTGATGTATGTAAGAAGTACTTCCAGATAGAAAGGCAAAGGAAAAAAAATATGAAGACAATAGAAATGCAGAGTAAAAGTGACAAAACACAAGCTACAAAGCATCATAAATTACTCTTATGATAAAGGGGAAGGAAATGAAATACCTTTTCCTGCTTCTATCAGAACACTAACGAGATGGAATATAACTTCTGGAAACTCATTTGAGACAGCTAAAATATTTTCACTTTTACCAGCAATTATTATCTCTGCTTACTGGAGTATGGACAGCTACTTACTACGGTATAATTTCTTTCACTCCTCAAAATCTAGTCTAAATAACTATATATTTGTCCTACACACATCTCTGTTGTGACACCAAGAAAGAAAAATATGAAAACAGAATGGGGCAGTATATTAACATTTTTTCCATAATCTCAAGAGATTTCTTCTCTTTGCAGAAACTCCCAGATTTCTTCAGGAAATGGGAAAAAGTGGTAAAGAAAGAAATATCTTCTCCATAATGTGTCCATGTGTCTTGCCATAGACATATTTCCTCAGTGAAAGAGGTATTCCATAATGTATTCTGAATGTGCAGTGCCAAGCCATTTCCCACAGCAGTGGTTCCAGAGGAGCGGAAAAAAAAAAAAAAAAAAGTGAATCATAGAGGCTGAACTGGGAGATCTGGGACTGATTTTCAGCTGCTGAGGCTAGAGGCATCCTGATCTCATTTTATTGTGAGACCAAATTGTGCATCATCTTGAAGCCTTCTTAGATTCAACTGGAAGGGAAATCAAAAGTACAAGCAGGTGGGAACTGTGATGTGTACTAAACAGCTCTCCCCATCCAGAGGATCAGGGACCAGGACTGCAGTAGAGTATGTATGATCCACAGTTAAGATGCAACCAAATTGCTGAAAAAAATGAGTCAATTTCTCTGAAGAATGAATAAAGGCCGTGAAATCCTCCACCTTATGAATGATACTGCTAAGGAATCTTGCACCAGAAGAAATAACATAATCCAGAAAGCAAATACTCTTCTGAGAAATAAAAAATCTACATTTATATTATTTGTCTTCTACAAGTTTCTATGTACATGAAAGAGAATAATTTTCTATTGCTGGATAATTATCCTAATTAGAGTGTGTAGAAATACAAATGGGAGCAAATGCACCGTAGTATCTTTTTAACAAATACAGGCATGAAAAACATCAACTTGTTCTTAATGTGAACTACCCAGTGTTATGACTCACTTTATGATTCATGCAGGGCTTATTATGTAAGGCTGTTTCTATTCTCTTCCAAAGCCTTGTTATTTTTTCACGACTTTTTATTTGGCCTCCACCATTAAAAAATTTTCTATATTTTATTCTGTAAGACATTCTAGTTGGATGGACTGATTAAAGGTAACAGATTAAATCCTCCTTTGTCTGTTTCTTTATGTAGTGATTGACTAATTCAAAATATATGGAGAAGAGGTTGTATTGACCCTACAAGTCTCTGCTCCAAAGCTTATCGCCTAATCATTTGTCAGTGATGCAATCCACTCATTCTATATGACTCCTGCATTCCTGACTGTATAGGGACCCAGTTTCAAATAGAGGAAATGATAACACCTTTTCCCAGAATGCCTTATAGTCCAATGGTTAAGACATTTTCTGGAGTTGAGGGAAGTTGAATTTTCTTCAGGTTTTAGAGAAAAACGCAACTCAAGTTTCACATTTCTGAGCACAGGACCCTAGCAGCTTTCTGTTACATCACTGATGGATACCAGTGCTGGCTACCTTCGATAAATGCACACATTCAGTTCAGTGCCTACTGAAGGACAGTCGTCAATATTGAACATTTCTTTCAGCTAGCTTTAGGCAGTGTTTCATTGAGCACACAGACTTTTTGGCTTATGCTTTGGATTAGTCTAACTTAATGGACTATCAAGGTAACCCAGGTGCATGCAGCTTACAAGGTATCGTGCATCTCACGTGCTCAAATGCTAAGTCAAGACTACTTATCCTTGTAAGTCAAAGATAAAAACAGTGTTTCAAAAAAAAAAAAAATTCCATCCGAAAATCAGTATCTAAAATACCTCAGAGGAATCAGTCTTTGTAAAAACTGTTTCCCTTTTTAGCTATCTAAAATTAACTGACATGAACTGCTTGTTTCTGGTGGATTGAGGTTTGTTTTAGGAATTACAATGTCTAATTTACATGGTCTAAATCTTGAGTCAAGGTATAAAAACCATAACCAATCTCAAACATTAAAACAAAAATAATAAGACAATAATGATAAGCAAAATCCAGTATCATTTCAGTTATATAGATACACTGATTTATTTCCAGTTTAAATGGAACAGTAACAAAGTAGTATGGGAGAGATATGATTTAAGTAGCTACTTGTTCATAACCTCAGGCCAATCTGGTGAGAGTTGTAAGACAAACCTCCAGTCTTTAAAATTCCTGCAGTTTGCAGAGTGTTCAGTACCCATTTGCCTGTACTGAGATTTTTCTTGTTAGTTTTGGCTTCTAAATAGCAGTCTTATTAGTGTCCTATTAACTATATTTAAACACCTTTCTCATGGATTAATTCAGGTGAAACTGGCTTCTGTTTACTTAATTGCTACTTTCCTGGCTAAATTCTGAATCTGTGGTGCATTTTCTCTTGTTTATTTACCGTACCAGTCATGTCCTCATTTTACATTGTCTCACAACTATTCACAGTATTCATCGACAGTAATCAAGGACCCGATCAAATCTGCATCTCTTCGTTTCAGAATCATTATGGCTGTTCATCAAGACAGGGCTAAGAAAGAATCCAGAAAGAATTTTCTCATTTAAGCAAAATGGAGTCTCAACAGACAAAATGGTTTTACTTTGGCTTTATTCTAGCACAAAGAGATTGTAATTTCCTTACAAACAACAAATACTGTTATTTATGCTTTAAATAGATATTTTATTTAGACTTGTAAGTCTAAATGATTGCTTTATTGCAGTTTTATACACATGAAATAGAATGCAGCTTTCATTTCAGCAATTGACATTGTTCATAATTACCTTTGACCAAAAAGAAAATAACTCTTTTCTTACAACCTTGACTCTGTTTTAAGCTAATATACAATATTTGTCACTACTCATTGACAAATACAGCACATAGGTACAGAAAGTAAAAGACTGATCTTGTGTTGTATTGCATCAGTTTTATCTTTAAGCAGTTTACATTGGATTACATGATACAGTTTGGGGGTTTTTTGGTTAAAAAACCCCAACAATTTTATGTGCAGATAAACTTGGGAATGGGGAAAAAAATAGGTTGTTTGGGTTTTATGCTTATAGTTAAAAGAGGTTATTTTGTATATATTTATGTATAGGTATAAAAAAATATATTTGGTTTTAGCCTTTTGATTTTTTTGAATGCTTTTATTTCAAACCAATGCACTTGTTAGAGATATTCCTGCAAACTTTTCATGAAGTAGTAGTTTCCTCACAACAAATGTCCTGCCATTTTCATTTTCCTATCATTATTAATTTCAAAGGTATGTAATTTGTTGTTCTATGATGTGGAGCCCTCATTGATACAAGGAATAACAAATTACAACCCTTTTGGTCTATTCCATTTAACAGACAGAATTTTCCTCCCATAGTTAGATTGTTCTGTTCATTCTTTCTATCTGTCCTGAAGACTGACATTTTTCTTTTATTCCAAATGCTATCTGACAACTTTTTCATTAAAAGAAAAAAATCCTGTAAAGCAGTTTTCTGAGCCAATTGCAGTTTTGCAAGTAAACCCCAATGGGAGCTGTTGCTATTGCTCATATTTGAAAAGAAAAAGCAAAAAAAAAAAAAATTAGATAACTACTAGATACTTGATTTTCTGGTCATGATGAGGGAGGGCACAGGAAAATGCATTTGTAACAGTGACCTTAGATGATTTTTCACTGAGTTCTGAAGTAATCATTGTCTTTGTTCTTGGCTGGCCTGTGTATGGAGCAAGGTAAACTCTCAGAATTATCTCATACGATTCTTTTTGTGTCCATCACTGTTCCCTTTCCAATCTTTTCGTGGATTTTTTTATTCCCTTATGACCTACTGGAGGTACTTCTTGATATACATAAGTTCTTCTAAATTTGCTCCAGCATTAACCTATTTTCTTTGCACAATAGCAAGCAGCTGTCTTTTGCTAAAGTTAATTTTGGTTCACAAGACTTTAAAGGAAACTCGTGTGACAATAGTTTTCTTCCACCGGTAGCAGAAGACTTTCTTTCTTTTTATTATTGCTGCAGCAATATTTCCAAGGTATTAGAGGAGCAGAAGAGATGAACAGATTATCACTGTAGTTATTCACAAAGAAAAACAATGAAAGTTATAATGTGGGGGTAGTAATTAACTTTGTAGGTTTACTGTTTTCTGGGTACAAGAGATATGTACTTTCCACTTTATTAAAAACAGGCAGAGTAGGATTGAATGTAAAATAAGCAAAAGAAAAGTTCTTTAGTGTTGCTTCACAAGCAAACCTGGTGTTTCAATATTCTGGAGATCTGTGTGTGATTGAAAAACCTTGGTATATTTTTTAAAATCATAATTTTTTTATAAATTTTATTTCAGCCTGAATTTTTCTCTGCAGAAACAATATGGGAAAGAAATCTTGCAAATTGTGGATATTCTAAACCATACCTTTATATCTTTTACTCCTTTGGAGCTGTCAGCTCCTATTTGCCAGTGAAGAGATCTTAAATAGCCTTGATAGTTCTGCACCCATGAAGTGGAAACTCTCTTTGGGAAAAGAAGAAAGTAAGAAAGAAAAAGCTTAGTCTGTCATAATTTAGAAGTATAAAATCAGCTATTTAAGCCTGAGCTAGTTATCTTAAGCTCTCTGTATAGTTAATAGAAATTGACACCTTCAGAACACAGCTCATCCCATTCTATCTACCGATGATAGATTTAAAGAGTCACTCCCAGGAAATGCCTGCTTTCTTCATTGATGATAAGGAATCATAAATTGCCTAGCTAAGATTCAGATATCTAATTTTTAGGTCTTTAAGTTGGTAAAATGAAATCAAGAATTTTTTTTTTTTAATGTAATCACAGCTGTTCTGCTGCCTGAAGGTTCATGGAATTTTAGAATCATAGCATAAACAAGGAAACTTTAGAAAAAAACAGAAATATCTGTACATCTCATCTCTTTTCTTTTTGATTGATATCATCTTTACTAAATTAAGAAAGACTTTAGGGATAGGATTCAGTTTTTAAAGTATCTACATCCGATACTGCTTGAAATATTATTGAATATCCAAGACACTTCTTTAGAATTGTTAGATATGACACAGGACCCAAAGAAGATCCATCCCTTTCTAAAATGACAACTGGACAAAGATGGAACAACTTTGAGCATGTAAAATGTCATTAGACATCTATGATTAGGCAAGGAAGATACCTTTATGTGAACTAGTTGCTTGAGCTCCCATTATGCTCAACAGAGATTAAGAGAAGAAACCACCCGTAAGCACTAGTACCTTTTTAGATATTCCAGTATATGAACGATACCTGTTAACTTGCATGCCATCTTGCTGACATAGGCTTTAAGAGAAAGTCATACCCTCTGAAGTGGCAGGATAATCTAGGATACCTGAAATGACACTGAAATCGTAAATCATTTGGTTAAACTATTAATGTACATGTATATATAAGCATGTATATATGTTTGTATATACATTTACGTACATGAACAAACTCTCAGAATATTCTAATAGTATTGTTTGGATAAACAGGAACATTTTAGAGTTAAAGAAGGCAGGAAGAAAGAAATTAAAAGAAGGTCCATGTGAGTATACATTCCTGTACATGTGCAGAAATACGAAAAGAACAATGACGTATATGAAGAAAAAAAAATAACATTGTAGCTCAAATTTACATGAGGGACTATTCTGACACTTATTTTCCCCCTTTGTTTTCTGCTACATTTGCACTCATTTAATACATAATTTCTATGGTATAGTATCCATGTTTCTGCAAAGTACTAATCATACCCATGGGTAATAAAAAAACTAATAAATAACAACCCTCATGGACTCGAGCAGAAAGCGGTCATACTGCTGAGTATGAAATTCTCAAAGGAATGTGGATACAAGACAGTTGTCACTATAGAAATACTGAAATCCTTTGTCACATTCAGGAAAGACATTAGGGCGTAAGCTTATGTAAAATAAAAGGCCCAGAAATCCTCTTGAAGACTTGTAGACTGCTGATATGATTTTGAAATGTTCAGTGTGTCAAATGTATTGATCAAAACATCCTAAACAACTATTACATCTTTTGCAAATAACACAAAGACCTTGGTAAAATATATTGACTGACCTCTTTTACTTTGAAGTAAGACTATTTCCTCATGGTGCATGGGCTTGCTGTGTATTTTTTCTTGTAAGACATATTGACAACAATCATTAACCCATCAGGAACAGGCCAGTGATACTGAAGTAGGACAAAACACAGATCTCTGCTTCATCCAGTCTGTAAAGTGTATGTTTGTGTTCACGTGTATGCATGCATCCCTCTACCTGTAACTATGTATTCTCACCTTGAAATGCATTTCAGCAATAGTAGCCACATCAGATTAACTATATTTGTGCTTCATGATATGCGTTCTGCTCTCAGGTTCTGGCAAACACATCTGCCACAGCTGAGACTCAACACATCTCTTGACTTTACCTGAGACCTTTGTGATGACAACAGCTCTCCCTGGTTTCTATGCAACTGATCTGCTTAAGCTGTAAGAACGGTCCACTAGGTTCCCCTTATGTCACTATAAGTAGGTAAAGTCCTCTGAGAGAGCATTTACTCAACGAAATTATACTCCAGAAGTTGATCTCCATTCTGTCTCCTTCCAGTGTCTTTATTAAAACTTCCCTCTGGAAATTTATGGATAAAAATGGCAGCAGTACCTGTAACTTCTAACTACTGAGATGGAATCACAAGGAGTACTTTAAAGACACTAAACATTAAAATGCAGACCACAGTATCTGCTGAGCTTTGCTTTTGTAGAAATATAGACAAAATGGAGCCATGTCTAGCTTTAACCACTCTGCCATTAAGTTCTTGTAGCTAAGAACAAAATATACTCATTTGACACTTCAAATTTGATAAGTTTATTTTTGCTAAAACAATCATCTGTAGGGGGTTTTCAATTATTTTTACACAACAAACCAACGCACAAGATTGCTTTAAAGTCTCCATGGTTTTTTCTGGAGATTCTAGATTCTCACTAGAATTTGCCTTGCCTTAGTTTATTAACTCTTTAACTCAACATAAATCTGTCTCTAGTATCACCATTTTTGTCAAAGCCATTGTATGCTGATAGTATGCTGTTTACATTTGAACTGTGTGGTCCTGGTAGCACCATTAAATGCTCAGCTTAGACCTCTTCCTATGCCATAAATTTTTACACAGATTAAATTGCTGCTTGAAAAAAATTGCTCAGTTTTTAAACTAAAAGTCCAGGTACAAGTTCTTCAAAATCTTTAACGAAATGCTTTGCTTCTTATTAATGCTAAAAATAAAATGCAAAAACTTAACTGCCTTTTTTGCATGGCACAATGACAAAGGTGGTTACTTTGAAAAACACACTTCATAGTGAAATACCATTAACAGTAAAATCTCAGTAACAGTAACATCTTTCCACTGTGTTAAACTTCATGATTTTTCTGAAATTCTGGAATTCTTCTTCAAGCTAGTGTATCAATGTTGACCACATCAAATCTGCAGAGGGTTTTTTCTCTTCTTTCTCCTTCAATTATCTTCTCTCTCCTATGACAGAGCAGATTTTTAAAGGTAGACTTTTAAAATTATTTATTTTTATTTTTGATAGCTACTCACATTGTTTAATGTTACACCAACAGCATTAAAAGTACTATGTACTTCTAGTGCACAGGACAAGTGATAAATTACTTGAGAATGACAGACATATGCAGCACTTGAGTGAATACTTTGTTGTCTTGTTTTGTAAAAGATATGTTTCCCTTTAAAAAATAAATCTCTACATATTAAGGCTACAAAGATATTCTCCTTTGTGACAGTAGGGTGCAGTCAAGGTATTATTGTCTACAATTCAATTCATGTAAGAGTCTGATGGTTCTTTTATATTAGCAGATATATTTGGAAAAATTATGAAGGGGACTCCTTTAAGGGAGGTTATAGATGTAGTAGCTGCAAGTTGCATCTTTTCAAGAGGGCTGTGTTTGATTTTCTGTTATTACTGGTTGATTACATTGCCACACAAACTATAAGAACACGGTAGAGAATCAAACCAAAGGTCACTAGTATACAGGTCATATAGTAACAGCCATAGACAGACCTTAGGGAAAAGTAAGTCAGCAGAAACATATTTGATATTCCCACCTAACATTCTTCCATTTTCCTGTCATTTTCAGCTAAGAGGATTTCTTGAGATGGATTTTGTTTTGCACATTTTGTGTCCTCGCTGTCAGGGTTTTTTTGGTTCAAGATAGTCTTTTTTAGCCTATGTAATTTTTTGCATCCACAAGGAATTCTTCTAAAGGAATTCATAGGATTACTGTCTCCTGACTGAAGAATCAATTCTTTTTATATATTTAAATGACACCACGCCTTTCTTAAGATTTGTAAACGTTTCTTTCTGATACATTTCTTTGATATACCAATGCTTGCCATTTTGCTTCCTGACATTGCAGAGCTATTTCTGAGAAAAATTACTGCAGCTCAAAATTAATACTATATTTATTAACAGGTACATCCCAGTGATAGTCTTGTTCACTATTGCTTCAGGATTTGTGTTGGTTTAAGAATATAGTTTAAATATATATTTTGGAATTTTTGTTCATTGTGTGGAGAATTCTTCATTGGCTGTGCATTTTCAGTCACTTTTCCAGAGAACATTTAAAATCCTCAATATGATCAACTGTTACCAGAGTGGTTACGTTTTTTCTTCTGGGATACTCTCACAGCTTTGGCTGGCATAGGTACTGAGAATATATCCTCCTATGCATTCTGAGTCACAGCAAATTTTCTCACATGTGGTTCAGTAGAGCTTTAATTTAAAAATGAGTAGAGCTGCCAGTAAAGTGTACTCAGTAATAAAACCTCAGTTCTGAAACAAATTAGAAAAAATATCTTTAGTGATCTTTAGAAGAAGTTGTTAGAGAACCTATTACTACAGACTTCCATTCAGGTTGAGCTTTGATAAGAACTGATCTTTGGAGCTAGCACTAGATGTTCTGTTGTTCTTTGTTAGCTCAATATTTTGTTGCTCTAGGTTAACTTCCATGAAGTGCTTTTTGTGTTGATTTTTACCTCGTTAAAATAATACATTCTGTGAATCTTCAAGATTTACAGTCCAGATCCACACTGGATTTTAATCTTATAATTTCATTATTTTTAATAGGATGCAGGTTTCTCAATCTGATTATCTATGTTTTGCTAAAGTACTTGGTAAAAATCACTGATGTCTTGCTTTCAAAGGATTGAGTTTTTCTTTCGGTGGAGAAAAATATGTACCAATACTATTAATTATTTCAATAGTTTAAGTACAGGTTGCTATGATTTCAATTTAATGGACATCATTAGCTATGGTAAAAAGATTTAATGTTAGTCATCAAGATGCTTTAAGAAGTTTTAAGGGGGTAAATGAACTGTAAAATGTGAATATCTGATAACCTTGGATTATACTGCTTGATTAAGCTATTAATAACTGCTGGTCATTTTGAGGTAAAAGTAGTATCATCATTTCAGGTGCATGAAAAGTCAAAAAATGGTCCTTAGTTCCTTTAATAAACAAAAGCTATAATAAAGAAACCTAATTGATGGCAATTGTGTTTGAATCTAAAAAATTTTATAATTTCCATATTGATTAAAAATATTTGTTTCCTCCTTTACTTTTGGGTCCATTTCTCCTAACTGATGTTAACAATTATAACATCTATATTTCTCTGCAACAGTGGTGTCATCCTCCTTCTCTCTACAGATCTCTACAGAACTTTGACTGGACCCTTTATAAAAAAAGTTAAATCTACTGACAGTTGGATTAATGGATTGTTTTTCTTACTTGTCTTTCACAGACTCTTTTTATATACTTCATAAGCCCTTACAGGTCCATGATTTTAAAAGCAGTATTCATATTTTCCGTAATCAGCTGAACCAAATAACTCAGTCCCATTCATTATCAAAAATTCCGTTGCTCTTTCCATGTCTAGCGACATAGAATGCAACTTAATCCCTTTTGTCTGAGTCACAGTTTGGGATATGGGCCTGAATTCTCCATCTGCACCTCCTATTTATTAGCAATTTACACATGCACCTCACATCACCATCAAGGCTTTGGACATAGCAGCATTCTGGTTTAATTCCTCATGGGATAATAAAGTAGTAAAGCAAAAAATAGTCCTGGCAAAGAATTGCTTTAATCACAAAAATGTCTCTATTTATATTAAATAAGAGCTAAAGGTATCTAAAAATAGCTAAAGATCCCAAGATATCCTTCTCCAGTATGTGATACCTTTGATGATATATGTTCTGTGTGAGTGGGCCATTGCCAAGCATGACCCATACACAAGTGACACAAGCTCTTGCAGTGCTCCCTGCTTTCCACTGCCCAATGTTTTTAGGCCTCCATGGAGAGTGTATCAAAACTGCCAACCTCCGCCAGAAGTAGGGCATCTGAAATGGCACAGAATCAGGCAATAAAATCCTGACACTTGTTTAGGCACAAGAGGCACATAAAAGATTAGCAGCAAATAGGGACACTGAGTAATATGCTTGAGCAGGAGGATCACCAGAACCATGTTGGTGTCTAAGGGCTGGAAACACGCTGATGAAGAAACGTGATGTTCCTTTGATCATTTGTTCAGGTTCCTACATAAGCAAAAGCTTTAATTTCTATATTATTATTTTGTATTCTATTGTCTTCTATTATATTTTCTATCATTTGACTTTATTCTCTACTTTCTATCTTTCCTTTCATTCTCACATTCACTCCCAAACAATAATTTATCTTCAGAAACAATAGAAAGAAACTGTTTCCTAGAAAACTAATAAAATGTTGAATTGTTTGACAAGATTTCGTTTGGAGTCCGTACTTTATTATTAAAAAGAAGAAAAAAAGGAAAAGATAAAACTTAAATCAATGTACAGAAAATATCTTAAATAAGAACACAGATTTCAGAAACATCAAGGTGCTAAATCCAGAATTGCAAGAAAAGGGCCCCGTTCAGAAGCATAATTTATCTTTGGAATGCTAGTAGAATTTCCAGATGTGCTCTCACATATCCAAGTACAATACTAGTGCAGTAAAAATCTATATAGAACAGTTAACATAATTTATTAATAGGAAAGATTTTTTTATAACTTGGCTAACAGATTATGGTCAGATTTATTCCATTTAATGCTTTTTACTTCTTAATGTAAAAAATGACAAGGTAAAAAGAAACACAAATATGTTGTGGAGAAAGTACCAAATTGCTACTCCTACATAGTGTTATGATAATTATATGGGGGAAAACTGCCCTGGGATGTGTATTTATCTTTTACTCTTATACTCAAATACACTTGTTACACTGTTATGTGCTCAGAAATTCCCTCATTATGTTGCTTAACAGGATCGTGAGAGCTCAATAGTTTAATCATGAACCACAGGAAACATTTCAGGGATGTTTATCAAAGGTAACTAAAAAATAAACTATTTTTTCATGTCTACATGATCAATAAGAGAAAAGTCCAAGTCAGTGGTAACAAGCACATTTTTCTTATGATTATTGGATCATCTGATATCTTTCTACCCAATCTGAAATGTCAGGTGTCAATTTTTGCTGTACAGCTTTCAAGTTTACTAGACATTAACACTGACTGCCACTCTTGTTTCACTGCCAGCAAGAAAGTCATGGATCATATAAGTGTTTGAATTACTATTACTGTATTTCTAGTCACCTTCTAAAGTTGTTCCTGTAGGCTGAAGAAAAGACACAGTGGGAGGAAGGCCATATTGTTAAATATTATGTTAATCCAGGCAAGCCAGTAGAAGATACAGTATACAGCATTCTGGTACCTTTTGAAAGTGATATAGTGACCTAATGTTGCAGATATTAAGGAATGGGGGGAAAAGTAAACAAACAAATAAACCAAACCAAACAAAATTAAAAGCTATCAAACAAAATAAAAATACCAAACCCAGAAAAATATTCATAAAACAATTTATAAGTCATATTTTGCTAGAAAGTGCACTTGTAACTGTATTCAACTTAAAACTTGGAAGAAAAGAACTGAAGACAGGAAACAAAAAGCAGCTTAGACAGTGGATAGCAGAGCCAGAGGCAAGTGAAGAAAATCTGTAAATATGCCTGTGGAACTCACCATGAATTCCAGATGCTATTGCTAGAAGAATATCCTCCAGAGGCAGACATGCAAATCCTGTGATGGCTAAGTGAAAAGAAGTAGACAAAGTGAAAAAAACAAACCAACAAACCCAACCAACCAACCAAAGCAGGATGTGTTTGTGCTTCTTTTTAAATATATATGGCAGTGAAGTTCCCAACCTGTAGCCCAGCTTCCACTTGTAGCCCTTGAAGTCAATCCCAAAAAAGTAAACATGACTAATTTGAGCACATTCATTGAGAGTTATAAAGTTTCCTTTGCAATCTTTAAGCAAAATATTTTATTCTATCCAGCTGTTCAGAAATGAAATGGGCTGGGGGGAGGGACTTGGAGTTCTCCAAATGCTTTTCAATAGCCCTGTTGGATTTCCAGAAGTACTCATGTTGTAATGAGATTTCTCCCTTATTGCAGCACTGCTTGCATGTTACACCAGGGGAGGGGGGTGGGGGTGGAAAAGGGGAAAAAAAAGTCATTCTGGTTACTCTAGTAATTTTTTACATGTCAGACTGTGGAAACCACAGTTCAGCTTGGGGAAAGGACTAATAGAAGTTTGTTCTCCTTCCCCACAGATTCACTGAAGGCAGACCAGGAGAGAGAAAAAAGAAAATCACAAGTCATCCCTTGTATTTTTTGACCCAGTACTAATGAAAATTCGAAAGACGAAGAATAAAGAATTCTAACCTCTCCTTTGATGGATTAAACAGCATTCTTCATATATTAGCTGTTCCTCTTTCTTCTAGATGCCCCTCTACACAAGGTAGAAAAATGAAAATAAAGAAACCATTTATGCTGGTTTAGAGCTCCTGTGTGATGACTTTTACCACCCTATGCTGTTCAGGCAGTGTGTCCAAAGTTACCTTATACAACCCTTGTGACTTTTTAAAAGGCAGACCTAGACCCAGAGATTGACAAAACCTCAGGACCTCCATTCTGAAGTCTATTTGCAACACTTTTGAAGACAAGGACTCTTTTTGTTGTCCTAGACTGAAAATGGATTTCTTAGATGGTGAAATTTTTGTGCAGCATGAAGTCTGGAAGGAGCAATACCAAAGTTAGCGTTTTAGCTATATAAGCTTCTTGGAGATAGATTTGGATGGAAAGTATGTTCTATCTTTAAACAATTAGCTGTTCAGAGATATCTGAGGATTTAAACTTCACTTTTTTTTTTTTCCATGCTATGCATTTATACGAAAATGATTATAAAGTCTTATAATTTTTCTTCTAGTTTTAGTAATACCATAGAGACTAAATATGAAAAAATTTGGAGGCTGATCCATCTGATATTAGAACATTTATTTTAGGTTCTGTCTACTGTGGGGCAAATATGATGAAAAAAAATTTCTTGGACTAGGGAATTTGTTAGATAACCTGTCAATTCTCATCCAAGAGTTTTATTTCAGTGGAAAAAAGGCAAGAAAAATGTTTATCATTCACTGTTGAACTTCATGTTATCCATTAATGATCAATGATCTGCCTAGAGAAATATATTTGGTTTTATCTCTTTTGGATTTCAAACTGAGGCTAAAAAATTTATTCCTAAACCAGTATCTTTTAAGATTATTGCCTTATAACCTCTGTAAATAACAGAAGATTTATTACAGAATCTGGATTTCAGTTAAGATTTTTAAAAAATAAGTCTATAACTAATAATTTCTGTTTACCTTAATGATAAATTTTCTGTCATGTTAAAAATGAGGTCATTCAGTGATCAAGGAATACTACACAGATTCACCCGCCATCTTAAAGTAGAAGCAAAAGTTCCCAATCACTGAAACTTATGAAATGTGTGAACTTTGAGAAAAGTCTACAGGTAACAATCAACCACAGAGAGTATTTTATGTACCAATGTCTATATAATTCATTGCTACAGGGAAGTGTTACAGTACTACAGTTATAAATTCTCTAAAATATTGTCTTAATGGCAATGAACTTTTTCCTCTGGTTTGATTAGAGATATACTTCTGCCACCAGCTGAACATCTTTTTACTAACAAGCTGATGTTTTTCCTCTTCTATTTAGAGAATGATCAGAGATGTAAACAGTGAGTTTTGCATCCCAGCTCTTCTGCAGAAAGAAGAATCTGTACAAGGAAAGCTTGCTAATATATTTATTGGTTTAGTCAATGAATGATCACTTTTTTTCTGATTCTGCATTAATAGATTTTAAAATATCTGCCTAGACATTTTCAGGAGATTTTTTTAATAATATATTTTTGTGGGTCTTTGATCAACTGGACCTCTCCTAATTTCTGTTAAAACAATTTGAGCTGATAGCAGTTGTACATATATCATGTGACAGAAATCACTGAACTGTTCATTATAACTGATCTAATGCAATGAATATGACTGTCAGTCCATTTAACTAAGAGTGTGCCAGATAAAATGCAAAATTATATGGTGTCCTGGTGAGGGCAGCAAAACATTCAACATACATGCTTTTAATAAGTCACTTGCTGTTCTATGCAAACTAATTCTGAAATTGCAAATGACAGGAAGGTATACTTATTTATTTAGGAATGGATGCTAGGAACCTGCATTTTTTCCATTTTACCAATCACAGTCTGATGGAGTTTTCTAACATTAATAATAGCCCTTATTCTTATAATTTTTTCTTCAAACTTACATCCCAAATTAGAATGGGTCTGCAAATGAAAACAGATGTTTAAACTGGAAGCCTTTTACAGTATTAATCTCAAAGGACTGAAAAAGGTGGAAGCAACCTGAATTTTTTTCTTCATATGACTTGATATGTGCTACATAAAAAAAAATACTGGAACTAGAACTGGCTATCTCCCATAAAAACAAACAAACAAACCAACCACATTATATTTTGATGATTTACACTAACTGCTAAAGTAATTATTTGAAAAATAATTCTGATTGCTTGAGATTGCTGGAAAATATAAAATGAGGAAGAGTATAAAAGAAAGATCTCAACAGCTAACTAGCTGGAAATAAGTAAACAGAAATTTACTCACCTTCCCTCAAGGATCAAGATTTTCCTTTTCAGCGATTCTTTCGATAACTTTAACTCATGTTTTTTTATTTGTGGTAGAAACAACTACCTAAAATGGAAAACAGTTGCCAAATTGGCAAATATTTAGTGCAATGCAAGACTAAAATGAATGGTTGCTCTTCCTCTTTCTTTTCTTGAAATGAAAAGAAAAAAGCATTTATGAGCTGTATACCCAGACTTCGTAAATATCTATTCATTTTGCCCATATGCTGCTGACTTTGGCTTCCTTTTTGCCTGATTTATGTCAGAATCTGAAATACATATGATGGAAAAATGATTTACATGATATGTTTTTATCAAATGGAAAAATAATATTATGTTTCATGCTGAGCAAAACTCAGAGAACATTTTTAGAAGAAACATGGACTGCAATTATTGTTAAGCATATTTTTTAGGTTTATGTTTGGAATTATTTCCAACATTTAGTCTCAAACTAACCTTGAATATCAATTGCACTTTATATTTCAAATCTGTCTGTTGCTCTGTATGATATAAATGTTTTAATTTTGTATGATGTGTGTTCTATTTAGAAGGAAAGGAAAGCAGTTCAGAGTTTGAAAGGGTTGTTTTTAAAGACACTATTGTGAAGCTCGGCTTTCACAAATTACACAAACTGGTAAGTAATTTAAAATGACACATGGTTATTGAGTTCTTAAAATTTCACTGTATAGGGGATTATTTGAATATCTATTGCAGGTTACTTCTTTCTCCTCTTTTTTTTTGGTTTATCTTACACTGCAAAATTTAAGTGTTATTACATAACTCTCTTGAGGATATTTTATGTAGGTGTGGAATTGAATAGCCAAAACATATTTTTAAAGGTGTACAGGTATGAAATAAATCTTGATACAACCTGCATTTTTTCAAACTTACTTTAGAAGTGCTACCCAATATACTTCTTAAAGAAGTACGTTCATATTATTTGAAGAATTAAGACATTAACATTACACATATAAAAATTAATAAATAAATAGCCTGATATTAGAAATATCAATTTTTGACTTTTTTATTCATATGAACTAATCTGCTGGCTTTCAAAATAAGTGTCAGGTAAACTCCTACACAGTAGTTGCTCCTCCTCATATAAAAAAAGTTATATTTTTCTGACTGCTTTTCTGATCATTTAATGATTTATCTGAAATCTCTAACTCTAGGGTTTTCAGAAAAAAAAATAAAATTATTAAATCTGACCTAAACTATGTGTTTGTTTGGGTTTTTTTTTAAATACATGAGCAAAAAGATTAAGAGATGTCATAAGCACATTTGCATAACAACACATAAGGGTGAAGTAGTTTGAGGGAGTCTCATTCATCCTTCTGTTCAGACTATGACCACTGTTGGATATCCTTTAACTCCCGTAAAGTGAAGAGCAAATGGATCAATGGACTTCAGGATAACCTATGCATTAGAAGTTCTCTGTGGAAAAGAAGATGAACACCTAACAGAGGATTTTTTGTAGTGATGCTATTATGTGGTCTTCAGTGGAGGGTTTCAGAGAGGTGAGGGTACCAAAGGGTTTAAGGTGTGTTAAAAGGGGATGGAATCTTTGTTGGAAGAGGGCTTATTTGCTCCTTGATTTTTGCAGAATGGTGCGAGGAAATACAGAAAGAAAAAGAGAAATGGAAAGAAAGGGAAATTCTGCTAATGAAAACAATGTTAATATTCATGAGAAGTAATAAATCTCCTTTCACCTTTCAGTGTTTTTTTTTTTTCTTTTTTTTGCCATAAAGGTCAGTGGTCAAGACTGCAAGCTAGTTTTCTGGGTTTTTTTGAGGGAGATTAAACAAAAAGATGAAAGGTAAAAGAAAATTAGTCATCATGGAACCTAAGAGAAGAAAGAATTTGATTATTCTTATCCAACTGAATGGAGGGAATGAAAAGTATAAATAGCCAAAAAAGGTCTCTAAAATTCTGAAAGGAAGCAAAATTCATTTCTTCCTTCCTTCTTCCTTGCCTACATCATCTACCTCTTCTCATTAATAATTCCAGAGGGAGCTTAGGCACGCCAAGCTGATATCATGTTGATACATATATCTTATCTAATATAAACATAAGGAATATATATTTACTGTCATAAAATTACATGTATTGCTATCCTGTTTCTTCTTCCAGAATGCAAACTCTTTTTCAAGACTTCTGGAATTGCTTCAGGCTGGGATTTGTGGATGATATGTATAGTGATAGTAGTCAAAGCCCAAACCCTATAATTCATGTTGGGATTTTACTTTTTCTCTGTTTCCCTCTTGCCAAGGTTTATCTGAGTATGCTCTGTTAGACAGAACTGGAGATAAAAGCCAGAGAGTAGCAATTACTGTTCTGTGGCCTATATTATGCTAACTAGCCTTGCTAACGACAATGGGACGTGATCTTCTTGAAATCGACCTGACAGTGAACTTGTCACCACAGGAAAATGAAAACATAAGGATGCACTACATAGATAGATAAATCCTTTTATTAAAATAATCTGCACATTTCTTTACTTCAGCTTCACCGGATAGTATGATATCTATATTTAGGTTTTCATTAGCATCCTTGGGGAAGTAAATATTCCTCCAACTCATTGGATTAATCTCTGCTTGTTTTCTCACTCTACTTTTTAATAAAAAATCCCCAGCTTAATTTTGATTGGATTGCATACTTTAAACTTCAGTAACTTGCTAATAATAAGGAATGTCTTTCTTTTCCCCTATCCTCCTATGTTTGAGTTGATGAGTGGATGTTTTATAGGTCTGCTTGTTAACACTTGCAAGAAAGATATGGATTTTTATCTTTAAATCTGAATTTGTGAGTTATAAATTCTTTGCATTTTCTTGACTTTTTATTTATTTATTTTGCTGTACAACTATGTATTGCTATGCATATGAGATAGAGCAAATGTGTCCACACATCAGCATGTAAAAAAGTGTACAGAAAAAAATGTAAATTAAACACTTAGAGTTGAGATCTATACAGAAGAACTTTGGATTTAATAATATAAACATCTCCTCTGCAAATCACCTGCAAAGCACCCAAATTATATTGGGTGAATGTTTTTAGAAAGTCAGAAGGGAGAAGAGGGCTAGATCGTAATCCTACAGGAAACAGATATATGCATAGATGTTATGTTACCTAGCAACATAGGGCCCAATCTGTTATTTACTCCATTTCTCCAATCTTACTATAGTACATGGGGGAAAAATGACATGCATTAGGTGTACTAAGTCCTTAATCGTTAGTTCAGCAGGTCCAGAAAGAAATGGATAATGTGTATTTTTATATGTGGTTCTGGATAAATATTATGAAAGTCTTATCTTCCTGAACATGGCAAGCATCGGTCCCTATTATTAGCTAGTATTTCACAGGAGTCAGAAATGTGTTAAAGTCTTTACAGATTACAAGAAAACAAAAACCAAAACAAAAATAAATTTAAACCTTACAACACCAACTGTTGTAATTAAAGCAAGTAAATTGCTTCAGGTTCTACTGATGTGAAGCATGTGATAATACTGTCTTTTATTCAGTCTTAAATAAAATGAATATCATAGGGAATGCACTTGCAGGAAAAGCTGTTAATGTGCCTAAATGTTTACCAACTCAGAGGTTTTTTTTACATAAAAAGGTTAGGAAACTTGCAGGAGAGTCATAACAGTTACAGTTAGGCAAAAATGGCAAATGTGCCTACATTTTTCCTTCATAGATACAGATATCTATTTTTTTATCCATAGCTCTGACATCATACAGTTTTCTTTCTGGCTGAAGATCAATCTCTAATCAGTAAGGTAGTACAAAAATGTTATGATCCAAAACTTTTTTAAAGAAAACCTTTTCTGTTAGTTGACTAGGATAGACTTGGTGTGCAGTTTCAGGAAATTCTTGATTTATACGTGCCCATGTACCTGTATCTGTGGGTACCTTCTGGATATCAGATTTTTTTTCATGCTGAAAGAGGAGAAATCCCTCTGTTATATAGGGGCTTCCAAGGATACTAATGTGTTTTTGCAGACTTTCAGAGAATTTTGGAAACTCTTTAGTCTTTCACAAATTAGAAAATTCTCCACAGGCAGACTCCTGACCAACTGTAGAATCTGCCATTAACGGAACAATTCCAATGACTTTATGTGTATATGGGTGTGTATGTGTGTTTAAGGACCTGATCTGCCATCCATGTGAGCCTTCTGTTTAGGAGTCTTGTTTTTATTTCTACTACTGAACTGAATAGTCTAGACCAGGGTCACCTGACTGTTCCTCAGATATCATGTAGCACAGAATACTGATTTATGTCTCTTTTTTGGGTCTTGACTCAGCCATGTTCAATCAGTACAAGGGTTAAAAGTTAATGGATGAACTGGGCTATTAGAGAGTCTTTTAATCCTCCAAAAGGCACTACAGTAATCACTGGTGTATCTTGTGGCCTTGTGTACAAAAAGTACAGCAAAGCTTATCTGAAGCTCAAGATACATGACTAGGTTCACGTGCTCTAGAAAACACTGGGCTCACTGAATGTGAAGACTACTTGAGGAATAATTCACTACTCAATCCTGAGAAAGGACAACACAACTCAGCATCAAAAAGTTTTCAGAAACTTAAATAGGAGACCAGAACAGCATTGACACATTGGTAGATGATGTTGAACACTAAGAGAAAAGGCGATACTCTTAGGACCAGCAAAAGCACTGAACCAGCCCAAGTAATAGCCAAAACTGGTTACCTAGCTTATGAAAACAAAGTATATATTTATTTAAATAATCTCAGTTCAGGTTAGAAAGACAAAATTATGAATATTTCTTTTCCAAAACAAGTCAGAATGTTTTTCTACATTTGTAATCTTTTGTATTCTTTTAATTAATGGGTGTGTTTCTATCTACAGTTTAGAGTAAAATAATTTTAGAGTGGAAATCTAAACTTTTCATTGTAAAATATCAAACTAGGATTTTAAGGTTCAGAAGTGTCCTTCTCACACACCTTTTTATTTACTCTAAATTAAATACTGCCTGAATCAAAATTATTATTTAATTTTTTTTGTTGTTGAATTGGCATTTTCTCACGGAAACCTCTTAGACATTTTATTTCCCAACTGGATCTAGTCATGAGACACTAGGCATCTGGCCGTGGCATACCATTTCCAGGGGTCTTTCTGGAAGCAGTGTTATTTAACTTCCATCGCTGCTGCTTTCTTGTGAGTGCAAACCCTAAGTATTCAACAGTAAGCAAAAATGAATGAAACTACTAAAAAATTAGTATTACATGCATCAGAAGCCTTGGCTGCCTTACCTTTTAACAGTAAAGCGTTACCTACTCCTTTTCTTCCTTTCTTGTTATAACATTTTACCTCCCTCATCAGTGCAAAAACCAAGGGAGCTAATCCTGCCAGGTACTGAATGCCTTTGATTTATATTAAATTGAGGAGAATGAGATCACAGAGCAAATCTCATGAACAGCTGCTGAAGTGACACCGAGGTCCTGCGTACTTTGGAGAGTCAGGCATTGATGTAGCTGCAGTTGCGCAGCTCATTTTCTGACAGGCAAGTTTTCAGGCAGGCAGGCTTGAGAAACAGTGGCAATAAGATCTTGCTTCACTACATCTCTTCAGCTCCATCAATGCCTGCAATCAGGGCAATTTATGAGTGAAAAAAAAAAAAAGGCCAAGCACCAATGCTTTGGTTCTTCTTTCCTGCGGTGGAGTTTAGCAGCCCTGAGGATCAAGCCCTCTGGCATTTTTTGTATTAATAAAAAAAAAAAAATAAAAAAGAAACAGCTGCACACTATGTAAGATACGACACATTATTTTCTAGTATTACAAAGTTTTTCTTCACTACCTTTGATCTCTTAATATTTTTTTAAATAACAACAGTGTTTTATGATTTCTGTTTCCTTTTTCTTAAGTGATCTGGATTACAACTGCAAAAATGTCTTCTGCAGAGTGCTATTAATCAGCAGCCCACGAGGAACAGTAAGAAGCAGCTTAGCAAAAGCAATCAAAATTCCTATAATCCAGGAAGTAAAAGGGAAAAGAACCCTAAACAAATACACTTAAAAATCCACAGAGGCAATTAGAGAAGATAGCAATAAAGGGCAACAATGATGAGTATCTGTATCACTGTAATAGGCCTAAATTTTCATCAGATATTCTGCTATATTTTTAATTTTTTCAGCTAAACACTTCTGTAAATTTTCACTGCATTAAAAATATAGGACCTTTTGGAATGTTGTTTTCTTCTCAATTATTTTGCAATGGGACTATTATGTGGAGTGGACTGTTAATTAAAAATAACTGAAAATTGTATTTAATTCTCAGGAATTATGAAATTAAAAGAGAAAATAGGCTCTGGATATTTTTGAGAAACTGAGGAGCGAAGTGTTGCTCTCAGATACAGTAATGCAGTCAGTTCTTACAATATAATGATGAATTATCATTTCAGTGTTTCAGGTAAAGATCAGCTGGCAAACTTTTTTTTAAATTGTACAATTTTACTGAGCAACATTAGCCACAGTCCTGCAAAAAAAAAATCAATACTGTCTATGAGGGTAGTTGGTAGAAACTGGGAGTAGATGAGTCCATGTTCAGCCTTAGCCAGTGAAGAAAATCTTTTGTGGATATTGCTTTCTTACAACTACGGTTACCAATATTGATCTTGGCTAACCACTGCAGTACACTGAAATCAATCCAGCTACATTCCTTGGAGTCACCTAAAACTAGAGCACTCCATTGTTGAATCAAGTCCACTGACTTGAAATAGCTTTATTTGCACTGGAATGTTAACACAACACAGAGGTAGTACTTGAATGTTAACACAACACAGAGACAAATAGGGGCATTCCCCCCTCTCATGACTCAGAAGCCTGCACAAAGCAATCTGGTGGGGTTTGTGCTGAAAATAATAGGATCTGAAGGGAAAGAAATCCTTTTCTCTAGTTTCCTTTATACCCTAGAGTGCAGTGGGTGTGGGAATGTATAGTCTACATATGAACTGATTTAACTGCAGAAATATCACAATTAAGCTGAACTAGACCTGACTGTTTCTGACTTTGGTGTAACTTGCTTAGCAGATATGTGCTATTTTAGTTAAGATGGCTCATACCCAAACAGAGAGTATTTTGTAGCTGAAGTTTTAAACCATCCACTGTGTGAACATCCAATGATTATGTGTTGCCATAAAGATAGAACATCAAGCATGACCACCATATGTCCTATCTGTCTGTTCATTAGTGCAGATTAAATATTGCTCCTGTTTGTTGGACTTACCAGTAGTAAGGGTAGTGACTGTTAAGGAATGATTAAAACATAAGTTTACTTTGGACTGGGTTAGCTGTTAGACAGTCATCAGTATGATTGTCCGTACTGTCTTTTATACTTTTGCAACTGAATCAAACTGCCAGACAAAAAAGTGAGATAGCCCTAAACTCCTATGCATATGCCAGGAATTAACCTCATGTATTCTAGTAAAGCAAAATGTGATGGTGATAGAGCTGATGTCCATTTTTACCTTCCTATAGAAAATGTAGTCTTTTGGACAGTTAGGGTTTAGCCTAAGATAGAGTTGAGAGACCATTATTTGCATTTATTTTATTTTATTTTATTTTATTTTATTTTATTTTTAAAATTTTATTTGCCTATACATATTTGCATCATATTTTTCATTCTTATGAATTTTTGTGTATAAGGTGTTTGAATATATATGTATATAAATACATACATGCATGTAAACATATACATAGATGTATTTGGCTACATGTATGCAGTTATACAAAAGAGAATCTGTTGAGTTGCTGTGTGGCCTGCTAACAAATATTTTTTGGTTGGTCTCTTCCTCAAATAGCAGAGTTTCATTTGTTCTGCTGTGCCAGGATCATTCCCTCATTCACTAATCCACCTTTATTTATATCTTCAATCCAACAGGATGTACAGAATATTGTACTGGAAATCACGCAGACTAGAGATTTAGACCACCAAAAAAAGAAAACCCAGCCCTCCTGAATAAAACCAGCCTTCACAGATAAATGCCTTTTTTTTTTATAATTGTCCCACCTGAGTGGCTCCAAAACGTCTTTAGTGCACATCCTATATCTGGTGTATCAAAATTAGTTAATATTTTGCAATGGGATCTTTAATCCTTCAAAGCCTAAAACCACAATTGCATTCTTCTTGTACAATGTACATAAAAGATGCCAAAGTACCTCTGATTTCTTAGGATGGATGTTGCTACATTTAAAGCAAGGTTGCTTTTGAAACAGAATATTATTAAACAAGCCTGTTGGTTCAGATCAGTTTAATGAAAAAAATTTTTCAATTTTAGAAAAGGAAAACAAATTTTTGCTGTAAAACCATGTTCCTTCAGGCTGAACGCATTCCTCCACTCTATTCTAGTTCAGTATTTTTCTCTTTCTAGGTGTTTTAGGTTAAGTCATAGCTATCAAGGCAGATCCATTCCATCCCAGAGTCTTGAAGCCATTTGCTGTCTTCCTGATCTGGACCAATATATACCTCTTATTTGTACAGGGACATCCACTACCATTAAAGGGAATGGGATCTCTTGACACCAAAGTTGTTGTCAGCATGAGGATCAAGTCTCCAGGATGTCACTGGGCTGCAAAATGTTAAACAAAATTCAAAGGAATTTTAAATCCTAGCTTGATAGTGTTGAGATGTGGTATACTGCTTGGTTCTTGCAAGTGATAAGCCTTTTTAACTTGTTTATTGATAATTGCCAAGTCATTTTGATTACATCTGATACGATAATGTTGTTTAGCTTTGTTATTTATATATTTATCTTAACCACAGTCATCAAAGTTATTCCACATCTGTTATCAAACTGAGAGGAAGACAGGCCTTCTTCTATGCAGATAAACAGACAGGATTCTTCCACTGCTAGCAAATATGTGTTGTTATTACTTACATGTGTATTATTCCCAGGCAACACTGGTGCTTAGAAGTCATTTGAAAATACATTCCTTTTACATACATTAGTCTTTAAAAAACATATATTAATTGTACAAGGTAGTGGATACAGTGGATTTTATCTGTGTAAAAAAAACCCAAAACACACTAGTATAGGCAAAAGACTAATGATTTCTAGTAGTATTCCACTAATCAAATTCTTGACCTAAAGACACTACTGCCTAAGCTATACCTCAGATGCTTTACATATAGGCAAGCAACAGAATGGTTAATTTATTTAAAACCTCCTTAGATTAATACTCCTATCCCAAAACATATTTATTATTTTGTATATTGCTATTGTTCTGGCTTCCCCTTCCTTCCTTCCTTCCTTCCTTCCTTCCTTCCTTCCTTCCTTCCTTCCTTCCTTCCTTCCTTCCTTCCTTCCTTCCTTCCTTCCTTCCTTCCTTCCTTCCTTCCTTCCTTCCTTCCTTCCTTCCTTCCTTCCTTCCTTCCTTCCTTCCTTCCTTCCTTCCTTCCTTTCCTTCCCTCCTTCTCACTGTCTTCTCTCTCACTTTCTCTCTCTCTCTCTCTCTCTCACATTATAAGTTTCTCTTCTTAACAGACAGAACATCACAGCAAGGGGAAGAGTGCCAAACAAAACAACTCCCGCCCACCTGGGGAGGTTCCTTCGTCATACTATCAGTATTGTTTTAGGATTCAGTTATGCTAAATGCATAAGGAGAAAGTAAAGAATAAGTTATCTTGCAGTATTTTGCATCTTTGATTCAACTTGTTTATCTTTGGATTATAGTGGAAGGCATATGTCTAAACAATAGCAGAATGTATTATCTTTACATCTGAAGTCCAAAAAGAAAACAGTGTAGGCCAACAGCAGGTTCTTAAATACAGTACCAGATGTTCAGAAAACAAATATCAAATTAACAATTTATGAAACAAACACATAAAGGTCAACAAATATTGCGTTTTTCTCTGCCAGAATTATGTTGTTTTAGCAATAATTCTGGCTTTAATTTTCAAACTGCTGACTGAATGAGAGATGGTATCACGAAGCCAAAAAAGTCCTACAGGCCTTTCTTCATGTTTTGCAGAAACTTTAAAAAAACCCCAAACAACCGCATATAATTTTGTATTGTTTTGATCCTGCAAAGTACTGAGCATCTCCATTTTGCCAAGAATTCACTGGGAACTGATGACACTCTATGTCTTTTGAGATCAGCTTCAATATTAATAATGCTACAAAAACAACACCCCACACCCAAAAAACCCCACACCTAACAAAATACATTAAAAAAAAAAAAAAAGAAAAGAAAAACAAAACCATGTTTAAAGACTTGTAAACAGTTACAAGAAACCATGATATTTTGGGTTTTTTTCACTTACAGAACCTGCATTTGTAAAAGGATTTATGGCATATAAAATCTGTGGTACGTAGATAAAAATCTGTGTATGTTTATAGAAGCACAATGGATGGGTAAGATCACCAGGTTTAAACTTTTAGAAGCAGTGCATCTATACAGTTTTTGATACCAAGACAGTTTGTTCAGAGAGTCCTAAGACTACCTAAGTGCTTTACAAGTAAAATATATATTATTGCCCTAAACTACATACAAAGATCACAACACTTTCAAAATGTCAGTAAAATAATCACATATCTTCTGATTTAATGATGTGGGCTGTGAACATGTATGAGTAAATGATAAAATTCTCAGCTTTTCCTCAAGTGATCTGTAACTTGCAGAAGTCCAGCTTCTTTGTTCTTTGTTTTTCATTCTAACACATGCAAGTGGCAAAGACTGGGACAAGGGCACATGACAATAAAAGTTTTTATTTTTTAACAATTTTGAATTTTTATGGGCTTTTTAAAAGATTCTCCAAGTTCTAGAACATTCACATTAGTGGTGGAGGTTTTTGCACCTTTACCAAACTGAAACTATTAGGCTGATAATTTTTATTACTGAGTTGGGCTGGATATTTGGGAAATAAAACTTCAAGTTAAAAGAGTTTAGCTATTTATCTCACTATGATATCTTGTTAAATTATCTTTAAGAATACATTAAAAAAAAAAAAAAAAGTTGAGAATTTCTAGTGTGTTGCAGAAAAACTTGAAACTGGCCAAGGAGATCTTGAGCAATGTTTTACCTTTTAGATTCTTTGTAAAACCTTGACAGCTTCTCAGCTATAACACAATCCCATTATATCTACTGAGCTAGGTGGTGATAGCAAAATTAATTATGGTTTTGAATTACACAGGCTGAACAGAAGACCATAATAAACATTTTGCTATGTTGGACAAATTGTCTTTCTAACCCTAGATCCTATTTCTCACAGTGACCGATATTAATTAAGGTGGTTGTTTGCAGCACCAGGAGAGTGTAGCTTGACAGGTTAAAGGAACAATTGAAAGCGTGGCCTACTTTTTGACCCCTGTCCTTTGTGTTATCAACTTGCTTTCAAGATTTCTTCTTGTTGCTGCTGCTTAATCAGATTATACATTGGAAGCTTCTACACAAATTTACTAGAAGGTTGGCATTCAAGTTGTTTATCTATTCATTAATCAATTTTTTAATTAAAAAAAAATGGACACATTCATATCATAAACAGTAGCTGGAATCTCCAAGCAACAATACCATCAAGACATAATTTCTTCTTTTCCCTTTTTTTACCATTACTATTTAAAATATCCCCAACTCTTCAGAGTGTCTGAATTTAAATGCTACTTTGTCATGAGATTGAGATCTTAAAAGAGATTGATTTCCTTGATGTCAACAAGATAATGCTAATTTATAAAATAGATGATATTCAAAATGTTTGTAATAAGTAGTGTATGGAAGAAAATATTCCTAACTATTCACAGAAAATTATAAATTCAAGGAGCTTTTGTAATAATTAGGAAAACTTCTTTCCAAGCATAATTTTTTTTATGAGTCAAGATTCAGAACAATAAAACTACTGATACACATAACAAAATCGATAAAATCCAGCTTTTATGACAGTCATCAACATAGCACTCTTTCGTTTCACCCCTCATTTCCCTTTGATATGTTGGTAGAGACGTAAAAGAGAAAATAAGTGAACACAATTGAAAGGTAAGAAATAACAGTGTAACATTCCTCTTGTATATCCTTTCAAAGAAAATTTTGAAGACACAACTAGATGACTTTTCTTCTGTTTATTCTGCTTTGAAAAATAATTTCCTATTTTTATATTGAATATCTGACTACACCTAAATGACAACTTTCTGTTCAGCTATTCTTGAAACACACTAATGAACTAACACATTGCAACTGTTCGTTCTGTTTAAAAAATGAGTGACAAAACAGAATTTAAAAACAAATTTCAAAAATTGTGTCTATATTTTTAAAAATGAAATATTATTTCTTATAAACATCCCCTTGATGTCAGAGTTAATCCCTTGAATGGGATTAAACACATCAAGAGTTAGTTAATTTTAGTGTAAATTAATGTAAACAGTAAGGATCTTTGTAATAAAGTGTCACAGATAATGCTTTCCCAACAGAATCTATCCTAGTTCTTTTGTATGTATTTTAGTACAAGCTGAATGGCTATTTTTTCTCCACTGACTGTAAGGATGCCTAGGCAGGTATCTCAGACTAGATACTAAAAACTAAAGCTATCACCAGATTGCTGAAGTGTTCCATCATAGATTTGCTTCAGTTTCACTTTTAAAAGCTAAATTTAAAAGCAGCAAAATATTTTATTTAAATGATTTCAATATTTAATTAAACTCAAAACATTTCATAATCTCTCTCCACTTTCCTCTCCAAAAAGAAAAAAAAAAAAAAAAAAAAAAAAAAAAAAACAGAAACCATATTAATTAAGAAAAAACAAGAAAATGGTTTAATCCAAAAATCAATCTTTTTTTATATTCCAGCAGTGACCTAAAAAAAAAAAAAAAAATCAATTGTTCGGAGAAATGTACCTCTACCCTTTAATCTCTTTAGATTATGAGAAATCCACCAAAAAAGGGAGCCCATACTCTGAGTCCGCAGACAAAAAGCCTTATATTTTCAGCTGATCTCTTTTTTCACTTTGTTTTGGTTTTGCTTTACCTTTAGTTGACCTTCCACAGTTAGAGTGAGAGTACACAAGTTATTGAGTCAGTCCTCAATAACTTGAACTTTCATCATGAGTGTTATGGGGAAGGAAAATGAAGAAGAGTGTCAGAGAGAAGTGAAGTGGGTCCTTCAGCACCGACCCTGCGTGATCTCCTACAGATAATTCCCACTTGTGGCGCTGGAGTCCTTTAGCAGTCTGTTACACGCCCATAGAGAGGGCAGCACTACTACATTTTAGTGATGCTAATCACAACCAGATGTAATAAAAATAATAAAGTGCAGCATTCCTCCTGCCAAAGAAGGGTATATTTGGACTATGGTATGTCTGCGCTGCCATCATGGGAGGGTTAGGCCACTTTATTTCTCTTGGTCCAAGAACGGAAGGAATATACTTTTGTACAAGCTCATCAGATCTCTGGAAGTGTGAACTGCTCCACGTGTGTGCAGCAGGTTTATGATGTCTGACAATGCGTCTGAGGCCCGCTTGTGCAGTTCTGCAGTGCCAGTGCTGCACCCTGTGCATCACATTATCTGTTCAAGAGCCAAGCACATGAATCCCAGATCATATGCATCCTACAGGACCATATAATGCAGAGTTGGTCTGCAGTTTATGAAGATCTTTTTTCTAGTTATAAATGCTGAAACTCTAGAATGTCAAAGAACGTAAAAGTGAACATTATTTGAATCATGTGGTAAACTATCCTGATTTTTCTCAATCTCTCCAAATGAGAACATGCCAGAGAAGACCTTGTATGTGAGAGTAAGCAAGGAACTTCAGTCCAAAGGAGAGAGTACAAGCCTACTTAATAAACAATAACCAAATTCTTATGCCAAGTATTAAAAGCAAATCTGAAGTAAACTATTTTCAAGAAACTTCTGCAGATGTTATGACACATGTATGAATTTTAAATCTCTGTGTAGTTTATGGAGTATCTTATGAAGTAAATATTTATGTTGCTTAAATAGAAATCTTGCTGACAAAAAACAGAGGCCTGTTGCACCCATAAATTGAAACAGATTGAGGAGGGAATATTTGATATTTGTTTGCCTGGAATCTAAACATAAACATGCTAAAATAACTAAACAGCAATGCTGTAACTATTTGTGAGATTGTACATTTTGTGATGCTACTAATGGCATAACCAGCAACAATGTCTGAGCACTTGGACACAGCTAACTGTACATGTAAAGGTAATAGGTAACTGCAAGAGGCAAAAGGAGACTTTTGTGATGTAATTGCACAAACATACAATGAGAATCATGTACAAAGCATAAACTCTGCAAGATATGAACAGTAGATATAGAACAGACAGGAAACATGACTGGGAAAATTAACAAGTCCTGCTCCTGGATAAAATAATCTGTGTTGGGAGCAGATGAGATTCACCCTTTCTTGTGGGGAAGTTGTGAGGATCGTAAAAATACCACGGATGCATGAGAAAAAAGAAAGATGACTCTTGACTTTGGCCCCAGATTATCTCATCAAAGAGATCTCAAAACTGATCCTCAGACCTGACTGCAGCCATCCCTGCTGACTAATCAGCTCTGTGCTGAATACACACAGCTAATGTAGGAGATGGTTATTAAGGACCATTTGAATATGCAGTAATTATAACTAATAACGTGTAAGAACCTACCATTGGAAAATGTGTGTTGTTAATGAATGCCAGTCTAGTAAAACACTCCTTTGATGCTGGTCTGATTTCTGTCTTTTAAATACTCCCATCACAGTCACATCCAACTCCCTGATATATACGTACATCTATATCTCTACTCACACATACATACACACTCAGTTGCAAGAGTCTCATGTGAAGCTGCATTTTAGAATCTGTATATTTGACATAATAATTTAGCGATAATAAGCTCCAGATTCATCCAACCTAGGGTTTTGTGGAGGATGAATTCTGAACTTCAGTGTGTATCCATTCCCTCTAGGTATAGGGATCATTCCTTAGTCACCTCAGCAGCAGTGGTGATTTGACCCTCTCATCACCTTAGGAAGGACAGAATTGTTTGTGGACTGCAATGTGAACTGGATCAATAAAATGATCTTGGTTAAATAAAAAGCCTCAAGAAGTTAAAATTAGTGGCTGGAGGCTAGTGAAGGCAGTAAGGGATTTCTCAGATCAACTTTGCCAATGGAGAAAAAATAACAAACTACATCCTGAGTCACCACTGCAATATTCTAGGTTTACATCAGAATAATACATCTGAAATCATTGGGGATGCTGTGATGTAAAATCGAGTAGTACAATGATTAATCGGGTCACCAACCTCTTCTCCCTTATGTCTCTAGAACGTTATTTAATTAAAACTAAAATGCCACATGGGATTGGTCCCAGGGTATGGTTTCTAAGCACTGCACAAATAGGAAGAAGGTATAATTTTATTGTTAATAATGTTTCATCTATTCAGTCTTCCCACACTTTGCTGATGCCCAGCAATTCTCCTTTTAATGTGCAGACACCACTGCACATAGCTCTCCTATGGATAGTTTCAGAAAGCTTTTCAGAAATTTTCTATCAGAAAATCCCAAATCAAACTAATAAAGGAAAGGAAAGATAATGTTGATAAAATGATATTTTGGAAAAAAAATACGGAAAACAATGGATGGTATCAAATTCTGACTTCCCGGTATTCCAATATGATTTCCTATTTCAAGACGTGCTTTTTTATATATTAAAAAATCAAAATAACAAAACCAGAACAAATCATTTCACATTTTAATCGACTCAAATGGTTTGTTTCAGGTTTCTATTTTGAACTACACTGAAAATTATTCATTTGGTTTGCATTTTTACCTGGTTGTTTGTTTTTGTTTTCATTTTGGTTTGTAGCAGAAAAAAGGAACTGATAGACTTCCTGAAAACAAAGCCACTTCCTCACAGTTCTCATGTCTGAACAAGGCTTTTTAATTTTTTTTTTCTGAAATGTTTCTTAAATTAGAGGTACTTTCTGTTTCAAATGGTTTATTATTTGTCTCTGAAATCCATGTGTTTTTTGAAGTCTGATGTCTGAGTTGGGAAAAGACTGAGGAAAGAAAACATTCTTTTTCCCCAGTTAAAATAATTCAATTACAGTGAATTAAGATGTGAATTAATAAGAAAACCAAGGCTTGGTATTACTGTCACACCACATAACTACATTAGGCCTCCAGAAAGAAAATGACTGGCATATGAAACCTTTGATGCATAAAATCAGGTCTGAGAGAGGAGAAGGAGGAGGCAGGAAGCCTTCAGCTTTTCTTTTGGAACAGGCTTATTTCTATAAATCAGTAGTTCTGCATCTCTAAAATACTGGGGTAGAAGTCAGGGCTGGGCCTTCCGAGACTTGGGTCTATTTCTAGTGCTATCAACGACTTGACATGTGACCTTCCCAAGGTCAGTGCTTCTGTTTTCTGATCTGTTGAGCAAATAAAATTCCATTGTAACAGCCTCTGAAGTGGGTTGATAAAAAGGAAGAACAGGATATTATTCTTACATAAGATTTGATTCTTCACATTGTACTTCGCATTGAGTAATGATGATAATTACCTCAGTCACCATGTTTGTTCATTACAGATTTCAAAGAACCTTTGGGCTGTATAATTCCTTCCACTTCCTCAGACTGGGAAACTGAGGCAAAGGAAAGAAATGAGTTGTCCAGAGTCATGTCAGCAAACTATTGGTGGAGGCAGGAATAGGGCAGGTGGTGTGTTCTGCACTCTAAGAAGCATTTCCCTCTCCATTATTAAACAATGGAAATATGTTATAGTTAGAGAGTGCAGAGACATAAACTCTTATCTGCTTTTGTCCATTTAAATGATCTTTATGTTGCTCTGAGACTCTGCCATGAAAATGGATAAGAAAAGAATTAATTATTGAAAACACATTATAGATCTATTATTCAAGCTGATGTGACAGTGAGATTACTTGTTTAAGCAATAGATTGAAAGTTTGGACGCTTTTTTTTTCTTTTCTTTCTTTTTTTTGTGTTGAGAAAAATACTATTGAATGCCCTGTAGAGATCTAAACAACACTGTGATTTCTGTTGCACAAGTTAACTCATGCTCTTCCTTTCTTGCCATATGAGTTTTTATAAGAGAATGAAAGTAATTTTTAACTAACTTTAAATTGAATGATTGTACTTTACTAAACCACCTCAGCCTGTTAAAGATGTTGCAGAGTGACCAGCTATTTCAACCTTTTGCTCTAATGTTTCAGGAAAGAATGAAAGAAGCAAGCAATCAAACTACAAAAAGGTCACATTAATAAAAATGCAGTACTGTATTGTGTTTTGATCACACTACACGAGTCAAGTCTTGCAGGATGTTGAGAACTGGTGTAACAAGTACTTAAAACGACAACACTGGAATCTGTTCTAAAAAAAAATATGCTGAGGTTAGAATATGGTGCAAATGTTATCACTTCTTATTAAGGGCTCTAACATTGTATCAGTACTTTCTCTGCATTAGGTGGCCAAAAGAACAAATATTTCTCACAGCTCCAGTTAATTTCACTGTAATATTTTTTCCTAGACTAAATGTATTTCTTTTATTGCAAAGAAAAAAAAAATAAAAATATGTGTACTTCAGTGCTGCAGTGCTGAACACTGCAATGGCAAGCTTAGGAAGCAGAAGCCTGGAGTAAAATCCCAGTCCCCAAGTCAGGCAACCAACCATCTCACATACTGCACTGGGAAAGGCAGAAATCAGGCCTTCACATCAGGATCGAGAGCATTGAAGATGAAGCTTGGAGGACATTTCAGTGAAATGCTGCAGTGGAATCTCAAGTTCACGTTCTGGGGTCAGGGCTGCAGCAAAACCATCTCCCTCCATCTGGGCTCCACAACTTGAAATTCTCCCCTGAAAACAGATAACCCACTCTAATGGATCAAACTCTTAAAGTAAGTGTGTGTGAGGGTGTGTGTGTGTGTGTGTATGTGAGTTTGGGTTATGAGAGGAATAAAAGGAGGTGGGTGATTCAGCTCTCTCTCTCCTTCTAACCAACCGCATAGTGGGCAGAATATAACTTTCCCAGTGGAGACACAAGGTCAATTCACTGCTAAGTTGGAAGGGGCTTAAGTCTGTTCCTACAGTACCCTTCTCGTTTGAAAACAGGCCACTGCAGAAGTCTGTGTTGGAGACTATAGGCTGCAGGGGCTGGGGGGGGGGGGGGGGAAAGGGGAAAGGAACAGAGAGAGGAAAATAAAATATAAATGTCTCTGTGGATTCGATACTTCACCAAACAGCTATTTTGGATACTCTCTCACCAGTGAGAACAGTAGTTCTGGGGCTCAGTCCTGTCCTAAGAACTGCTCAAGTATTTTAATGATTTTTCTGCAAGCAATCACATGGAAACTGGGTCAGAAACTCAGATGAATATACATAGTTTAAATAAGAAATTCTGGTCAGGACCTTGGCCTGGCCTACTCCGTAAATACACCTCTTGCTTCCACATCATCAGAATTTCAAAGTGATGGCTTGGCTTTTATGGCAGACTATACCCAGGCTGGATGCAAAATCTGTCCATCTCTGTGACTCCTATTCACTTTTCTGACACCTAGTGCTTGAAGCTTTTAAGACTAACCCTGTGACCTATTCAGGTCAATGTTTCCAACACAAAATTATCGCAAGGTCTGATGAATATGTATACTGGAGAAGAATGTCTATGGGTTTTGTTACTGGCTCCATAGTCTAAATGTCTGATGTGTGAAGTTTATTAGGTCAAGCTCAGGCTCATACAAAAGCACAACGTAAGCAAGTCCTCCCAGGGCTCTGCACACCCTGGTGGGTGCTGTAACTCATGCTCCCCCACTGTCTTCTCTGATTCAAGGGATCTCAAAATTATATTTTCTTGTAAAGTAGAACAGCTGCAGCAAGAGGGCTGGTAGCCTGGCGGTTGAAGGTATGAGCCAAGAAAGAGGAACATGTGGGCTGGCTCTTACATTGCAAAAGATAGAGAATTTTTATTTTCTCATCCTGAGCCAGTCTCCTACTCACTAGATAGAAGTAGGCAAACCACTTCTCTAACTTTCTTTTCTTTCTTTCTTTTTTTTTTTTTTGTAATCATCATCCGCCACTGCATCATTTTGCCAAGCTCCATCTGGTGAACATATCACAGGGAGACTTGGAACATGCTCACACGTCACTGGCCTCAGGAAAATGAAGAAGAAAAATATCTACTTTTGGAAATCTTGTTTGGCCTAAATGCAATTTAGGTAGAAGTCCAGTAGTTCTGTGAAGACTAGCCTGTGAAACATACTAAGATATAAAATTCTGGGAGGACATCCTTGTATTAGTTTAATCCCTTCTACCCTTAGTTAAAACCAGATAATCTGAACTGGTTTAAAATCATCGTGTACATCGGAAAGCATAGTTTCTGCAGGAGTTGCATCAGCATATAGAGGCACCTATGTTAACTTCCACTCCCTGCATAGCCAAAGTCTGAATAAAGCCACAATTTCAGATGAAATAATGATCCTATAACTTTTCTATTTGCTGAGTCCATCATAATTTGTAGTGCACGTACACACACACAGACGTTTATATACATTTGTGTATATATATGTGTGTGTGTATGTACCCACACACAGCGTCATGTCTTCAGTGTAGGACATTTTTATTGTAATTATAACTCCCACAGAAATAATGAAGCCAATTTTACAGTACATAACACAACTCTTGAAAGCAGGGTATGTACAGTAATAAATTGTTGTTCTGTGGAAATTTTGCAGATTCTCTGAGTTCTGCTCTACAAGTTCTACAATGTTAGGTGAGGTAACTAGCTTTTTAACATGTACCAATAAGCACAAATACACCCTTAACCAGTGTTACTTACATAGTCACAGCAACAGGGAAATGGGAAATTACCAATTAAGAACATGTAAAAGTATTCCAGTACCTTTTCCTTTTCAAGGCGTTCTCCATATTAGGAGTAAAGGTATTCCTATTCAAAAGGCAACTGTGATGCCTTAGCCATTTTCCTTGTGTTTGGTTAAATACGGCTTTACACCCTTATGGACTTTACACCCAGAAGAAAGGTATAAGTAGGATGCTCATTGTCTTAGGCTTCTAGAAGTTACAGAGGCAAACACGAGGTAAAAGACATCAGATAAGGAAAGGAGTCAAGGAAAATAGACTTAGGTGCTTTTTCCCCTCTCTGATCTTCTGGATAATTTGGAGGGAATACTGTGAGCTCTGGTTATTCAGCCTGTGTATGGATTGTAAACTAGGATGAATACGTTGAATTTTAAAGACCCCGATTCATTGGCATTTCGGTGCTGCATGATCTCTCACTACCACACTCTCTAAGTAAAAGAGTAAAACATTTCAGCCAGAGAGATCCTGATCCACCCAATCCAGGAGCAGGTATTTCCTGAAAACCCTTAGAGGCAGGCCCCTTCTATTAAGATACATACTCCCAAACTTAATTCAAGCAGATGAAGAAATCTAAAAATGTAGGGTTATGGCACTGAGTAATGATAGATTAACTTCCTGGCCCTGACACATCCTTCCTGTGTAAATTGACTTACAGAACTGAAACTTCAGATACCAAATCTGAAATGGATGATGCCTCTTCTCTTCCTCTGACTTGTCTTCAAAATGCTAACCTTTGCATGGCAGATGTTCTCTCAATACCTATATCATATATGTGAGACATGAATCTCTTTACATAGTTCCAAAGTATACAGCTGAAAACACAATGGGTTCCTTATCTAAATACTCTTTTGGAAGTTACATAGCAACATAAACACTCTTATATCTTCTGGCAGATTTTTTACCTTTTTTTTTTTTTCCACTTTGAAATTATAAGGCCCCAGATGGCTTCCACTAGTTCCTACCTCTCAGCAGATCCCTTGGAAGAAGCAGGCAATTTGTCCTTCATGCTTTGACAACAGGTCATTGTCTCCTTCCTCTTATTTGATTCGTATTTATTTATTTAATATCTTGCTAATGTTCAGGTCCTCTGGTTGCATTTTGATTGTTTTTACGGTGCCTGAGCAATTTTAATAACATGAAGGTAAAGATGCTCAGAAGCTTTATTCTAAGGAGGGAGAAGAACAAGCTCTTTAGTCCTCCTGCCCCACAACCCAGTGAGCGTTCACCAGGCTTCAGATTTTGAGCCTTTCCTCCCCTGAGACTTAACTCACCGTGATCTTGTCACTGCTGCTGACACACGGTGAGTGGGTCCCCTACCCTGACCCCCGCCCCGACCCTTGCCCCTTCCCTTGACTCTGCCACCACCCTCCACAAGTTTCCTGGGGGCTTCCCTGCCTTCGGCTCCCCTTGAACTTTGAGGCTGCAATTTTTGATCCACAGAAGGTTTCCAGCCAGCCTAGCACACCCACCCCACCCCCTCAACGTCACCGTCACCACCGAGAGACAAAGTCAAAGAAACGATCAGGAGAAATGAATTAATGCGCCTCAAAGTGGCGCCAAGTTTCTTTCCCTCTTTTTTTTACTAATGAAACCACTAATATATTTCCTGTGGTGCTTTCTGTCTCAGTGGCATTTTATCTCTCCTGGCCCGTTTGTAATTTATTGGGCAGGCTTTCTCAGGGCCAGGATTTCTCTCTGTTTCGTTTCCTCCTCCTGTCCCATTTTCTCCCATTGCTTCCCCCTCCCTCCATAGTCCCTGCCCACCGTAACAAATCTAAAGGCCAAATCTTCATCCTGGGGACCCGAAATGGCCACGGTAACTGTTGTAACTTGTCTGTGGTGTAATTACATTAATTTGATAAGATCATCGTCGGCGGGATGTCTAATTTACTTGCAAGCGGCAGCCAGGGAGAAGCTTTGACCAAATTAGCATGCCGCCGCGACCAGGGGGTGCAGGCTCCATATGGCTCTCTGGCTTTCCCTATAAATAACCCTCCTCCAGCCCACTCCCGCAGTTACATTCCCCCCCTACCAGTATGCCGCAAAGTTCACCGGCGGCACCGGACGGGAGAGGTGCAGCCCCGGACTGCAGGAGGCACCCGGCGGCCGGGCTGCCTCTCCCGCCGTCGCCTCCTCCTCCTCCACCCCCTCCTCCACCTCCTCTTCTTCCCCCTCCTCCTCCCCCTCCTCCTACTCCTCCTCCTCCTCCTCCTCCTCCTCCTCCCTGTTCTCCTTCTCCTCCTCCCCCTCCTCCTCAGCGCGATTTGACAAGGCAGGGGGAAAGGCGGGTTTCCACTTGCACCACCAGAGGTGCAACTGGTTCTTCGCTCGTAGGCATCTGAAATCCGTCCAAATGATGCAGAAACTTTTGTATGCTTGGCTCCTTTCTTTCAGACCAGGCACCGATTTTTCCGCTGTGTAATCTCTTTTGTCAGAAGGGTTGGAGCTGGAAAAAGCAGCGGCGGGGGGGGGGTGGGGGGGGTGGGGGGGGGTGGCGCGGGGGAGGTGGTCGAGGGAAGAGCAGGCGTTGTATTTCCACAGAGAGGATATTAGGAGCATCCCTAGAGAAATATCTATGCATGTACATATGTGTGCATCTCTAGATTTTTATATATAGATAAGGATGTCAAGATGCACAACTGTTCGTTTCAGCCCTCTCCTCCCCTCCTTAAGGGAGACTATACTCTGTGGGAACAGGTAGCGTGAATTGCTAACAGTGCAGCAATCCCCTCCTTCCCCCCCCCCCCCCCTTCTTTCCTGTGATCCTCTAAATTATATATGTATATATATATATAAAACGCAATAATCCACCGTTCAACACTGCACAGAGAACGCCAGCAACAGACCAAATCCAGCATGAAACACTATAGACTGCAGGGGAGGAAGAAATGCATTTAAAGCAATGACAAAAATGGCGTGCAGAATAATTACCTCAAATTGCTATTCGCTTGACACCCTGACACTAATTCTGTTCAAGCCATTGGGAAATACAATAAGGCAAACGCACCTTCCTCGCCTGCTCGTGCAGGTGTGAGTGTGTGTGAATGGGGGCAATTAGGGACCGGTCGGGAGGAAGGGAACGCTAAACTTCCCATCTTAAAAGAAAAGAAAGGAATTAAATAATCCCTTTAGGAGAAAGCATCTAAATAGATCGACAGCTTTTAATGCCAACGTTTTTAACGCTTGCCCTGTACGTGGATTGATTTTTTTTTTTTCTCCAGCATTCCCTCAGCAGATGGATTTTTGCCACTGCAGCTCAGCAGAGGGTGTCAGATCTTTCAGAGTGCACCAGGTTGAAACGAGCAGAGCCTCTTAGCAACTCTCCCTCTGCGTGCATGTGAGTGTGTGCGAGCGTGCGGCTCGGCAGCAGCGGAAGAAAAAGGAAAGAAGAGCGAGCGAGCGAGCGAGGAGGGGAGGCAGCGCGGCCGGCAGGGCGAGGCGAGGCGCGGCGCGGCGCGGGCGGGCGGGCGGGCGGGCGGCCCCGGCCCCGGCCCCGGCCCGGCCCGGCGGCAGGCTCCGGCGGCCGGCGGGCATGGGCAGCCGCGCCCCGGCGCAGCGGGGGCAGGCGCCGCGCAGAGCCGGCGGCAGGGCGGCCCGCGCCTAGGCGGGGGCGCGCCGCGCTTTCAGCACCGGGGCGCTGGACAGCGCCCGGCGGGCGGCGGGCGAGCAGCGCGGCTCCGCGGCCGCGCAGGCAAGGTCAGACCGGCCGGCGCGGAGCCGCGCGCAACCGCTGCCTCCGCGGCCACCGCCGCGCTCCCCGCCCGCGCCTCCCTGACATGCAGCGGTGGCCGGTGGCTAGCAGCACCGTTCCCGTGCCGGTGAGCCAGCCCGGCCGGCAGACCTCCACTTAGCTGCCCGGGAGCCGTCAGGGAGGGGGATCGAGGAGGGGGATTTTTTTTTTTTCCTTCTACTTTTTTTTTTTTTTTTTTTTTTTTTTTTTTTGCGTGGCTTGCAGTACGTGCCTGGATAGTTTGTGGATATAATTATTGACTGGAATCTGGGCTGTTGCAGTTGTACGTGGGGGGGGGAAGAGAGGGAGAGAGGAGAAAAGAAACAGTCCCCCCCCTCCACCGACCCTCCCTGCTTCCCCTCCCCACATTAATTTTTTTTTTCTCCCCCTTTGGTGGTGGTTCGGACATTTCATGTATTGAATGAACTGGAATTGCTTTCCGTGTGAGGAGGATGGTTGCTGTTACTTTGTGATGAGATCGGGAATGAATTGCTCGGTTTAAAAATGCTGCTTTGGATTCTGTTGCTGGAGACGTCTCTTTGTTTTGCTGCTGGAAACGTTACAGGGGACGTTTGCAAAGAGAAGATCTGTGCCTGCAACGAGATAGAAGGGGATTTGCACGTAGACTGTGAGAAAAAGGGATTTACCAGCCTGCAACATTTCACCGCCCCGACTTCCCAGTTTTACCATTTATTCCTGCATGGCAATTCCCTGACTCGACTTTTCCCTAATGAGTTTGCTAACTTTTACAATGCAGTCAGTTTGCACATGGAAAACAACGGTTTGCATGAAATTGTTCCCGGGGCTTTTCTTGGGCTGCAGCTGGTGAAACGCTTGCACATAAACAACAACAAGATCAAATCGTTCAGGAAGCAGACTTTCCTGGGGCTGGACGATCTGGAATACCTCCAGGCAGATTTTAATCTATTGCGGGATATTGACCCGGGAGCATTTAGGGACTTAAACAAGCTAGAGGTGCTGATTTTAAATGACAATCTCATCAGCACCTTGCCCCCCAACGTGTTTCAGTATGTGCCGATCACCCACCTCGACCTCCGGGGAAACCGTCTTAAAACCTTGCCTTACGAGGAGGTCCTGGAGCAGATCCCAGGCATTGCCGAAATCCTGCTAGAGGATAACCCCTGGGACTGCACTTGCGATCTGCTGTCGTTGAAGGAATGGCTGGAAAACATACCCAAAAACGCTTTGATCGGCAGAGTGATTTGTGAGGCTCCCACTAGGTTGCAGGGCAAAGATTTAAATGAGACCACAGAGCAAGAGCTGTGCAAAAAGAACAGAGTGGATTCTAGCCTAGCTGCTCCCCCTGCCGAAGAAGAAACCTGCGATCCTGGTCCCATTCCAACCCCCTTTAAAATACATGGCAAAGAAGACCCCGCCACGCCAGGATCTGGTCCAAACGGAGGTACAAAGATTCCTGTCAACTGGCAAATCAAGACCAGACCCACTGCTGCCGTGTCAACAGTCAGCGCGAAGAGCAAGCTACCGGCTACCGTGTCCTGCCCGCAGATCTGCAGCTGCGATCAGATCCCTGGCTCGGGTTTAAAGGTTAATTGCAACGACAGGAATGTGAGCAGCCTGGTGGATTTGAAGCCCAAGCCGTCCAATGTGCAGGAGCTATTTCTGAGAGACAACAAAATACACACCATCAGGAAATCCCACTTTCTGGATTACCGGAAACTTAATTTACTCGATCTGGGCAACAACAACATCGCCACCATCGAGAACAACACCTTCAAGAACCTCTTTGATCTCCGATGGCTCTACATGGATAGCAACTACCTAGACACCCTGTCCCGGGAGAAATTCACTGGGCTGCAAAACCTGGAGTATCTGAATGTGGAGTTTAATGGGATCCAGCTGATCATGCCCGGCACCTTCAATGCAATGCCCAAACTCAGAGTCCTCATCCTCAACAACAACCTGCTGAGGTCTCTCCCAGTCGACGTGTTTGCCGGGGTCTCGCTTTCCAAGCTGAGCATACACAACAATTACTTCATGTACCTCCCGGTGGCGGGGGTGCTGGACCAGCTCACCTCCATCACCCAGATCGATCTGCACGGCAACCCCTGGGACTGTACGTGCCCTATCGTGCCTTTCAAACAGTGGGCAGAGATGCTGCGCCCCAAGGTGATTATGAGCGACCTGAGGTGCGAGTCCCCTGAAGATTTCTTCAAGGAGGATTTCGAGTCTCTCTCCAACGACGTGATTTGCCCTCAGTTAAAAATCTCGCCCACATTAACTTCTACTAACAAAAACAGCACCGGGTTGACAGAGACAGGTACTCACTCCAACTCCTACTTGGAGACCAGCCGGGTCTCTATTTCGGTGCTGGTGCCAGGGCTGCTGCTGGTTTTTGTGACCTCTGCCTTCACGGTGGTTGGCATGCTGGTGTTCATCCTGAGGAACAGAAAGCGGTCCAAGAGGAGGGACGCCAACTCCTCCGCATCCGAGATCAACTCCCTGCAGACGGTCTGCGACTCGTCCTACTGGCACAACGGGCCCTACAGCGCCGACGGGGCCCACAGGGTTTACGACTGCGGCTCCCACTCCCTGTCGGACTGAGACGACGGGCGGAGCAGGGGCGGCCACCGCCCGGGACCGGCCCTTCGCGCTCCAGCCGGTGGGGCGGCCAAGGGCGGCCGGGGGCGGCTCTGCACCTCGGCTGCCTTTTGTCAGAAACAGAACCACAGGCCCGCACGCCCCCCTCCCCACACCCCCCGTAGCGAGCACCGAGGCCCGGGCCGCGGCGGGGGGAGCCCGGCGCCGGGGCGCGTCCCCCCAGCCCCGCGCAGCCCGGCGCGGTGGGCGCATCCTCCGCCCCTGCGCTGCCGGGGCAGCAACGGACAAGCGAGGACCCGCTTCCTTCGGCTCCGGCAGGGCGAAACACGGCTCCTGGTTTTGTTGGGCTTTTGTTCTATTATGTTGGGGTTTGTTTTGCTTTTTTTGCCCTCTGCCCTTGCGGACCGACCCCTGTCCGAGAGGCCGGGAAGAGGAGGGGGGCGGAGGAAAGGCTGGTGTCGGCCTCCTCCCGACAGCAAAGCAGGAGTGGAAAGTTGCACGAAGGCATGAATGTAATGTAAATAAATGACTCCGACGCCGAAACAGACAAATGGACAAAAAAAAAAAAAAAAAAAAAAAAAAAAGTGCTGCATGGCTCGCATGGATACAACGCACCCCAGGGACGCTCCAGCCCCCGACTGGAAGCAGCGTCTAGTTCACACCATCATCCCTCTTACCTGATAAGTCCCTTCGTATCAAACCTTCTATATACGAAATACAGTATAATAATAAAAAGTGCCATTTCGCCATTTTTGTGTGATCAATAGGCAGTAGAGATCGTACTTTTACCGTGGAAAAAATTGTAAAGATTTTATTTAAGACATAGTTGCATGAATATTCTCATCGGATTTTTTTTTTTTTTTTTTTTTTTTTTTTTTTAGGAGGGAATTACTTTGCTGGGAGAGATTTGCTTTGTTGATGGTGGGTTGTGTTTCGGTTTTCAGGGGGGCGGGGGGAGGGGAGGCTTTGGTTTTGTTTTCTCTCTCTTCTTTTTCAATATACATATTCAGTATTGCCTTTCCATCTGAATGTAAAAATTAGTACCCTTGATTTCTATTACGGTAACAGTGTAAACATAAAAAAAAAAAAAATCCAAGGCAGTTAAGCATGACCAATTAATGTCACACTAGTGCTTAGGCTGCAAAGTTTAATGGTAGAAAATTCTGTGATGTTGTAAATCTTACTATAACTTGAGGAAACCAGAACTGAGGAAGCAAGTGAAACTTACTAATTCTATTCGAGGATTTTATAATGGCATATTTTTTCAGTATTAAAGTGAAAATGTTTTCAACTCCGGGTCCTTACCATTTTTCCAGCATCAGTTCTTGCAAGTGGGTTATTTGGGTTTAGGGGACAGAGCCTCCTTTCAGTGCTGTGTTTCTCTCCCTCTCTCTCTCTTACCCTCTTTCCCTCCCTTCCTCTCTCTCATTCATTCCCACGCAGAGGCACAAACACCCTTCCCTCACCCCTTCCCCGATGTAAATAACACACAGAGGTTTCCTGCTCCCTCTCCCTCTTTTTTTTTTTTTTTTTTTTTTTTTTTTTTATATATAATGCGGCAGTGAATCCCTTTATTAATACTGTGAATCTCTCCCTGCTGCTGCCGCCGCTGCCGCCGCCTCTGCTGCACACACTGCAGATATATTAGGGATGTTAGTGGGAATTTGATTTAATTGACTCTGCCTAGCTCGGTCTCATTAAGCCGGAGCCGGATTTCACCGGTCAGCAGGCCGGGCCCGGGGGCAGCCCGCCGGACTGCCGGCGAGGCGGGGCTGCTGCGGGCGGCTGGGCTCCGGCAGCTGCTGCAAGTGGGAAAACTAATTAGCGAAGGGACTTTCCCATCCCTGCTCTGGGTAGCTGCACCCTTTGAGATTAAATGCTGAAAAAAACCCACGGCGCAGTGCTGCAGCTGGACTTCAGGCAGCTCGCATTTGATCCCATTCCTCTACGGGAAAGTGCCCCTAAACTCAGTAAAATCTGTAAAAGCGAAAGCCCCTGCAAATCACTTGTAACTCACAGCTCAAGTCCCAGCGGAGATATGGAGAATTTCAGTCACGTTGCTTCTGGCTTTCTCCAGGCAGAGAATCCTTTTAAAGAGTAAAACACCGTAAGGGACTTGCTGAACTTCAAATACTGATTCGGTTTGCTTTATAGAAAGTGTCCACCTTTGGGATATGCGAGGAGAAAACAGACGTGCATCCATACACATTGCAATAGATAGCCTCTTGAAAATGAGGCAGAAGCCTGACCCCGGGTGTTCATGAAGTATGAAACGTGGGGAATAGATCATTCCTCCAGAATCCTTTATCACTGCGGAAAGGTCTGCAGTCTCCTAGAAAACACCTAGAAGTTTGGTGTCTAGCTCTGAAAATGGGATGTCCTGCTTAACTATACAAACCGTTCCTATTTCGAGGGCCCTTCTTTAGATTCCCCCTTGCTTCTTTGTTAGACTGATTGTTCTGCCAGGACATTCTGCGTAACACAAAGTGATGGCAGTAGAGGCTCTAGTTTGCTATTGTGCATTGTTCAATCTACCAGATTGAGAAGAAAAAGAAAATGCATTTACATGTGAGCCAGTATTTCTGTCCTCAGAAGGCCATCAACTTTTGCTTAGGCATAGTCCAAAAAAAGTAAGCCAGTACACCCCTAGATGACTACTTAAGTCATGCTGCCTTCTCCATGGTATTGTGGTAATAAAATTGAAGAACTGAGAGCATTAAGGATACATCCCATGTTAAAATATTGTAGTTATGTTACAAGCACTCTTACGGAAGTTAAGATAAAAGATGTAGTAAATTCAAGATGTCAAATCACTGACTGAGATCAGACATGCATGCATTCCAGAGAGTATAATGCTAAATATATGTAATTTTGATTTTTTTTCCTTGAGAAGTAGCATAAACTTGTAACTTTGCTCATTTACTTTCCCTAAAGTGCTAGTTCAAGTTCATTGGCACACTTAAATAGAAATGTCAGTGAAGTGTTGAAGATATGCATTTATTACCCTTTTTTTCTAGGTTGGGGTTGGGGGGAAATAAAATTACCCTTTTTCTTTCTATGTCATTTTCTGATTTTAACATTCACATTATTCTTTCTTCCATCTTGCAGATGCTCACCTTTAAGACACACAGATCACCTAACTCTCTGAGTTGATATAATAATTATCAGGCTTTATTACAATGCTTATCTTATTTGCATGTTTAGTATTTCCAAGATTATTTTTATCAAAACAAAACACCCAACCAAAGAGAAAAATAAGAGAAAGAAAAAGGATGATTGAGGATGTAGTGAAGGAAAGTGTGCAAATATGTTAAATAGGTTTAGCTGTATGGCATTAACTACAATTGAAAAAAGTTAAATGTTTTATTCATTTTGATAAAGCCTAACTGTATTGATAATACTTCTGACATTGGAAGCCTACATAATATCCATGTTGTGTCAAAACCTGTACATTTTTTTCTGCCAATTTAAGATTAATTTCCTAACTCCAGGAATAATTAAGTTACTTCTTATTGCTTCTTAATAATCACAGTAAAGAGACTTCTGTTGTTTCAGAAAGGACAGACAGAAAAGAAACAGATATGTTGTTTAGTTAGTTTAAAAGAAAGTTTTGTTTTTTCTGCAAACACTTCAACTAAGAATAGCCTAGAATTTAAACTGTTGCCATAGAAATATATGCCTGTATGCATGGTAGCCTCTTGCATGCCATTGCAGAGGACTGAATGAAACTCTAGAAGCAAACTGATGAAATTTTAAATTAATACCTATAGGTGATATGTATCATTTTGAGCAGAAGTGTACTGTTGGAACTGCACAGGAATATGTTATTATATTGCTTTACTAAATTTATTGGTTGTGCCAGGTTATTTTATAACTTTAGTGCCGTTTGCATTGAAAATAGTTTCAGATCTGCTTGCAAGCTAACGTGATGTAAACCTTTTTTTTTTTTTTTTTTTTTTAATTTTTGCAAGAGCGGGGTCAGGTTTTATCTGATGGAGAAGAAAAGGCTTTGTGTACTAGTCTTTACTCGGGTAGAACAGCCATTAACTACAAAAGGCGAACATTTCACACTTTCTTAAGCAAAACTCATTAGGGCTAAAGTTAAGGCAGCAAGAAGCTGCAAAATGCTTCCCCTTCCCAACAGAATAATCTCTAGCTTCCATTATCCGTGAGAAGTTTTCTAGGTGTCCCAATATGAAAGTCTCGAAAAGACAAGTAGCTCTTAGTAAAGGAACAACCTCTTTGCATTTTTGTCAGTGGCTTGTTCAGCTGCAAAACAAAGCAGGATTTTTTTCGAGAGTTTAGTGTAGTTGTTTACACTATCTGGATCAGTCAGAGCAGGTTTGGCTACTTTTTATTCACGTGTGATTGAAAGTGAGAATTCTTAGATGATTATGGACTTCAGCAGGTAGATCCTTTTGTATTTAGAAAAGTTTTCATAAGTATATATGTGAAGTAGGACAGTTTCTGTGATTGAATCTTATTCCATGTATTTGTGCAGTTCAAATTTGTGGGAATTCTTTGTGATTTATGGTACAGAAATTTCCAGGCAATGGGCAGGACTTCTGAGCTGCTGCATAAGAACCTTTTTTTGGTGTTTGGGAACAAGTCAGAAAGTGAAGAATTAATGGTTTGTGTTGGTAAGCTGTGGTTGCCCTAAAAATCACCCAGATATTTATATAATCTATTTAAAATGTGTAATGTATAATCTGTTTAAACTGTATTAAGAGTATGGACATGGCCAATCAAAATCACAAGAATCTTTTATATAGTCCTCAGCTTTTCCCAGACAGAGGAATATTAGCACTGGAAGAAATGTGGACTGAAAAATGCTGCAAGTATTGTGTTATATTATATTACATTCATTATGATTATGTTTAGCAATGCTACCTTAATGGGTTAACCTGTAACAGAAGATGATATTCAACATAATTGTCTGAGAGTTTCAGAAACTTTAATGATGCTATCTTATAGGTGGAGAAATACAAATGAGATCCATCAGCATTACTTCTCCAAGATTAGTTACCAGGTCAGTTGACATATTGTTGTGCTGAATGGTTTAATTTACCAGTTTAAGCTTCTGAATCAAGTTCTGTGTATACTTCTCAAATACATTTTTCAGTTATGTGACAGAGGAACAAAGTCAGCAGAAATTCCCATGAAGGAAATAGCAGTCTCCTGCGGCAAGCACTTGAAGGCTAAGACTGAAAATTCATAGCAGAGGAAAGAATGGACAGAAACAGCCCATTGTAGAAGATGCTGAGCTGACTCTAAGTGAATGACTGCTTTAAGTGCCATTGTTTTAGTGGTATCAGTGGCACAAAGTGCTCTATCATTTGCCCCACAGAAATATTCCTGCCACCAGAACTCCTTCTCTATCCGTCTCCCTTTCCATTAGGTAGCAAGATTGATCCCCCTCAGTTTCTGAGCCAATGCATCAAATTCTCTTAGCTATTAATGCCATTTATTGATATCATGACTGTTCAGACAGACCCCTCGAGCTTTGGTCTCAAAGCATGTCTAAGCATGGGCTGTCATGATTGGTTTGTGTTATTTTATCATTCCTGAATCAACTGCAACTTTCGTGCAAGTGGGAAGTTTAACAGACAAGGTGCATTAAAATGTGACTTGAGGAAAACAAAAGAATGGGAAGATAATTATTCTTTTCATTTAAATGAGAATTCACATAGTAAAGATGGGCTGGGAAGCCACAATGAAAACTATGGAGACCAGTGGAAAATGTAATGCAGAACATATATGAAGAAATGAAGAAGCAGTATAGTCTGGTGGAAGAAGTTAGGGAATGTGACTTATTTTCTGGATCACTATGCAACCTAGAGTGTAGGTGATGTTTGTCTCATCTGGCTTAATGGTCTTGAATGAGCTGCTCTAGCACAAGCCAGTAGTGCCCTAAGAGGTGTCCTGGAGTATCTGAGATATGTGCATGAGGCTTGTAGATACAAAATAAGGACTAGGGTACACTCATACATTTCTGGAGTGGCAGGTGAAGCCTAGGTCGGATATATTAGGGCATCTGAAATAGGAGTAGACACCCATGTGGGAACAACTGAATTGAACTCTAGATCTACATGGAGAGGCTGGTGGCTTGGTTTGCATGGTCCACATAAGTAATTTGAATTACCTTGGTATCTGAGCTATCTGCATGGTGCTGACAGAAAAGGCTCAAGGCTTGTAGGACATATGATCAGCCGGTGACCTGCAAGGTACTTTAAGATACCACAAATGACACTGCATTTCTATGAACGGGCAGAGAAGCTGAATCCTAAATGTAGCTTAGATACATATTCCTGCACTGCAGATAATTAAATGCATGTGACAACTAAATCAAGCCCTTGAAATTATACAAAATAGATTATATCAGAGATGGTTAGCTGAGACATGACAATTAATTTTTAAAGGACGACTGTTAATTTTTAGAGGCTATCAATTAGGTCAGATATATCCCACACACTTTCTCCATCTGTTTTCCTAACTTGGATTTTATTTGTTGTCTTTTCAGATTGTTAGCTGTTTGATTTGGGGATTGAATCCTATTGATTGCTTTTGGATGGAACTCCTATTTCAGCCGATGCCTTTAGAAATTAGTCTTGTACGTAATAACCATAACAGAAACATCATAAAGTAATAGAAGTCTCAGGAAACAAAAATATAACAACAACAAAAAAATCCTGACAGTTATTGCTGCTACCATAATAGTAAATAACTGGTTCTTGGGTCAAGCTTGAAATATGAATGAGGAATACGATATTCCAGGGGTGCAGTCATTATCAAAGTCATTAAGATGATCACAGTGAGAGATAAATGCTAGCAATGGATGAGAAAATACAGTGGAAAGTGTTTCAGAAAAAATCTGGTTTATGAAAAGAAAGTGCCAAACTGTAAGTGGTTTTTCACAGGAGGATTGAAAAGGGAAAAGTATAATTTAATTATGGACACACAGTAGCAACCTATTCACATGAGATATCCTAAAGGGAAGACAGATGGTAGGAAAGATTTAAGTGCAGGATGTAGAATATGTGGCTAGACCCCAGAGACTATTAGTCATATTGTAAGTGGATATATCAAGTTGCCCAGGATAAATATGGTACAACAAAGTTGGCAGTATTGTGTACTGGGAACTCTGTAAGCAATACGGACTTTTAGAGAGAAGTGTCAGAACTTAGACTGGGTACAAATGGAGAAAATGAAAGCACAAAAACAGTATAAGATTTTTTCCACTGTTACAGTTCAGGAAGTGAATGTTTTAAAATTAGTTATTGTGGTTATATAGGTTATTTTATCACGTGTTTTTATGTGGAATTTTCTCTATTTTAGTTAACTTGGTAAGAAAGTATTGATAAACAGGTTCTACTCAAAATATAAGGTGATGGACACTTCTAAACCACTGAAATAGAAACAATTTTCTAAATTTTGGGGTGCATTTTCACTGTTGCAATAATCTTAGATCCTTCTGAGAAATTCCTTCCTAGTGTCCTTCCCTATGACATTATGTGTGGCAGAGAATAATAACATTAATAGCAGTAAAATAATAATGATAACTTTCATGTTTAAGGGTTTTCTGTTTTCTTACTACCTATAGTAAATGAAGATGCATATATCCTACAGGGAGAAAACCACACAAACCTATTATCTCTGTCTTTTTTTTTTTTTTTTCTTTTTTTTCTTTGTCTTTTTTATGCTTTAATTTAGATATACACACTTTTGAATGTAAGAACATGATGCACAGACAAAATAAGACAATGTAAGAATGAACAAGAGGAATGCACTAAATACAGATGCTAGCCCCTGCAGATTTGCTGAAGTTATTCAGGAAGAAGAACTGCAGCTCTGAACGGCAGAGTGAAAGATGTTACTGGCATTGACTAAAGGTGCCCATGGGAACAGAAAGCACTTACATTTTTTAAAGGTCTTGCTATGACTATGCTGCTATTAATGAAAGATGATCTTAACTAACTAAAATTTTAGTGTAAGACAATAGTCCTCTGTAACTAAATAAATGAGAAGGTGTATTTGGGGTAATGATTAGGCTGTTGATTTGGGCCTTATGGCAATATTGAAATTAAGCTGGGAAGGAAGTAGTTCTTAGTACAGATTCATAAATTGCTGTCTACCCAAACTTATTAGTTCAACTGCAGACATTTATATTAAATTAGGCCCATTTGTGCTTTGAACAAATTCATAGTATTCATAAGTTCCAATCTGAATAATAAATGTAAAGATTCTTAGCCTCATTTTGTATTGTACCTGAGCATGTTCATTATGTTATATGGATGAAATTAGACATGCAATAAAAGTGAATAAAAAATTTTGCTAATAAGGTTTAAAAATAGGTTGCACAGTTTAAAGGATCAGTTCTGGCTACTAGTGTTACATCATTAACAGAGTACTGCTCACATAATGGTCCAATATGGTTCATTTACATGGATTTTATCAGTGTAGTTGGTTATTTGAAAGCAATCAATTTCTGATTATGAAGCAACAAGCTTATGATAGTCATTTAGTAAAGAATGCTAAATTTAGATAATTGCTATAGAAGAGTTGATAGTTTATAGTGGAGCCTGAATCATATCTAGCATGGTTCAGAAAGCAAATGGAAATGATCAACATATATGTTTCATCATATTTTTTTAGACTAAATCCTATCCATAGGTATGTTTCTGTAGGTTTCACTGAATTAATACTTTTTTCCAAATGTCAGTGTTTACTAAATTCAAAACCAATTATTCCTGTAGAGAGAATAAAGTCAGTTGCAAATCCCTGCTCTGTCTGGTTTGATGAGGAATCAATCTTAATCTCTTGTGCAGGACAAAATTGTCAAACAGTAGTGGAAGAAAGAGAAAATTTAAAAACCATAATTGTCTGATATAGATCCTCTTGCATTGGACTGAGTGATCCATACCTCTTTAGCTGGAATGGAGTCCTCTATCCTGCTAAATTAATGAAACCAGAACCTGAGTGAACTCAAGCATTGGAGCTATAATCCATAATGGAGAATCCCTACTGAATAACTGTTATATCATAACCTAGCTCTTTTTTGGAGTTCTCCACTAGCTCTGTTCAAGACAAAATTGCTACAGAGGTGACTAGCCCTTGGCAATGTGAACATGAGCCAATTTGTACTTGGACTTTAAACCTAGGATTTAATTCTACTTCTTGCTCATTTAGAAATATGAATATACACAGTGTATCTCCTGCGGGCTCAGCATTTGGCCCAGAGATTCATTTATGGGCTTAAAAATTAGTGGGTTTTTTAGTGGGTTTTTGTGTTGTTCCCCCTCCCTTCTTTCTCACTAGGTTTTGATTATGTAATGCCTTCTCAGAAATCCTGTTGGATATCTGTAATCACCTTTGATGTCCCTGCTTTTGGCTTTGACTGACAGACAGACAGACTGGACAATCAGACAAGAATATATCAATGAGAATTTTTGTTTAATTAAAAAAACAAAAAGAGTTATTTTTGTTTGTCATGTGGGCTAGTATTTTATATTAAAACTACTAGAATGGGTTGCCAGAGTAAGTTTAAATTGCTGTAGTTATGGCATCCAAATGTAGTGGCATTTGGATATAATCCTATCCTCTTTGAACTCAGGATAGACATTTGGGACTGGATTTTAAAAAGACTTTAAATATCATTTAAGTTGTACATGCTTAGGCAGTCTTTAAGGCATCCTAGGTTACCTGAGATACCTGCACAGGCTTAACACATTCTCTTTTATGGATGGCAGCTGGAGTCCAGGCAAGATACTTTAGCAAACCTTAAGTGTTATGGATGATTATGTTAAGGCATCTTAAGTGTTCCCTGGCTGAAATGTAACAGCTGTATTGTGAGCACATGAATTTAGACATCTTAGTCCGTAACTGAATTGCAGCTCCTAAGCTTGGGTGAGCTAAATCACAGCCAAGCTATTTAACTTTTATATTGGTAAAGTGTGATGAATCTCACACTTATGATAACATCCTCAGGATGGAACTTTCAATTAAAAATAAGAATACACACATATAAGAAGACAGCCAAAGAGTATTCTTCAAATATTTTTCCCCCTATCAAATCACAATTTAATAAAAGAAAACCAAAAAATTACAGATAATACATATAACTGATTATCTTTCGTGATGTTTGTTGTAATATTAGGACACAGACTGATATATATTCACTTGTAAAGTTTTTACACTGTATTAATATTTAATGTTACATTACTTCATATTGGAAGGTAGGATAATATTGCAGTAAAATAGCAACAATGGCAACAATAAAAATGAGGCTTTTGGGGATTTTTTTTTTTCTTCCTCAGAAACATCCCTCTGTTGGCTTCAGGAGAATGTCCTGAATTTAGTACAATATAAATGGGATCAGAATAAGAAAAAAAATAGTGGATAACTTTCATAATATCATAGTATGCTTAATTATTAAATAAGTAAATAATAATTTATGTAATATTGTCCCCAATAAACAGGGTGAAATTTTGCTCATTTTACTAACATCAGTCCAATAACAAAATAATCAGTAAATAAAGGAGAAAGATGAAAACAGCTAAGCCTGACTCCTTCTTGGAAAAGTAGCCTTAATATTTAATTCAGTAGTGACTGAAAGTTAGAAGCCGTGGACTTTGCTGTAGTATCTGAGTTTGTAGAATGAGTCTAATTTTAGGTAGAATCCATAAAGCACAATATAACTAGAAATGACACTAATTGACAAGCCAAATTGACAGTATTAGGGCAGAGGCCAAGGAACCAGATACTAAATAATTTTTTTCCCATTCTCTCTCTATGATGCACTCATTCTGACAAGGTTCTAAACTGCCTGAAAACATAGGTTATAGATTTTGGGCATCAGATTAATAGGTGTGGCTATTAAGATTTTTTCATTGTCAAGTTCTGAAGCTGGGTTTCAGTATGCTCATTCTGCTGAATTTCTCACACCTGCAGCATAGAGGCCTCCTGCTGATCAAGTCACCTTTGCCTTTCTGCACAGTCAGTGGAGAGAAACAGCAACTTTTAAAGTTCATGTGATATTTTGGGATGCCAAGAACAGATCAACTGTAGACTAAGACACCAAATTTAGGTGACTAAATATTGTCGTATGGGTGTGAACTGGGTGTCTAAACTCTTATTACAGTCATCAAAGGTCTCGTCAGTACAGTCAATAGAGAATAGAAGGCGTCTCAGCTCAGTTTATACAGACACTTAACATGGAACTCAACTTTTAAATATAGCATTATTTTGGGTTTTCTGGGGTATCTCACCTGGCCTCTAGCTGTCACTCCAGAACGTTTTAGTTCTTTCACAGGTCCTGTGTCATACCTGTGAGCTCCACGAGTGTCTTGAATGTCTGAGATATCCTAAGGCATCTCAAATGTTAGCAGTCATTTATGCTTCAGCCAAGACCAAGTTTTTCATTGAGTATATCTGGAACTTAGATACTTAATTCAGTTTTGGACACCTGTGTTTGGAAGTCTTAATCTCTAAATAAGCCTTATCCATATTTAGAAAGAGATAAAACATGTTTTAAAAGTTTTATTTCTTTCCACTGACTCTAACAGGAACCTAGGCCACCTAGTCTGAATATATATCTACAACTATAAACAGCTGCATTTCCTCAAATTAATTCCATGCTTTGAGTCTTTCACTTGGACCATATATTCCTTTGCTGTAAAATGGCATCGTTTCATTGATCTTCCTGAACAGAGAGGTGAGGGTTCAGGTGTCTGACCTCTCCCTCTTCACTCTTCCCCCTTGCCCCAGCAGCCAGCACATCTGGAAAGCACTAGCCCCACAATACATCGGAGCTCTCGGACCCCAAGGCACCCTCCCTCAATTCAAGGAGTCTGACTCCATGAGGAAAGGGCCCTATTGAGCACAGATATCTTTGCTCTGGATTATACATTTATGGTGGGGGTGGCAAGGGAGAGGAATATGGAAGTTTTAGCTCTGAATAACTCAGGAATATTAAAAACACAAATGAAAATACGAAAATACATGGAAGTAATTTCTTATCTCAGGAAGAGCTCATATATGCAGAAATGTCATGTTAATTCCAAAGAAATCATGCTGATGGCTGGTAATAGAAGCATTCTTTTCATCCTTTCATACATCCATGTAGTATTTATTGCACAAAATTGCGTACTATTACACAAAAGTCCATGGTGAAGAAAAGTTTGAGCATTCCTACTGAAAATAATGTTGGATTTAGGAGAAGTATTAGTGGAGATCATGGTAGACTTAAGCACAAATTGTTAAGAGGAGTCAAAACTAATAAAAAGTTCCAGTGCGTGATTCAGAAACATATTGTAAAATTCATTTCTAAGTCACTAGCAATATCTTTGGATTTATAGTCATTAACTATATGGCCTGTTATCTTCAGTCAGATTTAAAAGATTACAAGAAACAGAGTTAAAATGAGAATGAATTGGCCTAAGTTACTTAGCTTCAGAAACATCAGTGATGGTTTTAAATAAGGTAAATGCTGTCACTGCCTTCTGTCTCTCATGAACAAGGCTGTACAACATAACCACCATAAATAATTCATAGAAAATGATTTGGGGAAAAAATAAAAATTACTCCCCAAAAGTCTGTGTTGAGATAGAATTTTCATTTGAAGAGAAATCTGAGGAGGGTGAAGCAGAATGAGGAATTTCATGCTGGATTTTTCACTACATTAGGCAGCCTGTGTGTGACAAACAAAAACAACTCAAGTTTTTATTTCTATTTGACTCTGATTCTTTGCAAATTATGCATATGAACATAGTTCTGTAAGCAATTTTTAATTATTTTTCATGTTAATATAATAATTCAAACCAGATATTGCACATGACTATTATGTTCATCATCACACTATCTTGCTCATCAGGTTCAGTGTGTTATTAAAATTTTCACTGAATTGCCCTACAGAATGGTAGAACAGTTTCAGTTCATTAACTTTTCTCTCATTTCTCCATCTACCAAAGTAAAGTTTCAAGCTTGAATTCTATCGTATAATTTGTGTAACAAGCTATTTGTAAATGACTGGGTAGATCCTGGTGCAGCTTTTTAAATCAAGTGTTATATTTTTAGTAGTTTCCCAGTATTTTGAAATAATAACATGGAAAATCAATTGCAACATGTAGATAAGTCTTCAAAAATATGAAGGAAGAATTTTACCTTCTCAGTTCAACAGACATTATGATAATAATGTATTAGTGTAAAACCTGAGAGTTGCTTTACAAAACAGGAATCTTTGTTTTGTACTCAAAGTTTGAGATGTTTCTGAACTTTCAGACCATATGCATAGGCAAGGTTAATTCAAAAGCAGTCTCACTTCAGCACACCTGTATTTTGATACTGTATAATTGAAAATCAACTCAAATAAATAGAGTATTTCAGTGCAAAAGTAATAAAGTTAATAATAGAATGAAGAAAGGCAAATAAATGGTATTGTATTTAAGTTAAAAAAAAAATAATAATACTTTGTAAATTGCCAGACATATGGAACTTCTTCCATAACCACTTTCTTCCTACTGATCTTTACATAAGAATGTTGTTAACATGCCTTTAGTATATCATACAACCACCCGCATATAATCTATGATAATCTGATTTTACTTTGATGTATAGTTCTCTAAATTGGCATTCAAATCAAGGAGTGTGAGATGCTCTAATAGTAGAATTGACTTATGCCTATTTATGGTATTTTACATGAATGGAAAAATCAGCATAAATCAGACCTAATCAAAGTTAATACTCTGTTGGCCATGTTAATACTATAGTCCTGTATTCATTGCACATTCAGAAATTCTATGCATTCAGTGCAAGTAATGCAGTAATGGTGGGAGAATCTTTGGCCAATAGATTCTGCTCTTAGTTAAGTCCCAGTGTTGAGTTACATTAACATAATATCTAGAACATATCTTTTGAATTGGAGCCAGTACCATTATGAATATTCTGGTTAGTGAAGAGAAGGTGTGTGTTCATCAGAAACCTAGTTGCTTCTTCCTATTTTGGGAGCTGAATAACTATATGCAGGGAAGAAATCTTTTCCATGTTGATGTCAGAAGTGTAGAATAAACCAGTAAATTAGGACCCTAATGTATGTGCCTAGCACCATTTAAGGTACCTTAGGGTAGCAGAAAAATCTGTATAGTGATGGCGGATGTGACACAGGACTTAGGAGAACCTCATATCCTCTGGAGAGAAAGCTGGAGACCAGATACTATGTTCTAGGACACCTGAAATGTCACTGACACCTATGTTAAAGCGCTTCAGTGAGAAGAACACAATGACACTAATATCAGTTGGTTCAGGATTCCTGTCACAAGTCCCTGAACCTCAAGTCAGGGACTGAGGGAAAAAAGTACATCCCATCATAGGAGAAGGTCCAGCTGAAGACCACCTGAGGAATATGTATATAGACAAATCCATAGGATCTGACAAGATGCATCCTGGGGTCCTCAGGGCATTGGCTGATGTAGCTGCCACGCCACTCTCCATCATATTTTAAAAGTCATGGCAGTCAGGCAAAGTCCCCAGTGACTGGAAAAAGGGAAATATTACACCCATTTTTATAAACCAACCAGTCAGCCTCATCTCTGTACCTGCTAAGATCATGAAGTACATTCTCCTGGGCACTATGTTGAAACATATGGAAGACAAGGATGTGATTAGAGACAACCAACATGACTTTATCAAGGGCAAATCATGCCTGACCAACCTAGTGGCCTTCTTTGATAGAGTGACTGCATCAGTGAACAAGGGAAAAGCTACTGTTGTTATCTGCCTGGATTTCTTTAAACCCCCCATAACATCCTTGCCACTCAATCGGAGAGGTGTGGGTTTGACAGATGGGCTGTTGGATAAGGAATTGGCTGGATGGCCATGTCCAAAGAGTTACAGTCAATGGTTCAATGTCCAAATGGAAACTAGTAACAAGCGGTTGTCCCTCAAGGGTCCATACTGGGACCAATACTATTTACTCTCTTCAGCAATGACATAGACAGTGGGCTTGAGTGCACCCTCAGCAAGTTTGCAGATGACATCAAGCTGAGTGGTGCAGTTCATACTCTTGGGGAAAGGGATGCCTTCCAGAGAGACCTTGAGGAATGGGTTCATGTAAAGATGAAAGATGTCCCTGACCACGGCAACCCTTCCAACCCAAAACATTCGGTTCTATGACTATGATTCTAAGACTTTTTCTTTTCAAAAGTTACATGGTTTTTTCTATTCTTTCTCATGAATTAGGTTTTTATTTGCAGGTAAACTGCACACAGGAATTTTCTTTTCATCTCATGTCATGTAAATTATATATGAATTTCAAGTACCTTATTTTGTGTCTTAAAACTGATTGTAGAAAGGACCTTTACTTTGAAAGCTTTGAAAAAGGAAACTATCAGTCTCTCTATTAACCTACTGAGGCATGTCTTTTTACAGAAATCTAAAAACAAATAGCATTAATTAAAGCAAAATGCTTACGGTTCTACAACCAAAATAAAGGAGTGAGACCTCAAAAATATTAAAATTCTTCCTTTATGAAGCATATAGGCTAACTAGAGAAAATATTTATGTTAGAAGCAGAAGTGTATGTAGTATTAAAATTAAAATTAATCATGAGGGGTTAGTATAAGTGAAACACTAGTTTAGACTCTAGCTAATCTTTTCAAACACTTGGGCTGGGTTCATATCAAATAAATTATGGCACCTATCAAAGGTACCTAACTAAGAATCAAACCATTCATAGCTATTTCTGTGTTCAATAGAGAGCAAGAGATGTATTGCCAAAGGCTGTTTTTACTAAAGATGAGATCTTAAGTAAGCGGAAGTGCCTAACATTTGACTGGATCAATCTATGACTTACTATTTAAAAGCTTAGAATTTTCTGTTTAATTACATAATTATACATGTTTTTTGTTTTGTTTTGTTTTTTTTCTTTTGGAAATGCCAGCTTCTTTTACCCCCACTGAAGCATATATGTATAGGGGTTCAATTCTTTTGAATTAGGGTCCACTCACAAATATACATCTAAAAGTGAAACATTAAGTACTCAGGTTTGAGAGTTGGCTTTTGACTCTCAGTGTTACCTGTACAGGATTTGTAATGTATTGTATTTTTCTTTGACTGCAGGAACTTTTACCTTTTATTAAAATCTTACCTAATAGTCTTAGTGAATTATTGGTTATACTAAATAATTTTTCAAGCTGATGTATTTTCTGTATTCAGTTGAAGTACTTCTACGCTTTTATTTGCACATGCTTGTCATTCATTAGCTGCATTTGGCATATTTCAGTGCAATATAACATACATCTTACATATTTTTCTGTGTGTTTGTAATGTACATAGCAGTTCTTAATATTTTTATACTCTGGTTTATCTGTTTCAGGGTAGATTAAAAGGTACATATAAGACAGGCAGAGAGATAAAATATATTTATTCTCAAAGTGTGCAGAAACTCAGACGGAAAAAAAAAAAATCTGTTTAAATTTCAGTAAAGTTATTAAAACAGTTCATGCCCAAATCTTGAAACCTGGGTTCTGTGTTTATTCTCAATCCTTTCACAGGCATTTCAGCCGTACACTGTGAGGCATTTCAGATTGTACAGTGTAGACTTTTCCAAAAGAGGTGAATGAAAAGTCTCCTTTTAAGAAACTGTTGAAACACAAGCTAGCATAAATCTCTCTCATTCATTTATTCATTAATTACTGATCATCATGAAATATGACAGATCCAACAGAGTGAAGGGGAATAGGGGTAAAATATAGCATACACTGCTGTGTGTGGGCTCATGTAACAATCTTAAAGAAGTTACTTTTTCCATGTAAGAGTTCAGGGAGAAGAGGGAAGACAGGCCTTACATGCATCCTACTTCCAAGGTGTTTGAACAAAGTAAACTCACCTGTGAATGTTGCTCCTGAGACTTATCTACTTTTGAAAGTAGAAAAAAACATCTTATTTAATTCCATGTGCTCAGGATCAGTTCCTCAATTTCATCAGATAAAGAAATGACTGTTTTGCACGATGGGAAAAGGAGACAATAACAATATTTTTGTTGTATCATGAATATTCCAATTAGAAAAACTATATATTATTATTAGAAATCATTATTTTCAAATAATTTAGTACTAATTAGTATAGTCATTAAATAACAATAATTAATATATTATACAATACTAAAAATTAAAATATTGAAAAGTAGAAATAGTATGTATGCATCCTGCCTATAACATGCCTTATTCGATCAGAGAAACCAGAGATCAGAAGACAGGCAGCTACGGATGCCTCTACAGATAATCAGTATATTTCTACAGACAAAAAAAAAAAAAAGGAAAATTTAAAAAAAATCATTAAAGAGGAATGTTTAGCTTTCACAAAGAAAAATTCCATTTCATCTAGTGAGTTCTTGCTTGATTATATATTTAGGTCTGAGCATGAAAGTAAGGTAATAGATTTTTGGAAGACCTTTTACAAAATAAGAAAGATTTGTAGCACAAGAAACCAGGGTGTATTTGTACAGAAGGAAGAGAATGTTCCTCATTAATTCACCAGGTATATACACAGAGTCAAGTTTCTGCAGTGTAGTAAACTTATTCCAGACAGCTGAGAGTTTACAGAATCAGTGTCTGTCTGTCTACCTATCTTTATCTGTTGGACATTACTAGGTGCAGTGGGCTAGCCTACTCACTTATTACTGTTCACGAGACATTACTCAATGCAGTGGGACAGTATATTCTACTATGACATGTCAACTCTTGAAAGAGATGTTAGCACTTCCTCATGGACCACCACAATGGTGGTATATCAGGAAAAGCATCCACGTTAATACTTCTAAATATTTAAACCACTTCTCTCATGGTACCAGTCTAGTGATGAATAAATGAAACAAGGAACTTAGAGCGAATGCAGGATTTCAGGATTTCACCTTTTTTGGACACATTTATTTTATTTCATAGTTTACATATTTCAAACAGGGAGATACTTTAAAAAAGGGTGATAATGCTAGAGATTGGATAAATTAATCCCTATAGATATTTAACATCTAAAATTCTTTTCAAAATTTCCACAAAATGATGATAATTTTATTGTCTCAGGGAAACAGCCAGATTTTTCATTTTAATTTAGAATGCTTGTCCCTGAAATATTTTCTCCAGGCTAAAGCATGACATATGTCTTACTGCTAAGCAAAATTTTTAACACAGAAAAGCATAAGTTTTTATTTTACAGACCTTGAAACATAAGGGAAGATTACATTTTCAGATGGATTTCTGAATTCAGCTAACCAAAGAACTTCGTTTTATAATAGGGATTATAAATTGTACTGGCAATTAATCTGTAATGTGACTAATCCTTTTTATTATCTTAATAAAAAATAAAATATGTTTCACATCCTCAGTGAAAAAGAATTTCAGGAGTTTTTAGCACAGGGACTCAGCATGCTCATGTGCATTCTCCTACACTTATCTACAAGTTAATACCTTGATCTTGCAATAAATGTCATGCAGACAGAACATGGCTTTTAATCCCTTGGTACAACTGAAAGCTTATATCTATGAGGCAGGTGCTTTGTCTGACTGCCTTTACCACTCAGGAAATCAGTAAAAAATAATACTGCAAAACCTGCAGTCATGAACTGTTGATTGATACAGACAAGCATCATTTTCTATTAGACAAAAAAAACTGTCAAGGAAGGGAAGTGAGTTTTCTCAGTATTTCAGTGAGGAGTTGTTATAAAGTAAGCAAAAAGTAGTCATGTCCTTCTGGCACTTTCTTCTTGTCCCTGGTAACTGTACAAATGAAAACTTAGCAAAAGGTATAAATGCAAGTATTGGGCTAATATTTATTATTGAGTTGGCTTATAATTATTTTTTATAAGTCACCTATATACATCTGTGTTGGCACACTACTTTTTTTCACAGGTAGCTAGATGAGTTGAAGTTAACCGTTCTATGGTTTCTATGAAATAATGACATAAACCAAAATCTTGATATAATTATTCCTTCTAAAAAGTAAATAGGTATCTATAGATGTGATTGTGAGTGGAAGCTTTGCTAACTACTAGATGAACCTCTTTAAAAAACTCTGCGGTAAAGCTGTGGAAACCTTACAGTCCAGTATGGATGCTATTTCTGTAAACATGCTAATTTCCAGGACAACCCAATGCAGAGTTTTTCTCAGAGTAATAAAATCTCTTTCTATCTGAAAACTGCAACACACTAAAATATTTTTTAATATTTTGGTTTATATTTACATTTGAATTTTTTAATACGTAGTTAAACAACTTTGTATATTTCTTTCATTAAAAACTGTCTCTGCTGGGAGGACACTTAAATAATGATTCACATACTATTTTTCTACCAGACAAGAATAATATCCTACAAGTAATTTTTTGTCAAGGACTGAAATATTTTTTTTTTCTGGGTCAAAAATAAAGTTTGGGTTTTTTTTTCAATTTTTTTAGTGATGAGAAAATTCAGATGCAAGTACTTCAACAAGCAGATCAATTTTCAGATCATTTGATGAACCAAATATTGTGAAAAAATTTTGTTGTTTTTTTATTCCATATGTTTTTTGTTATTTGATCAGTATGTAGCCGATAGTTAATATGTTGTGCTCTCATTATTGACCATAGAGCTTCAAATCATCAAAACGTGAGTGAAAAAGTTTACAGATGTATTTTCTGTTTTCAGGATGTTGTGTTGTTAGGTTTAAGTACCATCACACTAACTGTTTCTTAGTACATAAATCAACAAGTCTATTTGTAATTTAATTCCAATTTATATTCAATATATTACTCAAGAATACTTACCTCAGAATGTTTGCCGTAACATTGCTGTTGCCTGGACATTTACATGATGAAAACTTGGTATGAGTTATTAATTTATCAGATGATTTACAGCTTATTTTTCATGCATTTGTCTAAGTTGAAACTTTTTTTTAATACTTTGCAACTACTATCTGTTAATACTTCAGCATAAATACGTTTAATTTGACACAATTGACTTGCAGAATTTATATACTTGCAGTAAATGTGTCATCTGAAGCTTAAAATCTTTTCAGATACCATCATTTGTTCTTCTACTGCCCATATTATTTGTAAATGTAATTAACTTTGTTCACAGCAGAAACTTGAAATATCTTGAATAAATATTGGTAGCTGCTGATAACACAATGTTTCTCCAGCTACCTGAAGCTTGTACATTTTTTCTATTCAGCATTATGCCAAGTTCCAGAAATAGAAATGGATTGGCTAAGAACTTTTTTCTTATTTCCTTATTAAAAATATATTTTTTCCTCTATTGAAAAAACTTCAGTTTCCCTTTTTACGTGTACCATATTCACTTTCAGAGTGATTTTATAATTTGATGAGTCCTTGCTATGCTTAGCGAATATTTTCTAGGACTTGGTTTCATACTCTCCCATGAATTTTTTAATCCACATTTTAGATATACCATCAAAATGAAACTTCTAACTTTTAGCAGCTGATGCATCCATCTTCTTGAACAGTGATGATACTCTGCTATTTCCAACTTCTAATGTATTTATAGCACTTAACCATAAGCCTAATTTCTAGCACAGAAAAACAGATAAACTTTGATTCAGAGTGAGAGACAGTCAGACATGACTGTTAGGAGGAAAGGGCTGTGAAATTTTATGGGTTTTTTTTCCACAAACCTAGGATATTCCATTCACTCAGGTGGAGAAATAGATACGCAGTAAAAGGCAAAATAGGCCCAATGAGGAGTGAAATCACAATTTGTCAGATGAAATAGTTATTATTTCATAATTTTTTTTAATAGCTTCTCTGTTTTTCTTCATTCTTCCTCTAAACATTTATGGATTTTACTATTAGTGTATTAATTTTTACTAATACAATGGAGTTGATACAAAAACACAATTTAAATTTGGTGAGTAGACACATGTGAAACTGGGAAAGTGTGATAAAATAGAATAAATAAGCTGAAATAATGCCCTCAAAGGAACCACTTCAATGTTCCTCAGAAAAGTCAAATTTTGAGGATAAAATAAGCCATTACAAAGGGTTCAGAAATGAAGGGACTCACTTTCCAGTTTTAAAAATCTTGACAATTCAAAGTTATAAATAAATGACCAGCAACTGATTCTCTTTGACTGGGGACCTATGCAAAAACAATTATCTTCAGTAAAAGTCTTGAGCAATTAATTTTAAATAATTATGCAAGTTTCATGTAAGGCTTTACTTTCTTTCCTATTCCACCCTTAAGATCTTCTGTTCCTTGTATTCTCTTAGGTTTTTCCTTATTATTTTTTTCCTGAGTTCCTACTAGTTTATTTTAGTTGCAAATGGTAATCAGCTTAGCAATATTAAGATAGACATACTTTGTTCTGTAGAGTGTAACATGTTGGGCCAAGAGACAGAAAAGATATCTTCTAGTCAAAGCATGACAACCTTCATGATATGGATAAGAACAGCCTTTCTTTCTTGATTAACAGGCAGAAGCATTCAGTTGCCCACAGCTAGGTAGGTCTGAAATGCTCTATGATAGTCTACTGGGCCCCCAGCAGGTTCTTCAACCTGTTTGTCAGTTCTGCAGGTGCCTCCAGTATGCTAGAGCACTTCTAGTGGTGTGGGATGCATGCTGGTGGGTAGCTGAAGCACACCTAGATATGTGTTGGCTGGGTGGATATTAGGCAACTATTTAATCTGTAGACACCTACATGGTAACACCTAAATTTGTGTAATTTGAAAGCTGAATCACACTCGGAAAGTCATAACTCAACAGATATAAGTCAAAACTACTTGTATCTCCTTCTTTACCTGGATTCTTAACATGAGGATACATCCATGGGTTTTCAGCTGCTTGCAGAAAGATGAGTAGTCATCCAGTACACATCTTTCTCTAGAATCTCTTCTTACCAAGAAAATAAGTGTACTTAAAAAGGTATCAAAGTTTGGGTCATGGTTAAAGAATGTAAATACTGTATGTCTTGGTTAATACTGGGGATAGGGAGTTACCTAGCAAAAATAACATCTTAAAGAGTCTATTCAGACATATACAGGTGGTGTTTGATGACGAAAACAAAAATGGATCTATAGGAACAATGTAACACCTTATGAAAGCATTTTAAATTCTCAATTTTGGGTGACTACATTATTCATAGGAATCAAATATTGTCCCTAATGCAACCCAGTCACACCAAAGATTTTATGACTCTGTGATGAAATTTCAGAGCTGAGGAAAAAAATGGAGGAAAAAGTAGGATTTATCTAAAAAGACATACATTGTATTTGTAAAAAAAGCAATTCTCATGTGTTCAGCATAAATGGATTAGCAGAACTGTTGAAATATCTCGTAAGTACATCATAAGCTCAGTGAGACATATTTATATAGATGTACATGCGTGCTCTTATTTTTGTAGTTAAAATGAGAACAAAGAGTAGAAAGGAGTCATAAAGTGCCTGAGGCTCTCACATTATTATGAATTTGAGGAGAACAAAGTGGTCTGCTGAAGACACCTGTCTTTCTGTTTCTGTGCAGAACTATAACTCTTAAACATGGAAGAGAGAGTAGATATTGACTAATCTCAAAAGAATTTGACTCAATATTGTGTAAGAGAAAAGAAGCACATGTCCATGTCATCTCATTGCAATTTACCACTACAGAAATTATTTTACTCTTAATTGGCTTCCAGAGAAGTACCTTTACCTGCTACATTGTTCAAATTACTGCAGAGCCAGGATTGAGGAGCATCTTTGCCAGCTTCAAATGACTGCAGACAAAATCTAGTGATAGGGAGCTGTCTGATGCCCTGTTTCAACAGAAACACTGTATGTTTAAATAACGTTTTCTCTCTAATTTCTCAGGGAATGAGGTTTCATAATGATGTCAAAGGTTTGTTTTACTTACTTTTTCTTTTCCAAAGAACCAACACAATACACAAATAAATAACACTAAAATCAGAAAGGATGCTTCATTAGAGACACCCTAAGTGTTGACATCATGAGCTGCTTGATTTTTCAAAGACATTTGTGAAGGCTTTGATACACCATTTTCTTTAATGTCAGGAAACAAAAGAATTTGTGCACCACTTTGAAATGTAAGGGTTAAAAGTTCCACCTGGCACTTCCAAGAATAAAAAGAAGGCTAATAGATGAGCTCAAATTTTGTTTCTTCATCTGGCTTTTCTGTGTATAATCTCTTCAATATATTAGATAACACTATATAAGTAGGATAAAGTCCATTTTTATGACTTCAGGTACAAATGTCTTCTGCTATTTACTGACAGGTTACATTCACGTTATCTACCCTGTGTAATTAGACAGATGTACTAGAGGTGTGAGTGGGCTTTTGCTGTTGACAATGAGGAGTGTACCTCTATTATCAAAGTAACAAATACTAAGTTTCACTATCAATCTTCTCAAGACCATGCATAATATTTATTGCGTGCATATAATAAGAGGCAAAAGTTTGAGTCTGTTCCACTATGTAGTGCATGGGGGTATATGCAAAGAACTTTTCAGGTATGAGAAATATCTGAATTTGGAACATCTGAATTTACTACACTTTCTGATACCATATACTTAAAATGCTAGATCAAAAGCCATTGAAGTTAATAGCAGTCTTTCCAATGTTTACAGTAGGTATATTATCAGGTCTACTATACATATGTACAGATTATATGTATATTATGTACAGAACTTAACTGGTTCCCAAACCAAACATGTCTTTATATTTATGGAACTATTACAGAATACATTGCACTCGGTCTGAAGAATCCTATCACTTCAATGAAAAATTATTGAGATCCTTAAACAGTAGAGATAGAACATTATAAAATCAGAGAAAAAAAATAGTGACTAGCAAGACTGTAAATGTATTTTGTATCTGCAAAGTATACTATATACTACAGAAGTAGATGCTCAGACTAATTAATATTGTTGACCAATAAATTACCTTTTGAATCACTTGGGCAGTATGAAGAGTATGCTTTTTGTCTGTTTTCTGTGTATTTTACCTACAATCTATACCAGTCTCATCAAAACGATGTTAGATGCGTTCATGTTTTCCATCACATGACTGTGAATTTTAAAGATGTTTGTTATTTACACATAATTAATTTCACATACTGTTATAGTGCTTACTAATGACTGAATTATTCTGCTGACAAGATTTTATTTTTTTATTTATATTGTGATAACTGTCCTAGACAAGTATTCTTTTTATTCATTTGATTTTCATTAGCATATGCATTCTAAAATGATTGCCATATACAACTATGCACTTTTGTGTAAAACCTTAGCGCATAGATAAATATGGATAAATCAATGTACAAATAAACATTTTTTTTTGTGATACTTACCAGGAAAAAAGAAAACACAGCAAAGAATCACCACCACCTGCATAGAATTCATTAGATACTTAGAAAATTTTTGAAGCTATTTTTGAAATTTTCAAAGCATAAACTAGAATTTATAGTATCTATATTCTATTAGTTTTGTACTATAACATTCACTTCCTTACTGTAAGCATCTATATTATACATTACAATAAAATTTTCTTGTATAAGATGATGTGTCACATGTAAGTTGCCACTAAATGAAAATTGCAACTCACTTAAGGAAAAACAACTGTAAAAGCATTGTCATTTCTGAAATTTAGAAGGACAAAGAAATTAATTTATAAATGTAGCATAACCATGTGGTAAATAACAATATAGCCTACACTTTAGAATGTGATTACACTTCACCATGAACCAGGACTTTGAGGAAAGATGAGGTATAAAATAACCTTTAAAAAATGTATTATGGATCCCAAATTAAAGCAGCTGACAGTGAATGTTATCTGAAAAGAAAAGTAAAACCACAGCCAGTAACATGGCGTAAATTATTACAATAAGATGGATTATATGGTACCTGTCTGATATCTATATGTCAGTTCTACAAAGATTGAAGCTATTAGCTTGTAGTGGTCTAGAAGAAAAATTATCTTTAAATAACCATATATTCATCTTTTTTTTTGATTTATCACAAGAAATAAGTTTACAAAAATAACCATGAAACAAATTTCAGACAGAATTTAATGTATTTTAATTTAGGAATGTTTTCAAAATGTAGAATGTCTGAGAACTGTCAAAAAGGTAATGTGCTTTTATAACAGGTTTTTCTGTCATGTTTGATTTCTTATTAGTGGAATCTCTGACTATTAATGTTTGTCAGTAGGTTTCAAAGATATTTCTGAAATATTTTCTTCCTTATGAACACTGTGGTTACACAACTATGTGGTTATCTAACTCGTTATGATTACCTAACAGTAACCTAATGGTTACTTCAATATTCAGCATACAAAGATGTTTTCTAAATTTACTGCTGGCATGGACAGGTGCATTTCCACATAACTAAATTTAATGTGCATTGATCTGAGGTATAAAACTTAGGGTTTTTTTTTTAAATGTATATATACAAAATGTTTATTTGAATAGCTGATTTATATGTGCAGAATAGCTGTGTGCAGAAATAGGAGACACTAGTTGGCAATATTGTCTGTATTATAGGGAGCATATCTAAACTTCATCGTGCATTGGAGTTTTTCTGGTACTGAGGTAATGCAATGTACCTAGCAAAGCATCTCTCTACTTAGAAGTTGGTTGTCTAGACTTTAGAGGTGGTTGGAAGGGATGAAGTTAGCATCCGAACTGCTAACATAAACCTGAACTCCTGTCTCTGAAATTTGGTGTTTGACTCATACCAGCACATTTAATACCTCTACCCATTCACAGGAGCCTTTCTTCTGGTTAGAAAATTAACTGAGCACAATTTAGTCTTTTCAAAATATGGTACAAATATGTATGGAAATACATACTGTACCTTCATTTGTTTGTTTGTTTGTTTAGAGATTTTAACTCAGAAATGGGAAACCTGGACTTACTGCTGATTTCAGGTTACTGGAATTCAAGATTGTATCTTATATTCTGAACAGGAAAGTTGTCCGTTTCTCTATACATGAATCACTGCATAAGAGACTGAAAAACTGACAAAGTCACATGGAGATTAATCAAGAAGAAACATGACTCTGAAACATGCAAGTCTGTGAAAAAAAACCCCAGATTTCTAGTCACTACTCCCAGAGTTTGCAGTCTTGTCTTCACCCATGGTGTATTAGTCACTGGATTAAATAACAACGCAGAGAAGAGGAAAGAGCGATGAAGTCTGCTACTTGCCAGGCATCATCATTTATGTGTTCTGATGAAAATGACGCACACTTTTTTCTGATTTCAATTTTTGTTTCACAGCTATCAAATAAGACAACTCCTATGGGCAATCTAGAATTCAATAGCCTAGGTGCAGTACTGACACCTATTGATTTACCAGGCTAAATAAATAGGACACTTTGTGAAAAGAAAGCACTTTTTAGACTAGATAGCTACTGGAATAAAAACTTTCTGATCACTTATTTGAACCTCTGCACCTAAATTGATTCATTCCCAATATAAGAATTTATTAATTTTGTTATCAGGCAGGTTCAATTCACTTTTGTCTTACAACTCTGACTGCATAAGACCTGATTTGCAATACATTATGCAGAGTTGCTTGAGAGTCATAGACATTTATGTTTTTCTGTGAAAGATAATACCAACAGTGAAACTTTCAAAGCCTCCTACTGGGTTTGAGCATGACTTAAAGTCTAGAACTCTATTCATCCATACAAACGCCTTCAGCAAAGACAATTGAATCTATGGCTCTATTTTTCCCATATAATAAGGCATTATAATGTATGTGTTATGAAACAAAATCATTCCTCATTACTCAAAATGAAATTGATGAAAGTATTTACCTTTTTGCTCTAGTGAAAAGGTAGCATTTTAATTCTCCAGTGCTATAAGTGATTTTGTGGAAAGCATGCATCTTTTAAAGATTCACAAGTTCCCTGTAATCAGTGTTTTGTTAGTCTGATCCTATAGATATCCTAAATATATTTCTCACTGATGTCACTGGGAGAGCCACATCCAGAGCAAAGGGAGAACAGACCCTTATTATTTACCAGGTCCTTCATTTGTCTTAAGATGTTTTATCAAGATGTGGGTACTATGCTATATCTAGCTGTGTATATCTAAATGTTATTTGTTTGCATATCTTTCTATAGTTGGAGAAGATTCTTTTGTTTCCTTCCTAAATTTATATGCATATGTTGCTTGTCAATGTATGAATTTAGTATAATCTGCATTACCACAAGTGATTTTTTCCTGATATAGTGGAATTTATATCTCAGACCTTCTTCTTAATTAATTTTTTTCCCATTTGTTTCTATTTCTCAATTTCACCTTTTATTTTGCTTCTTAATTCTTCATTGTTTTTGTTTTGTGTGATGTGGAGATACTCTTTTTTTGTTTTGACAAATTGTAAAATCCATTTTAGATATATAATGTTTTCCTATTTCTGAATTGCATGTGTGATTTTTTAAATCTTTTTGTCTATAGGGCACATTTTCTTACATTAATTTTTAAATATAACTATATAAATGTGTTTACACACTTATGTACCTCTATATATAAAATCCTAGGACAACGTACCTGATAGTTGTTGAAAGATCCCTAGTTGCTCAACAATAAGTTCTAAAAAAGTTTAATACCAAAGTTTCTCAGATCTACTGTTTTCCTCGAGTGTTTATATAACTTACAGTATGTTGCCATTGACAGCAAAAGACTTACCAGTAAGCTGTACTTTTGCCTTGCTGTTAGTACCTTGAAGAGGCAACTGTGAGACTCCCAGACATCATCCAGGTTTTCTGACACCCAAGCATCCCACACAAATGAATAAAGAATGCCATGCATTCACCCGCTTTTTTATTTGGACTTCCCACACAGGAATATAGGATTCATGTTTGACTGTAATGGCTATACAAGTTAAATATGTATTGCATATATATTAATGTAGATGATTTCAATTTGTTTTTTTGTGAATTAGATTTGTAGTTCCTAAAATTGTTTTCTGCAATTTTTTTTTTTTTCACTCTACAGCCTTCCAGAATGCATCACGCTTCTTCTCATCATAAGCAAAAAGAATATACTTTTTTAAACCTGGCTGCCTAAGAGTAGGCACTATCACACCATATTTAGCGATTCAAGGATATGGCCTGAATTTTTTGTGATGGTAATACTAATGAACACTGTAAATGAATCTTGGACAGTAACGCCAAGGGATTTTTATGCATTCTTTTATTGTGATATAGAATTATAGATATAGATATAGAATTATTATATTAAATTTATTTCTATGATTTTAAGATCAAACCCAGTATTCTGAAAATAGTAAATGCTTTTCCTGTTAAGTCTGGAAGTAGAGAGGGTAATTTTAGAACGGGAAAATGTGTGTTTGAAAGTTAAAGTTACCTGCCTTCTTCCTTCTCTTTCCACCTCCTCTTTCCTTCTTTTACCACATACAAGCTATTAGATTTTTCACTGTGCAGCTTGCACATCTCTTGTCCGGTCACTTGCCTTTTCTGGTGTCAGTTCAGCAGTTTCAAAGGCAGGACCAGCTAAACAGTTTGTACAGGTACCAGTTCTGTTTCACAACAGAACAAAGCTATTCAAAGCCCATTTCTGTAGGTAACTTAGAAGAAGTATTCACAGATCTTTAGGCAGCTCTTGAGGCCAAAAAGTACCAATAGCACTGTTATTCTTTTCATGAAGTAGAAGTATGATGGATCACAGTTGTTTTAAATGAACCCAGAGAAGTATTGTTTCAATGCAACCATCAATGATTGCTTAACGTGCTCACAGCACATTGGTCTAGTCAGTGTTTAAGAGAAATGAAAGAGTTCTGTTATGTTGTTATTTTTTTAATGTATATATTTTCCCCAGTAATATTGACTTAGTTGTTGAAAGCATTCCAAAAAAACATGGCCTGTCAGACAGACAGACTGCATACTCGTACACACACCCCCACAGAAATACCTACCTTGGATAGGTTTCATAATATTCTCTGCTCTAAAATGTAGAAATCATATATTACATAACCACTTTTTTTTTTTTTTTTTTTTTTCCCCACATCTGTGACAGCATTTCAAAAACATTTTGATTTAATACTCATCACAAATGGCAGTTAACCCTGCAGGTCAGCTTCTGCTGTTTCTGCAGAGCTTCATACCAGGGGTACCATCAGTCTGAATGAACTTATACTCACTAGAGTATATAATTCTGATAAAAACATAAAACCAGCTACATATGTGACACAATATTAGTCCACTTTGTCAGTCTTACTAATTTAAAAAATGGACAGACATCATGAGAGGCATGTAGATCTTTAAAGCCAGAACAACTTTACAAAAATCTAATGTGACTTAGTTCGCATCAACAAAGAACTTCACCTTTTTGTTTAGGCATTGTATCTCTAATAAGGTGATTCTACTAGAAAAGAAAGTTTAGTATAGCATCAGAAATTCATAGCATGAAGACCATTATAATTTCACGGTGTCATATGTTTTATATCTATACAGTATAGTCATAGTGGATGACTTAAGAGAACATTCTATTAGTTTTCCTTAATTAACAAAATTTAAAGTATCACCAACTTGTTGAAGCATAAAATGTTTACTTTTTAAAATAGCCACAAATGATAAACACTACAATAGGCATAAATCATGTCAAATGTAGTGTGAGCCTGTCTCTCCCTGCTGACTGTAGATGGAACTTACTAAATTTATGAATATATCTGCAGAGAAGATGAAGTCTTCAGTGTAATACCTCAATTAGATAAAATCAACAAAGAACCTTAGAAATTTATCACTATCTACCTGTTATAAAGGTAATTCTACATTATAAAGAATTGTTTATCAGCTAATAGGTAAACCAAAAACTAGTAATCTGAAATTACATTCAACAATGATTTAAGATAACCTTGTGACATTGCGCTGAAACGGATTTGAAGTAGTCACTTGGTTTATTTTGGGGTCACAGCTGTCAGGACAGTAGCTTGCAGCTGAGGGGTGTAGTGGCATCTTCTTAAGCTGTTCCAGATAAATTGCTAAGACCATATTATTATTCTCCCCATCAGATACCTCCTGTTATATTTATTATGAAGGCTGCCAGCCAAAAAATCATGCCAAATAGCTAAGTAGTTCTGACTATATCGTTTTCTCAAGGTACATGCAGCTTTTCCAAACTGTGTTGTTCCAGAGAATTTTTAGTCATAAACTTGAGAACTCTCTTGTCTAGTGTTGTATTTTTTCAGACATTCCCTAGGATATTACTTTAAAAGCTGTTGCTTTTTAGAAAAGCCCCAGATAAAAGGAATTTACCTTGTTGTCGTGGTTTGGAGTAACCAACACACTTGCCTATGTTAAGTAAAGATAACAGAGGAACAAAAAGTCATGCGCGGCTGACACTGAAGTGGAGTACAGATCTATTTTATACATAATACACTGATGACATTTTTCAGAAGATGTTCATTCTGTTACTCCTGTAGTCTGGGTCTTTATATCTTCCTGCATATGTTCCAGCCATGCTAGTAAGTATTACCCAGGTGCAGTTTCACCTTACGCAGCCAGGTGCTACAATATTGTGGAATTTTTCATGGTTTTCAGAAAGTGGATTTTCTTTTCTTTCCCTAGCCTTGAATGGACTTTTATATCCTACCATACAATTGTGACAAAAAATCCCTACTGATGATGAGAAATTGACATGGGTAAACTAGAGTTCCTCCTTGCCATTTACACATTAAATGACCTGTAATTGCACTTTTGGCACCAAAAATGCTAATATATATATATACATACATGTATAGGTAGGTGGGTAGACATTAGATAGATAGATAGACAGACAGACAGACAGACACTCTGTGCACAGGTGTGTATGTACATAAGAACAAAAAACAGAGAAAAGAGAGTAGTTCATGTTTAGCAATGGAGAAAGGTTTTTGGAAGTCTTAAGACTTTAGAAGTTTTAGATTTTAGGAGAAAAACTGTGTTTTGGTAGTTTAGTTTTCATCAGTTACAATGAAAATACTGTTCTTGAAAAATATGCATCTTCATACACTTTCATGTGCAGTTATTTTCTGCCTGGCTTCTGTAGAGTTTGAGATTCATAGCTGACCTCTCAGCAAGGCTCTGTGGCAGCCTAAGTAGTCGTGTAAAGAGTAATCCTTACAATAAGGAAGAGCAGAACTTCTTTGTTTTTTTCATAATAAACTAGATATGAAGAAAAATAATACATAGCCATGAAAAGTGAAGCCTTCTATAAATAGAAATATATATTCCTTTGTATATAGTATACAAATATTAGTAAAAGGTAGTGGTCACCACATTTCTACAGCTAAGTTTACATTTGAAACAACTTGTATCGGCACAATATATTTTTTTTAACTTTAAAGAATATTTCTGTATGAGAGCCCATAGAGCATTTGATTATAAGCAATTTATGAAAATGGAAATCTTATGAACATAGCAGCAAAACTGTGGAGAATTCCTGCAAGTGACACAGCAACAGACTTCTACCTGTATCTATGAGGTAGAAAAGGGATGCATCACAACTCAAATAGCCAGTTGCTGAAGTATAATGTTTCTAGTTATAACACTGATGTTGGAATGCAACAGAAAACTATATCTGGTGTTTTTAATGATGTGCAAAACAGGTGCAAAACACTTTTTACATATGTAATGTTGTCCAGATGGTAACCAGTAGATGCAGTAGCAGATAAAACTGTTTCTGACACTTTCCTTCTTCATAAATCAATTAGTGTCCCAAAACTGGAAATAAAGGAAAGTCTGTTAAACAGAGGTAAGAGTTGGAGTTAAGAGTTCCTGAGAATATACATTATTCCCTGCTTGTATGCTGTGGATGACAATTACTGCAGATTTTAGACGACGTTCAGGGAAGATTCAGGAATTATTTTATCTTTCCAGCCTTTTCTTTGTGGATACTGACTGAGTTGACTGGTTGTGGAGGGAATTATTACATTCTGCTAAGGGACAACATGTGATTGACTTAATCGGTTGTAATTTAACATCTGAAAGTTAGACATCTAGAATCTGAGCCAGGCATTTTAGGATCCCTTTATAGCTAATGGAGAAAAATAGGCTCCTCCAGGGATATTCATCTGTTCTATCTTCTGATGAGATTAATGACTCTCCAGAGGTGCCTGTTCCTTTCCATTAGCTATAAAGGGAACACAGTGATAGTACTCCCTAGGATATGGTGGGGATATTTTACTTTAACCAGACATTCTCCTTGGAGAGCAAAACTTGCTATAATTTTTTCTCCATGCTCAGTATACTCAAGCTCATGTTCCAATTTGTTGAGACAACACCCACTAAATCAGTTTATGCAAGTGAAACTGAGAACAAAGTTTCATTGTTTCAAAGCATCTCTGCAGTGTAAGGACAACAGCTGTATTCCAGCACTGGTTGTAACTGAAATACACAAAAAAAATAGTTTTGTTTTGAATTAAACTTCAACTTCTACAAATATAAATGAGGGAAGTTCAAAACATGGAAATTAGGACATCATGTCTGCTTAAGGCATAATGGTCTGGCTGCTTCTTGCACTCTGAGACTTCATGCAGTTCAAATGGGCAGGATTTTTGTTGGGGCCTGTGGCCACGCCCTGTAATGGAGCATGAGCATATTTACATGATTTAGCATTAGCAATTGTAAGCATACACTGCCCATACTTTTAATTACTCTGTACTCCCAGTTTGTTCCAGAAGCTGTGTGTCTGTGCTATTATGACACAGTGTGCCAGCACACCTAACATGCCTTCCTTTTCAGAGGGCTCCTGCAGAACCATGCAAGAGCTCAGGCAGGGTGGTGCACTGATGAACCTACCTGACTTCAGTGTACCTCAGGCCAAAGCACAGGCCAGGCAAACCTATAGCTGCCTACAGCCAGTCATAGCCACATCCCTCAGCCTACTCCTGAGTTAAAGTCTGCTACTGCTCCTAAATATGAAATTAAATTCCTGAATTTAGCTCACTGTAGCCTGAGAACAGAGTCCATAGCCATTCTTTAGACCTTGTAATTTAGCTTCAAAATTTCTCCAGCATCATCAGTTTGTGCCTTGATAACACTGCAGAGGGTCTTCCTTCTTGGCAGGACTGAGCAACCCAAACCTTTCCAAAAGCACTCAACATCTGGTGTGACCTCCACCTTCTAAAATAGAGCCAGTCCCTCCTCTTAATAGAGTAAGTATCCTGATGCTTAGAATTAAGAACTCAAGAAAAAAAACAAACCAAACCAAACAAACCCATATATTTCCTTCACCAGCCTGAGGAATTCAAACTCTTACAATTCATCTGCAGGGAGAGATTTCTGGACACAACTCTACTAGCTCGTGAGTCTGAGGGGTAAAGGGGCTGTGATGCACTCACCAGGGAACAGAAATGGCTTATAATGCAGTCTGCAACCTACTTCCCAATGCCCTTCTTTCTGAGGACATCCAAATCTCATCAAGGAGTGGACTGTGCTGGGCAAATTGTTTCAGCAGCTCACAGCCAGCTCCCTGGGGCTCTTTATGCTCAGGGCTCCCTCCTTGTCACACAGTAGGCGAAGTCCAGGGCTACAGCAGAGGCACATTTTGTCACTCAACTGGCAACTTCCAGCTTTGTGATGGGAATGAGTGCAGCTCCCTAGGCCTCCAAGGCTTTTCTAGCTGAAATACTAGAAATATCTAGGAAATGTCTAAGGTAGTCAATGTCAAATTCTCCTCACACATTGAATAAAAAGCTCGAACACTTTATGCAAGATATAGGTACGACTTCAGGGTGTAACTTACACATGCTTCTGCAGGTAACTTGTAGTTGCCTTATTTTTTTTAATAGTTTTTATGTAGATGGATTTTTATAACTTTCACAAAAATATTCTTCCCATTAAAACATGAAATGTACATCTTTATAAAGGACATGTAAGATATTGCAAAAGGAAATGAGTATTTCACAATTTTAAATGTCCCTCCATCAGAGGATAATATATTCCAAAATTCTGAAGAACAGTTCGTATTTCTTAAACATAGTGGTGTAATGAGGGTATCTCCTTTGCCTAAAAAAAAATCCGAGTGTGTGCTTTGATTGTGGATCACTGTATATTAAGTTTTATTAAAGTGTAGGTCATTGAGGTCCTGTTAATCTCTGTCTAGAGGAAGGATGATTTAACAGGATCCATCAAGGTGAAATAAAATATACATTCTAATCTAATATATAGGATAGAAATGATTAAACATTCTCTACAAGATCAGTGGTGAAATTAACTAAATTAAGAATTTCTTCTTACCAGTGATGCAATTTTATTTGCAAAAGCTGACTGCTAGATATGCTGGGGCCTTGTTATCTGGATTTAACAATGCTGGAAAATCCTTTAAAATATTTTGCTTTACCAAGGTTTTGAAATATAATTCAATTGAATCAATTGTCTTTGCATTACAGAAACACAAAATTTTACTTATGAAATGGCCAAAAGTGACCTGCAGCGAAGAGATACACTGATCCAGACAATCCTTTTTTCGTGCTGCCACTATCGGCAGCAGCATGTTGAGAGTGTGCTTTTATTACGAATTTATTTGAATTAGTGAGGGTCTGGATAACTCCAATTCATTTAAAAGAAGCTTAGTTCCATTATTCTGGTTTATCACTCATGCAGCAGGGTCTGTAGATGTCTAATCTAGTAATTATCACACTATCTTCCTTGGCCTCTTAAGAAAACCAGAGCCGGTTTTCAAAAGGGGATGAATCAAGAAACATTCTTTTTAATCTGCCTGATCTGAATTTTCGACTCTGTAGGGCAAAGGGGAGGGGCGGGGAGGGGGGATGGGAGAGAGAGAAGGAAAGGCAAGAAAAAGAATAAAACCTTGTTTCATTTCTTCATGGAGTGATTGCTCGAGAGTTTTTGAACCTGCTTTACAATATTAAACAGTTTATTTCATAGCATATAATAGCTTTTTAAGAGTAATTCAGTTTTTCTACTATTGTGGCAGTGAATAGTCACAAAACATTTTGCAGCTTTCTGGCACCTGCATGAAGCTGTGACTTATGAATATGCTAATGAGACTGCAACCAGAACTGGCTCGGGTTCAACTCTTGCACACAATTAGCACTCAGGCTACCAGCACTGCTAGGAGGCCGACTACAGAAAGTAATATTTAGATTGGTCAATTCAGCATAATGCACTTTCTTTACAACAGAGGCTTTAAAAATTACAGTTTAAAGTTATCCTGTGCGAACGTAGGGAGACTTTTAATTTTTACCAAAATTATTCAGTTTAAGGTAATTGGCATTTCATAAGTGGATCCTTGTAACACATTACGTATTTTAATAGCAGAAAAAAGAAGCATATACTAATAATCACTGCTCCACTTATTAATGTCTAGACTGCATCTCCTCCATAATATCCATGTGCCTGTTAGCCTTGAATGCTGAAAAGCAGCTCCTTGAAGTGCATACAGAAATGTCTTCTATATAACATCTGGAATTTATGCCTTTAATATAAAAGAAACAGTACTGTCTACAAGTCACATATATGAACTAGGCATCAAGATTATGAGCAACTATTCTCACTTACTGTACATATCTAGAGTTAAAACATTAAAAATACAGCCTTAGACTTACAAATATCAATATAATTTTCAAAGGTCTAAGCTGTAATGATTTACTGTACCAATATATATTTAGACAATAAACCCCAAAATTTTCAGAGATGAACACTACTAGATTCTACTTACGTTATTAAATGAGAGGTGAAAATATTCTGTACATGCTATTTTTAGTAATTGACTGATTTTAGATACAGACATTCAAAATTAACTCAGTTTACATATCTGGATAGACCGTAAGACTCAAGGTATTTAGAAACTAATTAATGTATATTTTTAAACTTGTAGGATAGCTTCAGATGAAAGGCCATACCGATTTTTAAGTGTGTCACATAATTATTTGTTTCATTTGACTTTGATAATGCTACTATAGGTTAAAAATGAATGTGGCTTTACCTAGACAATGAGAACTGATATCAAAATATCTTCTAGGTGCTATTTCCTTCTGGCAGGCAACTCATAAATAGAAAGCAAACAGACACAAAGAATTTCTAACAATTCTTACAGTTTTGTATTCTGCATATCTTTTGCACTCAAGCAAGGATTTTTTCAGAACTGTATGATAAGCAACACTCAAAAGGCACCAATATGAGCTTTCTGTTTCTCTGAAAATGTAACAGAAAGCAGAATTGTTGTACAAAACAGTGTATTACTAGACATGGTGAGATGCCATGTTAGTGCTTCCTCTTTGGTATTTTTCAGCAAATTACACACAACAGCAATTTTCAGGCTTATATTTCTTAGGCTCAAATCCCTTATGATACATGTTCTTTCTAAAACCTGATTTGCTCTCTTCAGTTTTACTTATCATATTCCATGGCAGATGTATTATTTCAGTGTGTATCAACAGAAAAAAAAAATAATTTCTAACAAATCCTTTGAGGCAAACATTACTGTGTGGATTTGCTCATGGTCATTACAAATGACTAAAATATTCATATTAGAGAAACACAGTTTTGCAACTTTTGCATAACAATAAATTCTTTCACCAGCCTGGTGTCCCCAGTTTCAAATCTGAAAATATGCAGTACGTCTAGAAGGGCAACACATTTGGCTTATTTCTTTCAGAAGCTGCAAGTCAATGAGCCCTACCAGAAAACACTCTCCAAAACCCTGTCTAAGTTGCTTGGTTCCCAACTCAAATGGATCTGCACAACTTAGCAGTTACTTTGTGACAATAGAAGTAAATCTTAGAATTTGGAATAGGAAAAGCGTTTTCATTCCTGGCCAGTCTGCCCTGAGAATGTGTTGTTTCAATAGTCATTATTTTACTATGAAGTGTATGTATAACCTCACACTTGCAGGTATTCAAATTGTAAGGATCTGAGATGGTGTGCCCTTGCTAATTGTTTTCTAAGAATGACATGTAGCTTTAATTGCTTCACTAATACATAATAACATGTGAAACACAAATTTTGTATTGTACAGGGAAAAATGGGTAGTCACAATGAACGATATCCTACTCTTTTGAAAAACTTTTAATAGTTTTTTTCCAAAGGAAAAAAAAAAAAACCACCACACTTCCCCGTGGTTTCCATCAGCTTGATGACTGGTAAACTCAAGAATATTCCCTCTTCTTTATCTTTCCATATGCAAGAGCAGCAGTGTGTTTTTTAGGAACTGTCTTTAGGAGAGATATTGTTGTGGGGTTTTTTCTTCAACTGAGAAGTTTGGTAACTTGGTTTGTCAGATCAGTGCTTTTTCTCTCAGATATTTGATGTTACCAGAAGAATAAGGTTGAAAAGGGTTTAACACTTCATTTATAGTTAACAGTAGTAGTACACAAACAAATATAACTTAACCCTATGCATAAGTAGTTAATGAAAATATCTTCATACAAAGAGGTGGATATGATAGATATGGCATAAAAATTAGTGTGTCAGGACTGACACTTGTACAGACGGAGAAAGATTCCTTTTGTGGTAGTCCCATGGACTTCTGACTTTATTTTTTTCCAGTGCTTTAATATTCAGTATTGTAATGGTGTGGAGAGCTCAAAGGTAACTTACACTTCCACAAATGTAAGAACAAAAGAGTTGAATCAAAGACAGCAACAAGATGCCTTTCAGCTTCAAATACGTTCCTTAGAACAAGTATAACCTTGAGCTCGACCAAAGATCTAAGCATTCACCCAGTTTAGCTCTCTCAGATGTATTTCTTTCAGCTGCTGTTGGCTTTTGTTTTGTTTTTACTCATAAACCCAAGTGGGATTTTTTTCCCCCATATTATACCATTGCTGAACAGATGGAAAGAAATGTCATTACATGGGGCCTGAATTAAACAAAGAGGATCCAGTTCTCATGGTGGATCCATGTGTTCTCCCATGTGTGAAATACATATAGTGAGGCTCAGTCAAGATAAGTTTTCAAAGGCTGCCACACAAAACAAAGACTCTGGTTGAGAAAGATAGTGAAATCTTTTTTTCCAAGTGTCTCACAAACAAGCAAAAAGAAATGCTTTTCTTCCATTTAGAGATGAGAAAAAAACAGAGCTGAGAAGCAATGATATACCTGTTTTCTATAGCCAAATGAAGGGATACCTATATATATCTTGGCTTCTAAGGAAAAAAAAAAAAAAAGATTAATATCAACATTTTATATAACTCTTAGGTTAAGTTTAGTCTGAAGACATATGTCATTGAAGCCTCTTATCTTTCAAATTCTAGCTTGTAAAGAATTATAAAATCCTTTTGTCATCTTTCATTTCAGCATTATCATTTTCAAAACTGATTACAAATAGAACTCACAAATTAGATGAGTCTCCATCCCAGTAAATTCATGTCTACTTAGAAGATATTAACTTTATTATATGTGAATATATTCACTCCAAGTGTTAACACTGTTTCTTTGAAGTAGGAAAATGATCATGTAGTATGTAAGATTAAAAAAATTTTCTTGGTGATCTAGTGCTTAGATTCTTCTTTGCCTCTATTAAAAAAAAAAAGATACATTGCTGTGGTGGTTTAGCCCCTGCCGGGGTCTGAGACCACGCGGCCGCTGCCCCTCCCCCACAAAGGGAGTGAAATACAAAGCCCTGAGACTGAGATAAGGAAAGGTTTAATACAACAGAGCAACAGCAACACAACAAACAGCAACAATAAGAATAACAGTGATAACAATGAACAGAGCAAAGTATATGTACCAATACAGGAGTGAGAGGAGCAGATGTATAAAACCACGCGCCCCCACGCCAGGATGTGACGTCCGCATGGTATCTGAATAACCCGGCTAGAGCTCCCCCCCCACTGCTGGGGAAACTTAACCCTATCCTGGTTAAACCAGGACAATTGCATAAAACTGGTTAGTAAGGAGTAAAGTCTGCCTTACTGTTAGATTAATAGTCCCTGATTTGTAAAACTTGTACTGGTTGCATATACTTGCACTTTTTCTTTTTTTTTTTCTGTTGTTCTATTACTTGTGCACTGTTTCAGAAGACATGAAGCTAGGCAGGCCTATTTTTATGTGTGAATCTATACCTGAAAACCCGGATGCCAAAAAGAGTCCCAAAGGTTGTGTAAAATTAAGAAAATAGCTCAGTCTCCAACAGGCTGAACAGGCAGTTGTGAGAGAAAGGTCCCCTTCCATCAGGCTCTCTGTTTGCCATTTTGCTGTAAGCAGTGGCATTAACTCTGTGCTTATAACATCTTCTTATAATACCTACAACAGTAACTTAAAAAACTACAGTTACATATAATTTAAAATATATATTAGAAAATTATTTTTTAATTTGAATTTGATCCAGTGCTCTTTCAAAGTTTTGAATTATATAATTCTGCCATCATTTTGATATGTCATAGAAAGTTCCCCTGGAAAGATTGAAGGCAAAATACTTTCTCATGCACCTGGCTTTAAATCCAGGTATATAAGATGACTCCTACAATGAAGAGCTTCTATTTTATTTAAGTGATAAGATAGAAATATTATTTAATATTTCTTATACTTTCTGTCAGTGTTTTTGATAGCAATTGAATGCAGGGATTTCAATATTATACTGCCTGGCTATTTAACATTAATTTTCATTGTATAAAAGACAGGGATGCTTCTATCCAGAAGAATTCTAATCAAAACAAACTAGATTGCAAATGATCCTTAATCACTTTGGTTTCATGTAGCTCAGCTAGTGAAACTGCTCAGCAATAAGAACTGTTGAAGAATTGGATAACATCAGAAGTCTACACTGAAGAATTGATGGGCACTAGAGTCTCCAGTGAAGACAAAAGAGGAACCATTCAAAAGGTCTGAAGACAGGCCATCACACTACCCTGTTGTCAGTATGGGAACAGGTATAAGTATTTGGAAATAGAAGGTAGGAAAGTAGAAATCCTGCTCACTAGTTCTTACTTTTCTTGTTGGTGGCATCTTAATTTAATGAAGCAGGCTTGTCAGTGATTAGTAGACAATATGGTTGCTCTCAGCTTGCAAAATCTTCTAATACTCCCAGAAGTCTCTGAATCCTTCCACAATCAAAGTATAGCCTAAGGTATGCAATGTATACGCCCCTTTTCATACTGTACAAATATCACAATCTTCATGTTATTATTCAGACTGTGAACTGAACGCACACGCACCCTGATTATGTCATACAATCACAGGGCTCAGAGGAAACCCAGGGCAGAATACTGTGGACAGAGGAATGTACCCTGTCTGCCCAGAGGAGCCCAACCCTGAGCAGCATGTGTGATCTGCTCTTCATCTCCTGGGCTACAAGACTTGGCCCTTAAATGTGTGGAGCACTACGTATGTAGCCAGTATTACTCCTGCTTCAGTCTCGCCTAAATCAGAGGTCGCCCCTTTAATGAACTGCTGTGAAGATTTCTTGGCTCTATAATGATTAGCACTGCTAAAATCATCCTATTTCCTTTTGCTGTCATAGCTTTTCTACATGCTTCCAATCTGAGACATCACTAATTAAAAGTGATAATTCTCACATAGCAGTTTCCTTCTCTCAAGATCTAAAAGGGAAAAGAAGCATCTCCAAAATAGATGTACTTACAATGTAAATGTCTGTGTGAGTGTAGCCTCTGTGAATAAGAAATGTTATGGGCTAGGTGATGCAGTAAAAGGAAGGAGAAAAACAAACAGACAAAAGGATCAAGATGCGGTAAGACCCCAAAAAACTCAGTGTATACTTCGATGTTGGTTTTCTTGCAGTAGTTTCCTTGCCACTCAATTTTCAACAGCAGATCTAATTTCAGATCTAATTCTGTCACTATACACTTAATTTTCTACTTATTTAGGCCAACTTTTTATTGTAATTATACAGACTACAATATTCCAAGAAAAAGTGAAAAAGGACAGTATTTTGTTAAAACCAATCATGTTTCATGTGGTAATCCTGGAAATACTGATTCTGCAATCAAAATGTAGGGGATATTTATTGCAAGAGTTCATGAGGCCAGATGTTTTCTTGAGGACCTTAACTGTGCACTAGCAGTTGTGACTTTTTTTGCCAGCAGAGTAGGTAGATAAAAGTTGACAGGACATAGGTATGTCAGCTGAAGAAGTGTTTTACCTATGTAAAACTTCACACATATGATGTTTTTTTAATAGGTAAAACATTCAATTTTCTTGATGACTTGCCATTTCTAATAGAAATACTGTTGCTTACTATCAAACGAAGATCTGAGTTCTTCCAAGCATTTCTCTTTTTGCTGTCATGTTGATAGTCTCTAGCTTTCAAAGTGGGCAAATCTGTGATACTGTATTGGCTTAAAGTATGTGATGTATTATCTTTATGTGGTCCACAGCATAAACTTTATAATTCTCAATGCACTTTGCTATGGTTTAAGCTTTCACTATGATGCCCATTTAAAAGAAGGATCTGCTGGCTTTATGTTTTTCAACTGCTTTGGTTTTGGATACAGGGTTTTTTTGTGGTTTTGTTTTTGTTTTCTTTTTTAAAATCTAATTACCATATAGCTGCAATAAATGCGTGAAGCCATTGATATGCAACAGGAAGATTCAAGAATTCATGATCATTGAACTTCTAGCAGGAGTAAACCTAAGATCTGTATAGTTTAGAATCTATAATTGAAAATAATAATTATACAAATAAGAAATAATGATTGCATGACCTATGTTGTATGATCACACCATTTTGTAACAAAATGAAAATAATTTTTCCTGAGTTTGTGTAGAGGTGTCAATGAAAGTTACATAAAAATACCACACTATAGTATAACTTATTTCTATCATTGATGGGAAAACAGAATTTGAAGGGGTCCACTGATACCAGTCTTGTGCATAGTCAGAATGAATTATTCAAACAGTAGAACATAAGAACAACCTTGCCAGATCCAGCAGCAGGTCAGTCAGGTCAGATCCGCCAGAAGTTTCACATGTTCAGTAGTGTTAGCACATGAAAGAGTAGAAGAAGAGGTACAAGCAGACAGTAATATATTTCAGAATATTATTTTATGAGAAATTATGCTGTGCATGTTTTGCAAATTGGATTGGGTCTGTATTTAAATCTCTCAAAGACAATTTCTTCTATGATTTCTTTTATAATAATTTTGTAGAACTTTTAGTATCTACAAGTCTTGAAGTAAGACATTACATAACTTAACTATGCATTAAACTGCCTGCAGAGATGTTCTCTCTTATTTCTTCTGAATATGCAACCATGTAGTTTTATCTGATGCCTGCCAGTTCTTGTATTAGAAGGAACCTTAAACAATTGCTCACTCACAGCTTATCCATGCTATATGAGATAAAGACCATTATCATAATTCCCCGCCTTAGTCAGCCTCTTTACAGGCTGAGGTGTCCCAGCGCATCTATTTGTTCCTTATGCTAAAGCTCTAGAGCTCCTAATGATAGCATAGGCTGTAAGCATCAGCTCTGGGCTTTTTGGAGGAACCTTGGTAACTGCTGTTCAGTCTGGCTAGCTGTTAGCTACCCCACATTATTAAACACTCAGGCCATAGTTACTTAGGTATGATTTAGAGACCCCCCCATGTGACAATAATATTAGGCTCTAGAAAGCAGTGTCCTGGAAAATTTAACAACTTTGTGTGCACATACTGCATACACATTAATAGCTTTAAAATCCTGGGATCTTGATGTCTGAAGCAGCATGATATGGATGGACATCTGTTATGAGCAGTTTTAATGACCATGTATGAGATGCAGGTAATGTATCAGCAGACTGGGAGGTGGGAAACTTTTAAAAAGAGGGAATCTTGAAGAGTGAGTTGTTTAAGTCCTATGGCTAATAACACAGGTCACTGATTTCTGGGAAGCAGATTGTAGCAGCTCCCAAGAATATTCTAGGAGAGTCAGAATTTTTCTGGATGCTGCAGAGCCTTGATGCCAAGAAATGCTTTTTCTTCCATAACTTCATCAGTAGTGCCTGTTGAACTGCCTTGAGTCAAAGCTCAGATGCCATGATGTAGGAAAGGCAAGACTTCAGCCCAGCTATAAACAATAAAAATGAGAGAGAGTTTGAAGTAAAATCTTGATTTTGACTTAGTTTGCTACATAATTAATACCAAGTGAAATACAGCATTTGCATCATCAGGGAACATAGCAGCACAGTCTGTTAGTTAAGGAGCATAGATAGACAGGAAGATAGAAATCCATCCTAAATTTGAAAGAGAACAATAATTATGTTTCAGACAGGCAGATTCAGAGGTCTTTGAAAGGGAATCTGTTTCAAATACCTCATCAACTTCCACTGAAATCACTTTCACAGTGTCTCCGAGCCCTAGACTTCCAGTTTTGAAGTTCATATTCAGTGAACATTTTGATTACTCTGTGGAAATCAGTGAGACTTCTACTCGTACTAAGTAAGTGTGGTTCCATGTGGGTAAAGTAGACAGACAGGATCTCTCAAGTAGCCAAATATTTTTTCTACCATCAAGATTTCACAAGAGGTGCTTTTCTGGATTAAGTCATGCTACTAGAACACTGCACTAGCGACAAAGCTGTTCAGCTTCAAGATAAACTCAACCTCTGTGGTAGTGTCCAAAAACTGCTGTATCATTGTTTGTACTGAGAGAAAGTAGTGGGTCTTCTTTGGCAGGTGTACAATGAATTTCACACACAACTTGGGGAGGGTGAAAGAAGGAAGACTCAAGGATAGGAAAGAAAAAGACTGATTGACTCCATACTTAAAAAAAGAATATATGCACATATATACATACACGCATATATATATGTAGGTATATATATTCATGTATATATCTTCATATATATATGAATATATATAAATATATATAGATATATGAACAAGTTGATTTACATATATGTACATGTAGTAAGTACTCTGTACTATAAAAAGTGTATATATAAAAAAACACACACACATACAAACACATATATGCTTGTGTAAACATATCTATGTACATACTGTCTTTTTCTGCATACAGGCACATTTAAATATAAAGAAGAAAAGAGATGTCTACAAACACAGGTTGTTTAAGCTAGTTACTTATCTATTTCAAAAAGACCATGATGTTACAAACAGGCAATCTGTTTCAAGAAGCAGGGTACATAATAATAATAATCACAGAATCACAGAATCACAGAATCAACTAGGTTGGAAAGGACCTTGAAGATCATCTAGTCCAACCATTAACCTAGCACTGCCAGTTCCCATCTACACCATATCTCTCAGCACTATGTCGACCCTAAATGATGATAATAATAATAATAATGCTACCACCACCACCCCCCATGATGATTGGCTTCAGAGGTAGGAAGTATTTTAGATTATGCCTGAATTGTAGTATTTGAAAAGCTTCCAGTCTGATGAATCCAAATGTAGAGTCTGGCAACATCTTACCTCTATGACAGAGTAAGGCCTATGCAAGCAGCTTCTGCTATGCTCACATCCTGATTTCACAGAAAAGAAACACAGGCATGTTAGCTGGAAAGCTGATGGTATATATTTTTTCTATATATCTGATATGAATGTCTGGGTGACCAGAACGTAGTCACGTATTTTATATATTTGTCTGTCTATATTCAGTACTGCCCGTGGCTTCAGTTTAGCTGTCTGATCTCTCCATCTATATCTTCAGTAGTAAACTAAACAAGATGAGGTCTATTACGTAAAAGAAATGTATGGACATCTATATAATTCATAAGCACTACCATAACATGTCCTGGACCAACTACCAAAAAGTTGATCTAGAGCCTGACCAAACAAAGGCTGCCCCTTTTCAGAGGCTAGTGTGGACCAGGGACAATTCACGATAGTTGGCTGGATATAGCCTCTCTGTTGTGGAGAATAAGAGGATTCAGCTATATGGCAGTGAGTTGTAATATGTTTCTTGCCTTCACAGCCAAAAAATGAGGCCAGTCTCATTTAATTTACTAATACAGAATTTCCACAGACCTAGCAAGACAGAGATATACTTGGAAAAAAACCTACGTTTTTTTTTTTTAAATCAAGTTAGCTCAAGAGGTAGTTCTACAATCAAGAGAATATCCATTATGTTTCTAGCACTGTCTCTATAATTTGTTATTCTTCAATCCCCTTTGGTTTTGTTTTTCTCCTGTTCCTGGTCCCATTGTCTCCAGACACCTAGTTTTAGGGTCATGGAGTTTACCTTTGCCAATTCTGTAAAAGCACCATGATCATGATGGTGTTTTTAAACTAATAATTATAATTATAATAAATAGTCATTGCTCCTCTTGGTGCTTAGTGTAATACGATAACATGACTCACTAATTATGAATAATTATTTTGCCATTCATGCAGATGTACAAGCTTTGGCTGGAATACCTAGTTTCAAGGCATTTCTAGCACTATTTTAATGTTCTGTTTTTAAATTAACATTACTGAGAAAATCCAAAGGAACCTTTGGGAGCAGATAGAAATAAAGTAGGGATTTCAGTTTAAATAAATATTTATTGGCACATTTTGTTTTAATTTTCTTAGGGTTCATCCTCCCCCAAATTTAACACAGTTTATGGGAGTCAGACTCAACAGATGAATTCACAGATAGTTCTGGATGTTAAGGCAACACAGGGTAAGATACTATAAATACAGATTGCTTAAGACCAACATTTGAAAGATACTTTAAAAAGAAGCCTTTAAGTAAGGGTCTGTTTTCCATAGGTGAGCAACCTCAAGTATTTTGACTTAGTGGAAGAAGAGATTTCAAAGACAATCTGTCTCTCTTTATTTATTTAAATACAGAGTTGCAGAAAAAGTGGTAGGTGAAGAGCATCTAATTTTAAGCATAGGTTTTAAAAATAATTTTAATAGTTGTCCCAAATGAAGAAAACAGCTGTAGAGCTGAGAACACAAACAACTGTTTTGACTCCTAAATGTCTCTTTTAACCATCATCATTTTGCTAGCAGTTGTGTATCAATTGTCATGAAATTTAAGTTATATTCAGCAGCATAAGAAGTTGGACAAGTGTTCAGATGTATTGGCATTGTCAACTAAATGACTACTGGAATATTTGATACTACATGGTTTCTGTTATTGCTTTGTTGAAATATGAGGGGTAACATGCCCTCTCATGTATGTCATGTAGGTTTGCCCAATGTATAAATTGAAAAGCTTTATTTTCAAATAATATGGTAAATAGATCTGAGGAGATTACTGGGATAGTTGGAAAAAGTCTGCAGGTTTCTCCTCACACCCACATTTTATCCTTGCTCCAATCTTCCAAGCAGACACCCATTTACTTTGTGAGACTTTCCTTATAGTCAAGCACACAGACTATTACTGTCATGAACATGATGATACAGATTACACTGGTCACTCTAAATATATTTTAATATATACAGCTAATTAGTTTTCAAGTTTGCAGTCCTGTCTTTAAGAAATTAATTTTATATAATATTTTTCTTACTTTTCTGAATTTGTTTTCATGCTATAACTAGAAGTACTTTAAGGACAGAGTATTGAGGTCTTTTGGCATTTATTTTTTCCTCTATTGTATCTACACACCAAACCTCACTTTGAATGTCTTTACTTGCAAGGCACTTGGAAGTGCTTTCATCTTGCCATATGGGTAATAAACTTTTCTTTCTCCTTTAGCTTTTGACTGAACTCAGTCAACTATGAACTTGGCAAAGTGAAGCATGAAAAGTTCACCAACTTCTTTGTTTATTGATTATGCAGTTAGCTCAACCTCTGAAAAAAAAATCAATATATTTTCTTAGAACATTAATTTCACTGACACAGCTCACCTCATTTTGCAAAATTCTGTCTTTGAAGACTGTCTATAACATACTGCATGACCTGTAATATTAAAGGCCTTTGACTTGAATGGAGTTAACTTTTTTTTAATCACTACTCCCTTACCATGTGTCAAGTCTATCACTTTTCCTCTGAGTGCTTGTTGATGATGATGAGCCATGAAACTTTGGATCCAAACATAGCTGGTGTTCCATCTGTTGTTATAGAAACCAATTTCATCATCATTATTTTGTGTTTAATAACATACTTGAACTCATCATAATTATCTTCCTCTCTTGATTCTTCTTCATTATTTGTGTCCCCGAAATATCTTTGTATACATGGTTCACTTGAGCTATCCCACATACAAATATTCCCATTTAAACCAATGATACACACATCATTAAATGTTTTTTAATCATTAGTAAGTATAAAGTTTGTTTTTTTCTCTAAAAATATATGCACTGTATAGTTATTTATGTAATTCCTTGATTCTTGGGTTATTTTTGAGGGACATTTCCATCATTCTTTTGCAGAAAACTGTCATTATGAATGCATCAGCAATCTTGAAAGATGCTTCAGTAATGATTTTCATTTTTTCTTAATGTATTTTTAAGGGAAAGAGCTTGCTTTTCTTCTGGAGACCACATAGTCTTTATTTGAGGAGTACTACTTATGGAGAAAATCTCATCTGATTTTCCACATATTACGATGACATTAGACTTTATCCTTTAATTTCCTTTTTTTTTTTTTTTCGTCCCTTGTCTTTCCTTATGAGTAAGATACAGTAGGTGTTCATATTTGCAGCAATAGTTTTCCATCTCACTTCCCTGCTTTCCTTCAAAACAGCACAATTATATTTACTGTTTGAGTGCAGAGGTCCATGAATCACAACTGTGTGTCCTTTGATTAAATTGAAACTAATATTCCTTTTATCTCAGGTCTTTGTACATATTATTTATTTTTTCTCTGTATCTCTTTTTTCTTTCCCTACTGGCTGTACTCATCCCACTCTCCTGCTGATAACTGGGCTGCCTCCAAGCAGGATTGCTTTTCTCAGCCACATATAAGAACTTCCTTACTTTTCTTGTGTCAGTACTGAATGGATTCCTACGGAGAATGTGAGAGGAAGGATACCATGAGTTTTCATCTCTCTTTCTCTTCATTATTCCTTATGCTGAGTGGATAACAATTCTAAACTTTCCAAACTGCAGCAGTGATGGCTAGAGAGTTACACTCTTCAAAGTCATGCAGGTTTTAAATTAACCATTGTCATAGAGACTTTACAAGCAGGTGTTTTTGTGGGGTAGAGAGTGAGGGAGGTGTAAAAAAGGGAAGGGATTAAGCCTGTGTTAACCTATATAACAATAAAAATTTTAATATTACAGAAGGGATTAATTTCTCACTGTTTCTCACTGTTTCTGAGTGATCTATCTGCACTTTATCCCTCTGATATATCTGACATTAGATCAAACTTTAATTTGGCACCTATACTATGTTCTTACGTGGAGTGGAATTCACCTCATCCAGCTTCAGCTTTTTAAAGCTGAAGTCATTCTACCCTCCAAGAATAAGCACTTCAGTTCAGAAGAAAAGAATTACCTGCTATTGATTTCTGATTATTTTATTGAAATCCAGCTTTGGGTTTTTACCGCACCCACCCTCCCTTCCTTCCTTCCTTCCTTCCTTCCTTCCTTCCTTCCTTCCTTCCTTCCTTCCTTCCTTCCTTCCTTCCTTCCTTCCTTCCTTCCTTCCTTCCTTCCTTCCTTCCTTCCTTCCTTCCTTCCTTCCTTCCTTCCTTCCTCCCTTCCTCCCTTCCTCCCTTCCTCCCTTCCTCCCTTCCTCCCTTCCTCCCTTCCTTCTCCATCCTTGGACAATTAATTTTGACCTAAGGATTGGGGGAAAATAATTAAAAATCCCCCAAATTTTTGATTAAGTCCACAAAAATCTATGGATAATTTTGAGTGATTATTATCTTGATTGTCAAAGGCTTGATTGTACTATATGTCTCTACCTGAATTAACATCTGAGTTGGGAAATCAGTGGGTTGAGGGTATTGAGATTTCATAAAAGCATATCAGCAATATTATCAGCAGCACTTGAACTAGATCCAGCATAGAGGTTCCCAGTGCATCAACAGAAGCCACAAAACTCACTCTGCTATTTCTGCCTTGTACCAGTCCAAAGCCTTGGCTGCTGCTTCTCTTAGATAAGTCTACCTGAGGTGTATGGCAACTGCTTTTGCCCAGTGCAAGGAATGGGTGGCCATAGAGAGCAGGACATCATCAGCTGGCAGGATCTCTCTTTTGCTCTGTGGCAGGCAGAGCTTGAGCAGCATTTGGGTGCTGAAGCTTCATTTTCTACCTGAATAACCAGTTCCTGCCTTTTCCAGGGAAAGACAGTGACCCAAATGGGAACAGTCTCTAAGCTGGATCTGCACAGATGGCACACATGGTTAGCTAAGACAGAACATTTGAGGAGCTCTGCTGTGTAAAACTCCAGTAACTCCAGTTGCTGGAGGCAGCCATTCTGTATTTAGAGCTGCTCACTACTGTCAAGACAGGAGCTTTTTCTCGTTATGTTGACAATCAAACTTTTGTGCACCTGATAACTTGAAATATATGTATATAAATATCCACTTTCAGATTTTAGATATGTATTTCAACACCTGTAAATGTGAATTACATAGGACTTGGGGGACTGCATTTTCTTTTGGCTCTGTATCATAATGGAATTGATTTAGAGGGGAAGAAGAGAATCATTCAGTCTCAGACAGTTCTAACACAGTACAAATAAAATATAGATGACTGTACACAACTTCCTTATTCAAATGGTCGAAAGAGTTTAATTTTGTTGGCAAAAATCCTGTTCTCAATTACATAAATGGAACCCAAATCAATTTTAATAAGTTGAAACTTAAAGATCTGATCCATCTCTGAAATAAATACTAGTCATGTCACTGGCTCAAAAACTTCATTTTAGCAAGCAAAGCAAATGTTGGAAAGGAGAGGGTACAACAGCTTTACAAATTACATGTTCATTTCAAACTTTTACTTTGCTGTGCTCTCTTAGAGTAACTGATTAAAGATTCTGAAACTCTTCGGATTTTCTTTATAAAGGTGTACTTAGAGTATGAGAGATCTCATACAATTTTTACTAGTTTCACAAGAAAAGTATACACATGTTTTTCACGGAGCCTACTCATTTAAGCATGGATCTCTGCTTTCTATTTTTTTTTTTAAACAAGTATTGTGATTGCCTTTGAAAAAAACTAACTCTCCATTAATATTTATGTTTCCTTTGATATTTAACAGGAATCTCAGAGGTAATAAAATAATTATTTAAAAAAAAAATTCTGTTCTTTTCTGAAACATTCAATTATACGTCCAAAATCATTTGAACTTGCTATTAGAAAACAAATTAATATATTTTGGTAGTATATAAAAGTGTGTATGTGTGTGTATATGCAGAAAACTAGAGGAATGGTACACTAATTTCACTCAGTGTGACACACTGCTATCCAAAGAATCTTTATTTCCTGAGAATGAATGTCAGGCATATGAACATAAATGTCTTTGGATTCCTAGTAGTTGTAAAAACCAAGAGCAGCTTGTGCTGAGGCAATTCATACTAAGATTTTATGTTCACTAAGCACAGTTTAAAATGCATATTGCACAACAAGGGCTTTGTCACAATGACAAATATGTGTGCACTCTTTGTGAACCTGGAAAGGAATTTAGAATGAAAGCATCTTAAATCAGATATCTGAACACATCATGGCTTGCCAGTTCATCAGTTCAATCATGTTTATATATCCTCTAGCTCCTTGAACTGATCTCCCACTAGGTGAAAAATGGTAAGTTTACTGCACCTTCAAGGGAACAAGTTCTTCCATACAGCATGCAACCAACCTTTTGGGTTCATTAATGGCACAAAGTAAATTTTATCTCTAGCTACTATTTATTCAGAGTCAAGGCCAATCCCTGGCCCTCCTGAAATATTCTTCTGATGCAGTACTGCAAAAGGACCCCAGACTTTCTATAAATAAGCAATGCATGAATGAGATTTAAATTGAAACTGCAGGGTCTTGAACTATTTCAAAACAGGGCCACATATTTAGACACCTAATTAGGAATTTAAGATTCTAATTTCAAACACTTGTAATTCAATCTCTTGTGTCACAATATCCTTCAGAACAATGAAGTACCATAGGTACTCTCTTTTACATTAAATATATAAAGATAATATTCCAAAAGAAATTTCAGGTTTCTAGTTTTCTCAACATGTTTATCAGTCTTCCATTCTTTAATTAACCATCATTAAGATGCAAATAAGCATTTAAGAGTTGTCTGACAAACTATTCAGCTGCCATTAATCCATTCCTGTCTTTAATTCTAACATGTTGCTGGAGTTCCTTTTAGTTCTTAATTGGTCCCCAAACTGCAGCTGAGCTGCTCCCATACATCTGCTGCTGGGATGAGCTTTGAAAGCTAGTTGGACAGGTAGAAAACTTTATTTTCCTGAGTACCTTTGGGATAATTTATCACCTAAGAGTATCTACAAGAGGGAGGCAGCACTTGCAAGTCTCCAAGTAGATATACTCTCAAATTTTTCTTAACTATGGAAATGAACTCATAAAAAAGCACAGTAGCCTTGCAATAAGTATGCATTCTCTAAATAACTAACACCTGTTTAATCTGAGATATAAAAGTACTTAAACTCTGTCCATTAATCCCGATAGTTATGTTATTCTCAAGGTAAAGGAGATATAACCAAAATTTAGTTAAGGTATATTTTAGTCTCAGCTTTATAAAATATTTTATTCAGGTATATTTTATTCAGCTTTATAAAAGAAAAAGGGTGTGAAAGCAGATGAGAAATGTTCACAGATACTTTCCTGGGATCAGCTCATTCTTATATTAAGATTTTGATGTTATAATATAGAATTAACATAACAGTTACGAAAAAACACCTGTTTGTTCCTGTAAGTTAGAAGTTGAAATATCAAAACAGTACATTTATTAGATACTTTACACATTGAAGTTATATTACAGTGCTTGTTTATTCTAAATAGTTGAAATTCAACAAAGGCACCCCAGGTACTGCTTTTGTTATATATTTCTGACTTCTAAACTCTATACAGTTAAACAAAATTTCACTCTCAGATTTATAAAAACATATTTATCTTTAGAAAAGGTTTACTTCTTCAATACAATATGCTTTAAGTTGATAAGAAGACAGCTTTACATCTTGAGTTTCAGCTATGATGTAGCTTATTACATTAGCACAAAGAACTCAGGAAATATATTACCGACGTGTATTCAGCCATGTCTACAGATTTGATAGTGCCTCCCCTGTAAAAGATCCATCATTCAAGAAAGGTCTGAAGGGACAAACTTCAATGAAATTAAATTCCTAAAATAGAGGCACACTCTTCTGCATCCCAGTATTGGATGCAAAAATGCAAAGGAACCCTGAATTGAGCACTCTTCAGCAATCAGTATTTTTAGTTCATGCCTCATAGATGTAACAAGCAGACTTAAGAAACCAGTATTTAATGCTTTAGGGCTCATGAGGCTGCTTCAATATAGAATTTAAATCTATTCACTTCATTTGCAAGGTTATGAGACAAAATATATAGGGGTATGTTTCAATGGAAAAGAATTAACTTAAAAATATTCAGTGAAATTTAGGATTGATTTATAGTAAATTATAAATATATGGAAGAGGAGATTAATTTACCCCTTTTTAAACATCCTCAGTTCAGGTTTATACACAGTGTTACTTCATCAGAAATGTACTTTTCTACAGAAACAAGAGAAATGCTGAAGATTATTGACTGAGTTAGCATATCGATACATTTTTTTCCATAATCAAGTACACTTTTCCAGTTTAAAAATGGGGTTTTGTGCCATAAAAGAAAGCATAATATTTCATTTGCCACAGCAAAATACCATTTTAAAATACATGTATAAGGATGTATTCATGTATTCAGCCTTGGAATGCACCATCTTTTACCAAAGTGTTAGAAAACAGAATCTGATTACATGCACTAATTGCCCCGTTCAAGCAATTGATTAACTATGGGCTATGATATTACATTACAGAGAGCTTTATTTGGTGGAACTGTCCTGAATATACATAGCTAAACTATTTTACTTAATACAAATTGTTGTTATATAGGTTAAACTATGTATTTTTTGATACTGTAGAAAACATAGAAGCTGATTCTTTTTATATTCTCTTCCTTTTGTACAGCTAAAAGGTTGCAACATTGGATGGAAACTGAGCAGAAATCATTAAATGGAAGTCTAGGAGTTCCAGAGCCTTACCTGTTTCTCTGTGATACTCCTGAGTATTAAAGAGTATTCATGCTGTAGTATTCCTAGGGAGGAAGGCAACAAATTTAAAATGCTTTTGCAGTTAACCTTAAATCAGGTCTTCAGGCCGCTATAGTCTATTGTGATAGCTTAGAGAAACTCAAGCTGTACATAAAAGTTAGTACAAAAAGGGTGAATAGAAGGATTTTCTCACTAATTAAAAAGAAAACTTATTCTTTTTCCTTTTTTCTTTCTCTGTCATACATTCATATATATACATACAGGCACAATCTTCCTTTTGTGAAATGGATAAAGCATATGCAATACTTTGGCAATCATTATGCCATTATTATGGAGTAGAATTTGAAATAAACCAGTTATTTACATATTTGAGATACATCTTTTATATGATATATAAAAGTGTTCTTGTAAATCATGGCAGCAGAAGCTAACACAGATGGCCAATCTGTGCATCAGGTAATATATGCTTATGCATTTTGCTGTTGTTCTGCATGCACATGTACAAAATCTGTAAAAATCTCCAATTCTGGAGATACATCATGATGAACTTCTATTCCCTACTCTTCTTTTTTCTTTTTTTTTTTTTTTTTTCACACTTTTCCTGATTTAACTTTGGTTTCTTTTCTTGGGAAGAAATGTCACCATACTATATCACAATCTGTGGTTTCCAAATTAGGATGACTATACTCTCATCTAGGAGCTTTGTTACACATGTGCAGAAAATGTGTCTTTTCACAACCTCTCACAAAACATGTTTAACATGCATTCTCGGAGAAAAAAGGTTTGTAACACTGACCAGATTAATTGCAGCAACTTCACTCATTTGCTCCTTTAATGGATAACTCTTTATGGAGGTCCCATGGATACGTACTGTTTTTACAGGCTACTGTCAGCAAAGATGAGGGGAAATAAGGTAAAGTTGGTTCATATAGGAAATGCTTAAATATCTGTAGAAAAAAAACTGGGAAAGAAAAACAGTCTGCAAACTAAAATTGGGAAACTGATACTCAGTATTTTTGAAATACTTTTTAAGCAGTGTATGATGTCATTGATATGACAAACACAGGTGATCTAGAAAAATGGGCGTGTTTTAAAAACAGGTTAGAATTTTTAAGAAAATGACTGGTAAAACAAAGCAGGAGGACTGGGTGACAAGATTGTTGGAGAATAATATTGAGGATGAAGGAAAAGATGCTAAAAATATCTTGGCTGACACATGACAGCATAGCTGTTTTAGAGAGAAGCTGAGGACATTGAAAAGAAATCAGGTAATTTCTGGATAGTACTAAAGAGCTTCAGGATGTTAGAGGAAATGGGAAAATGTTTTTACAGCTATGCAAAGCTAACAAGAAGGTTAGAATTTTAATATGAAAAGATACTAGCTGGAATAATCCCACAAAAAAACCCTTAAGTGGCAGAATTACATGAACAGTGAAGAGAAGGCTACTGTTTCAGTACTAAGTTATTTTCCTTGAGAAACAAATGCAAAATTGAGCAACATCCTTCAGGTGACAGAGCATAAAGGCTTTTTCACCCTGCAAAATACTGTACAATACACTCATTTGATCATATATTCTATATGGAACGAGACCTTTCAGTCCTTTTAACAGAGTGACCTCATGACTTATTCCTTCATGGAAATTGTCTGGATCTAACACAAAATGCCAATCAAAATTTTTTAACTTTTCTCCATTTTTGTTATGTTGAACTATGGAGCAGTCTGGATGTGTATTACAGTCTAGACAAATGGTCTGTGCCGTGGGTGGGGAACTGGCTGACAGGCCGCACCCAGGTGGTGGTAAATAGCTCCTTTTCAAACTGGCAACCTGTCACAAATGGGGTCCCCCAGGGATCGATATGGGGCCCAATGCTGTTAAATACCTTCAGAAGTGATCTGGATGATGGGATCAAGTGTATCCTGATGAATTCTGATGATGATACCAAACTGAATGAGGAAGTGGACACTGAAAAGGGACAGCCACCCTGCAGAAAGACCTAGATAAGCTGGAAGAGCGGGCTAACAAGAACCTTATGAAGTTCAACAAGGACAAGTGTAAGGTCTTGCACCTGGGAAAACATAATCCAGGAGTGCAGCACAGGCTGGGATCTACCTGGCTGGGGAGAAGCTCTGTGGAAAGGGACCTGGGTGTCCTGGTAGACAACAAGCTCAATATGAGTGAACAGTGAGCTGCTGCAGCAAAGCAAGCCAGCAGGGTGCTGGGTTGCATCAACAAGGACATCACCAGCAGAGATAAAGAAGTCATTATCCCACTCTACTCAGTGTTTGTCAGGTCACACCTGGAATACTGTGTTCAATTTTGGTCCCTGATATGCAAAAAATATGTGGACAGGCTGGAGAGGGTCCAGAGAAAGGCCACAAACATGATCAAAGGGCTGGGAAGCCTGCCATGTGAGGAAAAGCTGAGAGAATGGTGTTTGTTCAGCCTTGAGAAGAGAAGGCTTAGGGGAGATCTTATCACCATGTTCCAGTATGTAAAGGGTGGCTACAAAGAAGATGGAGACTCCCTTTTTACAAGGAGTTATATGGAAAAGACAAGGGGTAACGGGTACAAGTTACTTGTGGGGAGATTCTGATTGGACACAAGAGGAAAATTTTTCACAATGAGATAATCAGTCACTGGAATAATCTCCCAAGGGAAGTGGTGAGTTCCACAACATTGGGCACTTTTAAGATTCAGCGGGACAGGGTGCTGGACCATCTTATCTAATCTGTGCTTTTGCCAAGAACGTTTGGACCAGATGGTCCTTGAGGTCCCTTCCAACCCAGTGTTCTGTGATTCTGTGATTCCATGAAATCAGGACTGTTAAATTAATGAATAGGAAAAATACAGACTTGAAGAAAAAAAAAATCTTACTGAATGATTGATTGGGCATGCAGAGCTGGGTAGAATTTTATTTACTTCAAACTTGTGAAGGTTTTTTTGTAGTGAAGAGAAAGGGAGAGTGGAAAAACAGAATGATGGATCACACAGCCAACCATACATGCACATAGTGGTCTGTGTAATATCAGAACCTCTGATTCTCAGAATCATTCCTAGGTGTTTGAAAGGAAATTGAATTAAATGGATCAAATATCAATTTTCCTTCCTTCCTCCCTGCCTGTCTTCATTGCTTCCTCCTTCCCTCAAAAATAATAATACATTGGAACCTCAGCGAGTATGGGTTACTGAAATGATAAAATAAAAGGGAGCAAGGAGATATACTATGGTCAAAGAAAGTGTGAATTATTTCGCAAAAGTGTATTTGTTACCGGGGAAGAGTATTCATTTCTTGTATTATGGTGGTTTTTTTCACCGCATGCATGCATGCCTGTGTGCAAATGTATGTGTGTTTGTATCTACTTTCAATAAGCCAGCTAATACATTTTTCGTTACTAAGAAAGGTCTAGATTACATTTTTTTTTTAACAAAGTTTATTTAACAAAATTATTTTTGTCAGATATTGAGTTGTTATTCAGAAGCTCAGTCTTCTTTTTTCAAACAAATTTTCAGATTTACTCTTTTATCTAGATTATCTAATTATGAAAGCTACAAAGCAAAAGGTTATAGAATTACATCAAATGTATATGTTTATGTATAATAATGAGTATAATAAGAGGAAGAATAAGAGGACAATAACAATAATCAGGATTTGGGACTTTGGAAAAACTATGCCAAGAAGTGCTGCAGAATACAGACCAATTATATCAGTGGACAAGAAATAATAAAAAAATATTGTATGCATTATATAAAACAGTCATATATTATACCATTCCCCCCCAAGATTAAGGATTTATTTAAAAAAAAATTATTGAAACCATTAATCCAGTTTGTAGCTGTAGTTGAAAAGGTAAATAGGATCATAGCATGAATAAGCAAAAGTAGTAACACAAAAGAACCTTTACTTATATGCAAGGGTTTGGTTATGATTAACACTTATTTAGAATAATATGCTTAGTTCCTTCCATTCACCTTTTTACAAGGACATTATTGCTCTGGACAGAATAATATAAGGTGATAATAATATAGTTCAACAGTCTATACAGTAATGAAAATTGTGGATTTATTCTCTTTAGGTGACCTAAATAGTGGCATTCAGAGTAATGACATTTTGATATAGTGAAATATCAAACCATTCAGTCTAAAGAAATAGCAAAAAATAAATAGAACAGTCAAAAAGAGGAAATTTGGGCAGAGACTAATTTACTTAAGTAGAGAAAAATATGAACTAAGACAAGTAGACCAGTGAAACAAAAGATATAAATATGGGGAAAAAACAGCCAGAGATTGATATTTTTTGATATGAAGGAAGATATTAAAGGACACAGAAAAAGATGGAATGTGAGACTTAAATAAACTTACAGGAAATATTTCTTTTGACCTTTCATGTATGTGCTGGGTGTTTACAGTTTTATGTAGAGTACCTAGATTATCTTCATTGTCTGTTTTTTAAAATATGAATAGTCAATAGCTGTTTTATAAGAACCACTTGTCCAAAAGAACAACAAATTCACAATTAGTCTCCCTTGATGACACATGTAAGTTTTACTTAGGATATACATTTATCATTGGAAACGAGAAGTCTGACTGTGATGTTACCAGAGAAGGGGAGGACTGCAGGAAAACTGGGTCAATTCAGTATTATTTTATATCACATGGGAATTAAAGAGGCAGAAGCAATGGTAGTAGGATTCATCTGACGAAGTGAAGACATTTAAAGTGTAGGCACATAAAGTTAGATAGGATGAATTCTACTGCAGTGACTTAAAACAGGTTTGTCTGAGGCTGAATTTTTTTCTTGGACTTAGATATCTGGATCATACCTGAGTTGCACTCCAAGACCTCATGGCCTTCGTAATTTGGACTAAAGTTTATTTTCTAAACTCACAGATGACCAGAAGTAACTTTAAGATATCTTCAGTAGCAATCTTTCATTACAAGAAAAGGAAATTTGTGGAAGAAGGAACATGATGCTACAAACAGGAATGTCTGCTAAAGCAGGGTGAAAAGAAGAGATCTGAAAAGCTTTGGGGATGTTGGAGTATTAATACAAATTAAGGGAATGCTATGTTATGTTTTTCCAATCCAAGTCCATTGCTATGGAAAAAAAAAATCCTAAGAATTTTTGAGATGATTTGTTAAAAAAGATCAATACAGTAGCTGCAGTTTATTTATATTAGAGATCAAATACAAATATTGGAATAAAACACATTACCTGGCATTAGCAACTGCTTAAAAAGACTCCACAGAAAGCTCAGTGCAGTAAGTGACTAATATCTGTGACAGTAATTCCTTCTGTTAGGTGTTGAAGTTTATTTCCACCATCAAACTCCAAAAGGAGAGTTCTCTGCTCTTTCCTTGGATTCAAAAGTTTCAGATGTATTGAAAGAAAAATGAAGGATTTATTTTCCTCAGGCTCTAAGAATAGTATCATTAGAACAGTAAGTATAGTTTATCCTGAGGCAGACCTTATATGAAGCTAAGTATTCACTTTTTAGAGTAAAATGCTGGCAATTGCCTTCTTACTTCTGAGTCTGAACTTTGGACTTCATTAAGATGGATGGAAGCATGTTGTACAAATTGAACAGAGGAATGTGCACACCTTTGGATTTTTTGTTAACTAGATCTCACACAGGTTCTTAGAGAAGATTTTTTTATTCTGTGAGGTATAGTTAATTTCTTTTCTTATGGTCTAATTCAAAGACAGGGAGTAGTTTCATTGACTCTAGGCAGGTTGTTAGTGCACAGAAAAGTGAGTGATGTATATGAGCAAATCTGTTATAGGGTAATGAAGTCCCTGCATATTTTACCATTTTTATACCTTAGCATATCTACTTAGAGATGTAAGGATTTCTCAAAACTCTTTATTGACAGAAAGTAAAGTAGGAAACTACCTTGAAAAATAGTGCTGTGAATCATCTAAAATTAAGCAGAAAACAAGAATGTGGTCTCTGTGATTTCAGAAGTCACAACAAGGTATAAGGTTTTCTAATGAGATAAAAGTCTATTAATAAGTTGAATACTTTAAGTCAGTAAATTGCTTATTGCGAAAGAATTAGACTATGATGAATATATTTTTTTCCTGACTTTAACAGGGTAAACTGATTATTTTTTTTTCTATTCTGTATCTCTTAGTCAGCTCTATAGACACACCTACACATCATATGGTGCACATTTCAGTAAACCATGATTTTTCCCCCTAACTCTAACATTGCTTTGGTCTTCGAATTTCAGTAATATGGAATAGGCAGGATCAGTCGTATGACCTATGTAAATTAGAATTTTGAAATAGATATCTGAATATGTGTGTTTTCATTGGCCAGACAATTATTTCATAGTGATTTGTCTGTTAACCTTCTGGTTATTTAATTTAAAAGATTTTTAAAATGTGTGTGTGTGTATAGGTATATATTTTAAAATATTTTTATATATGTATTTGGCAAAAATCCAGTCTTTTCTCTGGAAAAAATATTGTATACATTCAATCCTTGTAGTCTAACTAACTGGAAAGTATTAATATGTATTACAGCTTACATATTTTTGAGAATTCTGATTCTAAGTAGAAAGCAGGCAAATGTAGATGAATTGTACCCAATCTTCAAAAATAACTATTTTCAGCCTGAGAAGCTAGACTCTAGAACCAGTGAGACATATTTTCCAAAGAGTTTTTGATTAGGCACTTAATTGGAGTGGCCAAGTTTTTCAAAGAAAACTCCTGCGTACCGAAGACTCCTGTAAATCTGATCACTAAATTTTTATTCCTTACTTAGAGCTGCTCTTTTGAGAAAGACTGCAGTGCTGAGGGGGAGAGAACAGAATGACTGAGGAAGAAGAAATCTTGGGGATTGTGATTCTAAATTCATAAAAATCCTGTACATGTAGCGCAACAGTTATTTGAATGGGATTTAGGAGTAGACTAGATTGTCCTTCAAACAGAACATATTATTTCTGTTCATATTAGTTATTTCCTACCTTCTCTCCTCTCAGAATGTGCCTTTTCTATTCCACTGTGCTACAGATGTGAAAAATACTTCAATATAATTACTTAAAGATTCAGATTATAGAGATGAAATTGAATCTGATATTCTGACGAGATTGTCAGTATGACACGCCACTGTAATAAAACTAATTTGACAAGGGTTTAATTGGGGTTTTCATTGTGGAAGAAGTGAAGGGTCTGTCTTAACTGGAAAGGAAAAGTAATCTGGCTAATTTTTAAGCTACTAGGACACTCAGTAGGATGCCATATATCAGTTGTAACCTTTAAATGTGCAAGTTTACAAGCATGTCAATGAATGTGCTATCCATTGTGCAGACTGCACTCTGAAAGCCAAATTTCAAAGGTCAGCTAATCTTGGGTCATCCTTTCCATTGTTCATCTTGTATCCCTTTCCCTCTTTCATCAGAGTTTTAAATAGATATCAAACTACTTCTGAGTGATTCAAGTATATCTACCATTTCAGTCACTAATCAGCCTAGACAGTTCAAGTATCACTAAGATAAAAAGATATTTTTTTTAACAAACTACTGTGAAACTATGATTTTTTGCATTTTAATTTAGAAATAGATATGTCCTAATTTCTCTTTATGAATATGGAAAAACAGTATTGCAGTGTAAGAGATGTGGCAGTATACCATACTCAGAGTTCAAATTAATGGCAACAGAACAAAACCAGCCCACTCTCTATTTGATAAGATTACTTCTACCTTCATTTTTCTATGCTGTTATAGACTATAACTCTTATGACCAGTGTTATCTGGTAGAGTTTCTTTGAGAGGTTAGCCATACTACCCATTTTAACCAGTTTTTGTCACTGGGAACCCATAGAAGTCTTTTCAGTATCTCCACAAAAAAAATTGTGATGGCACTTCTATTTCTACAGACACCAATTCCCTCTGGATACAGACAAATGCAAGAGTGCTCAGAATAGACAATTTTATAATTAAACTTATAAACACATCTTTTTTTATTTTGCTTTAGAATATCAGATGAGTTCCTGATTCATCTTTACTGAAGCCAAAACAAATTTATTCTTTCTCCATATTTTCCTCTAACCAACTGATCCTTTTTTCCTCTCAGAAAAATAGGACTTTCAATCACAAATTAATTCTTAAATATTTCCTGTTTTAGCTTTTGCTGCTGTTTGCTGAAGGATGACCATAACCATTAAAGCATAAGCAAGGAGACTCTGCACACTATAATTTCAGTCCTCTGCAGACTTCTGTTTTATTCATAACCATCTAGATGTTTCATTAGTTTGCATTCTGATGGTCTGACAATCTCTATTCCCACCTCCTCCTTTAGAAATGAGTGCTTTTCTTGTTAACTTAAGGTAGAGATGCACACATCTCCTAGGTCCCTGGCAGTTTTCAGCATTTAGCTGAACTACATACAGTTCTGACCCATGCAGTAATTACTATTGAAAACAACTAAACTCCAAATAACAACTTAATTTTTGTGGGTTGGTTGTTTGTCTTGCAAAGTCCTGATCTCACAGATCTTGTAAAACTTAAAAGATGCACAATGGAGAAAAAAATATAATGGTTAAGATTTTTAGTAAAATAATGTTATTCTTCTAAATAAACAAATATATACACATTATCTTTGCCATTATCTCTGGTATTAATTAATCCTTCAGGCTTTTGTGTGTTTGGGGTTTTTAAGGGTTTATTGTATTTTACATTTTTTTACAAGTGCAGAAAAAAAAGTTATCACCATCAGATGCTTTTTTAAAAGAACTCACATGGGCAGCACCTTTTTTCAACAAATGATCTGATATCCTGTGGTGCATACTAACAACCAAACACTACGTTGTGACCCACTTAGTACATGTTCCTGTAGATTCATTGTTTATCCTGTAATACTGATGAAAAAGAAAATCCAAAAGCCTAGCCAGTGCATCCTATCACATAGACCTATCGTCTGCTTACCAAGGTTAGTGCAAAGGAGATTATTGTGAAATGTAGGCAGGGTCTTAGTCTGTGGGCTCTTAACCTGAACTCCAATGTTTTAAACTGTGACACTGTTTCTTGAAAATTTTTAAGCTATTTCAATGCTGTAACTATTACAAGAAATATTAGCAGGGAAAGAAACCAGCCTATAGATTCTCAGAATCATATTAATCCCTGAAACTTCAGTAAAATATGTAAAAAACAAAAGCAAACAAATAGAAAACCCAGGAAACAACACCACCTAAGCAAGAAAACCTCTGAGACAGCAAAAATATTTTTATTGTACTGTTCAACAAAATATTTGTGTTTTGTTGGGGGTTTTAATAACACATTTTAAAAATACCTGGAATTATTATTTATTATTATTTATTATTATTGTTGTTGTTGTTGTTGTTGTTGTTGTTGTTATTATATTGTCGTGTCACTCACTGCATTGGGTTTGCAATTTTGTAAAGTAAAAATGTAGAGTCTTTCATTGTACTACCTCCATATGTAGGTTTAGTTCATCCTTCTTCAGTTTATTCTACCCAGCAGCAGGGCTCTGAAATCTGACTATGATGTCTTTTATGTTTGTGCTACTGTTCACAAGTTTGCTAATGAAATACATTGATTCCAAAGGAAAACATAAATTGTTTTAAATGGTTATTATGTGTAGATACCTATTGCTCCATATTCTTTACAGATATACCTACCTGGTAATTAATAACTGGGCCAAATTATAATTTTCAGATTATTCATTACACAGATCAAAACCTAAAAAATATTTCTGACTTGATACATAATCTAATTAGATATCAATATATTTTTGCCTGTAAAAAAAAAAAAAAAAAAAAGGCCAAAACCATGGATTTTTCAGCGCTAATATATTGTGGCTGTTCATCCAGATGACCAGACAAATATCACATGCTGGAGATTTTATGTTTGTGGTGCTATCAAGAGAAGTTATGTTGAAGAGCACCGAATAAAGCTCTGGCTTCTATAACTTAAAAAAAAAAATAAAAGAACAACTTTAAAGGTTGAGTTGCTACCCATGTTAATCCTCTTGAAATAGTATGCTGGTCTTGGTCAGATTCCACTTTCATTTTTTCATTTCACTTTTATGGATAATTTGGAATAAAAAGCTAAAGGAAAAGAAAAAGTTGACTGTTGGTATACTGTTGATCACCTAGATGGATTACCTTATCATAAAAGGAAATATATGTATATATAAAAGGAAGTATACATGCTTCAATGTTTGAACTCACCTAAACATAATTTATTCTAAATGTGTGGCCATACTATGTCTGTCACAATGTAATAGCATTTAAAATTAAAGAAAGATTTTAATTAAGTCAATTTTTTTAGTTCACACTTCAGCAAAAATAATTATAGGTATCTGGTGGAGTTTTTTATAATGGATTCCAGATATCTTTTGATGTTTTCTGATGTGATAATCTATATTTTAAGAAATACTGGATAGGTTAAAAAAACCATATTTGTGGTATCTTCAGTATAGCTAAAGAATTTTAAATACCAAAAGGTGCAATACATTTCATGTTATGTAAAATTGATTTTTTAATATGTTTAAGAAGGTTGCAGGCACATATAAGAGTCTCAATTACATTGAGGTTGCACTGAGAACTATGTACTGACGTAACTATGAAACCTTCACTGGTTCGAAAGACAGAGGAATTAGGCCAGCATTAACTCTTAGACATATAACCATCAATGCACTGTGTTTATTTCCAATGTCTGAAGTAATTGAGGGAAAGCTTTGAGTTTTTACAGGGGTTTTGCCTTGTAATATATTTCCAGAGATACCTTATGGGGTCTAACAGAGGTTTTGTGTTATCTCTTCGTTATTCTTTTGAAAGCTCAAAACATCTTTTTTTTTGCTTGTTGGGGGTTTTTTTGTTGTGTTTTTTGTTGTTATTGTTGTTGTTGTTTTAGTTTGTTTTTGATTTTTTGTTTTCATGTTGAGGGGAAAACAGAAACTAACAGAAATAGGGCAGAGGTAAAGTTAAATTGCTAACACTGTTTTCAAATACTTGATTGGTGATTTTTCAAGAATATGTACACTCACGTTTAGAATTACCTGAATGATTTTTTTCCAAAAATGAAAGAGGGACTGTTTGGACTGTTGGAAAATGTGTTAATAATAATGATGGTAAGAAGAAAATACTTCTCTGTTGAAAACAAAGCTTTTTTATAAGGAAAGGTCAGCTTTGATTAGTTTTCCCATTGGATCATTTTTTTTTTTTTTTTTTAAAGTGACATAGTAGGTACAGAAACAGAACACTTTAATCAACAACAGCCAATTTTGGCTTTTCACAAACTTTTCAAATTTTGAATTGAGACAATAGGTTGTTGGGGTTTTTTTTTTAGATCACCATTTTCCATTTTACTTGGTTTAAAAATCTGTTCTCCCTCCACCTTTATTCACAAATAACACTATGAAAAAACCTTTTCCAGTAATGCATTTAAAAAAAAAATAAAAAAGACTTCATAAAATTATTGTAAATTTAAGTGCTTCTGAAACTCTCACCCAACACCAAAGGGAAAAAAACCCAACAAACCACTCAGAATTAAAACAAGTAAAATAGCAAATGTTTATTTAAGTGATGTATGTATATGTAACTCTAAAAAAAAAGGAAAAAAAGTCATAAGGAACTATGAAGGGCCATTAACTGTAAATTTTAATTTTAATATAACTATCCCCTAAAATCAGGACAAAAATGTATTGATTCTGATTTAACATCTGTAATCAACTAAGATGAAGAGACTCTTCCTTCTCTGTGTAAACAAATTGCAAAATGATATTCTCCCTTAATATTACATTCCTTATTGTTCTTTTTGATGCAAGAAGAATGTTAGATATCTTTACACCAGTTAGAAATACTGTTCTGTGTCTGAGACAAAGAAAAGCTAAGAAAATGTGAGGTCTGAAGACTCTGGACTGGCGCCAGATCTGCACACCAACAAGTAGCTCATTTTTAGCATGCTGGACAAAGCACTTCTTTCATGAAGAAACAGTCTGTTACACCCTCCCCCGCTTTCCTAGCTGAAAATCCCCTAACACATCATTTTCACTGACTGTTCAGCACAGTCTATGTCATGATGGATACTGAGAAACCATAATCAGCTTCTTTCATTATAACTTGTTGTCTGTCTGCAATGTGAGGCACCATAACTTTAAAGATTATTTTGACAAATGGCTGGGATAAATGGGTAACCGATGCCTCACCATTCCTCTAAATGGCAAATAGCATATGAAGGCAGAGCAAAACTCTAAAACCTCAAAACTCACAAATCTCAAAGTAATTATGAAGTTGTGGAATTCATTGTCCTATGGAGGTAAAGAGAATTTGAAAGACTGTTACTGGAAACTGATAAAATCAAACAATATTCTCTTTTTGTCTTTGAGTTCTGATCAATCTTGTAATTTTAACAGGAACTGCAACAAAAACTAAGAATATAATCAAACACTAACAATTTTATAGTAATAATGTTGATGTTTTTTCCCGAGCATAACAAGGATTGTGGCTCTATTGTATTTTAGGCTGAGCAAATATAAAAAGTCCATACTTTGCTCTCATGGATTTACCAATGAATTTGTATTTCTTTTTATTCCTGTATACTGTTACAGATATTTTTTTTTTTTTTGCACTGAACTGTTTTTTTTTTTACTTATACACCCAAAGAAAAGGAATTAGTCATGCAAATAGGGACACTGATAGTAAGGTTACTGTTTAACACAAACTTTACTCACTGGAACTGAACCCAAAATAAGGTTTCTTCCTTGAATAACATTTACAAAAGAGTCATTCTTTCTCTTCATCACTGCAAAATCTGCAATCTACATGGTTATTAGGGGTACATGAACACTATGTATCCCTTTCTCTTAGGGTTGTAGAGAGTAGAAATGTCTTGTCTGTTGTTTCTGAGTGCCTGGGCTATCAGGTGAACTAAAAAAGACTCATGCCCTCTGCTCCACAGGGGAGGGTTTTGCATAGTAATGTGATCAGCTAATGTCGATCATGTCATCTCCCAGATCTGGTCAGGTGAATAGGTACCTCTCACATATAAAAAAATATATATATAAATGAGAAACTAAATCTTTTACTGTGTGTAGATGGGATAAAGGGATGGAAAACAGACCTCTGACAGCCATATAAAGCCAAATACTCAAAAAACAAACAATATCAGAGTAGAATTTCCTGTACAGCTTTGGTTTCAGCTGACTGATGTATGTGTTATGATACAATTGTTGTTGTACAATTATACAACCATTTAATTTTTCTTTTTTCCCTGAGACAATTCTGGCCAAAGGACAAAGAATAGAATATATGCACAAAATAGCTAGCTATTTAGCCAGTTACTAGACATTACAACATTACTTTGAGGAAGGATAATACTATTATACCCATCTGAGATACAAGGAGCTTAATACTAGAATATCCAAATGTCCATTAACTCTGGATGATCCCACTTGATATGCCTACAGTCCATTTTCAGTATATTTAGTGGTTTATAACATTTTATCTGTTCAAAGAGCAGCTCAAGCAGACCTCCTCCATGGTTCACTTTTCTGTTCTGCTCTTTCAGCCCTTCTTCTCCTTCTACTCCTATTTTAACATTCAGCATTTCTCTGCTTCTTGGCCCCTTGCATTTGAGTTTGTCCTTTTCTCCTTCCCACCCACACTTTGCATCTTGCTTAGTAATAAGATGGTGAACATGCTATCAAAATGATTTTTGGCTAGAGAAAAGGCATCAGTGAAGTTTTGCTGAGCTCCATGACAACTGCTAAGACTATGACTATTACAGAGACATAACAGACACTGCAGTCTGGCCCTGAGGATGAGTAAACGCTGACTACTTCAACACTGTACAGCAGGTGGCCATGGACAGCACCTAAGCCCCATCTGTTACCCAAGGGGTCCTTGCACAGTCTTTGCCATTTTCAGTACAAAGAATTGAAAAATTGTGAGGGCTGTGTTACAACCCATCAAATGGTGGTTATAAGGAGTGAGACTGAACTACCTGAGGCATGATCTGTGCGAGCTAGAGGATATGCAAGATGTTTTGTAAATAAAATTTCCTGAAATAATGTTACAAGATTGAGCAAGGTGAAATGGACCAAATGTATTGACTCAACGATATCACCCAACGGGCGTGGTCTTGGATGGCTTTGACCACTTGAGCTGTGCCTAGGCACAATCTCATAGATCACTGGTTGGTGTGAGCCAAACCATGCCAGGGAGCATGCTAAAAATGCATAAAAACAGAATGAAAGAATGGGATCAGGTACTCAGCCTAGCTGCATGGGTATGGCTCTTTTTTTTCTTTTTTTTTTACTTTTTTTTAATAGTATGGGTGTAGTTTTACAGTTTGATCAGAACATATGAGAGCGGAGAGCACAGAAAGTGCTCAAAGAATCATCTGACAGTTTCAAATAAATGTATTTCAGCTGCTTTACCAGAAAAAAAATAAAAATCAGGCATCTTGCTGCACATATTATCCCATTTTAGTGTATTAAATCCATTCACCAATTATTTGAGACTTTTTTTCTTAGTGAGAACACAAAGACACTATGGCAAAATCATGGAGCAGATCCTCCTGGAAACTATGCTAGGACACATGGAAAATAAAGAGGTGATTTGTGACAGCCAACATATCTTCACTAAGGAAAAATCATGCTGGACAAATTTGGTGGCCTTCTATGATGAAGTTACAGTCCTGGTGGATAAAGGAAGAGCAACTGACGTCATCTGCCTGGACTTGTACAAAGCATTGGACACTGTCCTGCATGACATCTTTGTCTCTAAATTGGAGAGACGTGGATTTGACAGATGGACCACTCAGTGGATACGGCATTGGCTGGATGTATCACTCAAAGAGTTGTGGTCAACAGCTTGATATCCAAGTGGAGATCAAGTGGGCCTCCTCAGGGTTCAGTATTTGGACCAGTGTTGTTCCACATCTTTGTCCACAACACCAAGTTGTGTGGTGTGGTCAAAATGCTGGAGGGAAGGAATGCCATCCAGAGGCACATTGACAGGCTTAAGAGGTGGGCCTGTGAAAACCTCATGAAGTTCAACAAGGCCAAGTGCAAGGTCCTGCACATGGGTCAAGGCAATCCCATACCCAAGTACAAGCTGGGTGATGAGTGGATTGAGAGCAGCATTGCGCCAGAGGACTTGGGGGTATTGGTGGATGGAAAACTGAATATGAGCCAGCAATGTTTGCTTGCAGCCCAGAAAGCCAACTGTATCCTGGGCTGCATCAAGAGAAGTGTTGCCAGCAAGCTGGGGGAGGTGATTCTGCCTCTCTACTCTTCTCTTGTGAGACCCCACCTGGAGTACTGTGTCCAGCTCTGGGGCCGCCAACATAAGAAGAACATGGACCTGCTTGAGTGGGTCCAGAGGAGGGCCATGAAGATGATCAGAAGGCTGGAGCACCTCCTTTATGAGGACAGGCTGAGAGAGATGGGATTATTCAGCCTGGAGAAGAGAAGGTTCTGGGAAGACCTTATAGCCCTCCAGTATTTAAATGGGGCCTGCAAAAAAGATGGAGAGGGACTTTTACAAAGGCATGTAGTGATAGGGTAAGGGGTTATGGTTTTAAACTGAAAGAGGGTAGATTTAGATTAGATGTAAAGAAGAAGTTCTTCACTATTAGAGTGGTGTGTCACTGGAAGAGGTTTCCTGGAGATGTTGTGGATGTCCCCTCCCTGGAAGTGTTCAAGGCAAGGCTGGATGGGGCTTTGAGCAACCTGACCTAGTGGAAGATGTCCCTGCCCATGGCAGAGGGGTTGGAACAAGATGATCTTTAAGGTGCCTTCCAATCCCAACCATTCTATGATTCTATGATTCTATGAAATAACTGAATTTTTTCTAGTTGAATACTAAGGAAAACAAACAGCAAAAAAAGCCCAAAAACTCTGATCAATTTTAAAAAGGACTTGTAGCAGAAAATGTCAGGCAGCCATATCTATTCATGAAATATTAAACTCTATTTTACAGTAGGTTGTGTTTAAGCCTAGTTTTTGTGTGATTTGAAATTTAGTGGAAATCAGAATAGTGACAATAACACATGTTTTGAACTGGTATAAATAGTTAAATCTTTCTTAGGTTGTCATTCCTATTTTAATGGTACTAATGAGGATCTCCATATTTTTATGCATACAAATAACATTTGATTTATTACTAATAATAAGTAATATACAAATATAAGTAATAAGTAATAATAAATAATAAGTATAAATTAGTTACTTCAGTTCAGGGCTAATAAAGTAAAATTTAAAAATTATTTGTTTAACTGCAAAGACAACCAGCTACTAGCATCTTCTACTTTATGTCTAGTTTAATTAGGTCATTATTTCCTTCTGTGTGTATTTCAACCTTAAAAGAAGAGGTAGATTTTGCAAACAAAATATTAGGAGCTCAAAGGTTTATTTAAAAAAAAAAAAAAAAGAAAGAAAGAAAGATACAAAAGAGACTCTTGTACAAATAGAGTGTGATGGTACAGTTTATTAGAATGGCAAAGGTAACCAATGTATTGATTTACTGCTTTGTTTTAAAATAGATTGTAGATTTTTTTTTAGCTATACCCAGAATTCTCTTTTTCAAGAGAGACAGAAAAACAAACCAAAACAAGCTTTTCTAGAATAATGGAGACAGCTATATGACAAAGAAGTAGTTGAAAAACTACAGACACAGTCAAATCAAGTAAGCAAGTAAGAGTCTTTAGTTCTCAATGTAGTCTACTGCGTAACTCATTTATTCATTAATTGCAAATGTTGACTCAGGTTTATTATCATATCATAATTGTTGGGTGAAAAGGGGTGAAAGAAAAGGACAGAAGAGAGTTGTTTAGAGCTATCTTTACAATTTCTGCATGGCTTTAGCCATGTTTCAGATACTTTACAGAAATTTCAGAACTGTTCCTCTTTCTTTTTTCCTTTTTTCCTTCTGCCATTTTCCCTATTGTTTTTCTTTTTTCCTGTCACCTTTTCTTCCCTTTTTCTTTTTTTCTGTTTTCCTTTTCCTTTCTTCATTTTTCCCCTTTCTTTTTTCCCCTTTTCCCCCCTTTTCCCCTTTGTCCCCTTTTTCCCCCTTTTTCCCCTTTTTTCTTGTTTCCTTTTCCCTTCTCCCTTCCCTTCCCTTCCCTTCCCTTCCCTTCCCTTCCCTTCCCTTCCCTTCCCTTCCCTTCCCTTCCCTTCCCTTCCCTTCCCTTCCCTTCCCTTCCCTTCCCTTCCCTTCCCTTCCCTTCCCTTCCCTTCCCTTCCCTTCCCTTCCCTTCCCTTCCCTTCCCTTCCCTTCCCTTCCCTTCCCTTCCCTTCCCTTCCCTTCCCTTCCCTTCCCTTCCCTTCCCTTCCCTTCCCTTCCCTTCCCTTCCCTTCCCTTCCCTTCCCTTCCCTTCCCTTCCCTTCTCCCTCTTCCTCTTTCCATGACTCTGTGGGAAGTGATGGGAATACAGTTTCATGATATACCAATCCTCTCACTCCTGCAAACATCACACTGAACTCACACTGGCACTAAGGAACAATCCTTGCAAGCTGCAGGTATACCACCTTTTACAGCATAGACATCTGTCATGGTGGAGTAATTCTAATTCAGAAAATGTTGTTATGAAGATGAATTCCATTTTGTCAGTATCTAGAATCCCTAGATTAATGAATTAATGAAAATTTAGATTGACCAATGCGTTCATAAATTACTTATCTGACTGTGGACTTTATGAATATTTAGGATTTCTAACAGCTACAATTATTAATTATGGATTATATTTCACCTTCCAGTTTTTCCAATATATATCACTACTTGTGTAGAAGGTAAACTGAGATGCTTTCAATAACACTGGATAAGCAGAAATTGACATATATGGATAAAATTGCATAATTATAATGCTGAGTGTGTAAATTCAGAAGTCATGGATTTCACTTTGGAATTAAAGATACATAAAGTTTGATATTGGAAAACTCATCTTATTAATTTTAGACCTTTCCTGAAATGCCTAATTCTTGAAATCTCAAGGATGTTTGGAGACATGTCTGAAATTGTTGTAATTATTTGTGTATATTGAAATTAGCTACATAACCTTTAGCTACTGTTTTCAATGAGTCAGGCATCATTCAACCTTTCTAAATCAATTTCAATATGGAGAAAGGAAACCCACTGGAAAAAAATAAACCTTCATAAAAGATGCAGAGAAGAAAATTGACATAAAAGGCTGACAGAAGCACAATCATTCTCTTTGGAGGACTGAAAATGTAAATAAAGGCATCATTCTTCCCAACATAAATTGTACTCATGAAATATGGATGTTAGCAATATTACACAGTGGAACATATTATCATGAAGATCAGTATACAATTTTTAGATGATTTTCAAAGGCCATTAAAATAAAATAAATGTCTGTATGTCTGCACATCATCACATGGTACATCCATATTTATGCTCTTTGCTGTATATTTTCTAATATAAATAATAAAGTAAAAAAACCCCACAAAAAACCCAACCCCAAACTGGGTGTGCATTATGCGTGACTACAGTAGCTTTGGCAATAAGACCATTTTTAATCTTTTTCTATGGATTTCAGATTATTTTTTTCCCTTTTAGGGTGGCAAAGTTTATGCAGTGCTTCAGAAATATGTTTAAGTGCCATTGCTGGGAGATTTTGGTAATGCTTCTGACTCAACAAGCAAGGCGTTTATTCTTATATGCAAAGGAACTAAGTATTTCCTGCATATGCATATTTGCATTTGAATTTAACAATATCAACCGTTTATATATCAACCCCTTTACACAGATCTACTAATTATGCAGATTATTTTAAAGCTATATTGGCAGAAAAATAGATGACTTCTCATTAACATATTTTCAGAACTATGTAAAAATGCTGTCAAATAGAAAAAAAGGATTTATGAGACCAAAAAAAGTATTTAATTGTTGGGAAAAAAATATTTCAAAGGAGTTATAATGCAAAATACTTTTAAAAATTAAAAAAAAAGGAGAAAAATTGTTTCTACAGATTGATTCCTGTCCAGACTTGTCATATTTCACTTTATTTGGCATATTTACTGTTTTACATGTTTATTGAACTGTCATATTTTAAGTTACTTAATTTCAGAATCACTGCTATAAATATTTACTTTCTACGAGAAATTATGGATCATTTGTAATTCCTAAAAGTCAGATTTTAAAAGAAATCAGAGTCCAATTTGGATTTTCTTTGATACAAATTTTATAAATCATCCAACAGGAATTGTTCCAACAGACTTCATGTCAGTCAGAAAGCCTAATTTTATTTCAGTAAGAGAGAAAAAAACACCCCAAAGATTGATGGGGTTTATTTGTGCTATACTTGGTTTCTACTTGGGTAAGAGGCTTATTGGCTCAGATCATAAAGACAAATTTGTGATCCGGAAGACAGCTAATAATATTAGCAAATAGAAGGTAAAAGAGATGGTGATGGTTTTCAGGCTAAAGCACACTCTTCATCTTCTTCCAGTATATTTCATTGAATCTGCGGGTATGGATGTTAATTTGTTTCCTTTTGTCATTAAACACATTGCATTGCACTAAACATGTATAAATCAGTCAGTTATTTGAGAAGGTTAGACACATTTTTTGATTCTAAACTTCCTTAAATAGAAGCAATTGGAGCTCATGCTGTCCACTTCAACTATTTTGTATTTTGTTCCCCTTTGTCCTGATTAGTAAACCTTTGCATTTAATATGTTATATAAATTGCATATTCTTTTTGATCATTCCTCAAATTGTGTATTAATATTTCCTGGTATCTCCATATTATATCTGTGACATAATCTCAATTTCTTTTCTTCATCTTTACATGTCTTCTTAGAAGTCCATGTTTTTCCCATTTTATTTTTTATAATATGCTTGGTAGAGCCCTGTAAGTCTACACTGAAAGGCTGGTTCATTTTATCTTTCTGGGAATGAACAAACACATAATCCACAGCAAACACATATTTGACAGTAATTTGGGTACAACCTTGACAGAATTAAATTGCAAGCCATTTTTCTGAACCATAATTTGTATTGTATATTCTGAAATATTTCAACAGGCTACCCACAGCCTTTGAAGCTAACCAAAAGCCTTTTTTCTAAAAGTGGCATCAGCTGCTGAAACTAAGAGAATAGCAAACCCATCATTTTCATTTTTATGGTACTCGTATCACTTTTATGTTTGATTTACACGCCTGTTATTAGGAAATTCCAGATAAGCAGGCTAAAAAGTTTTGGACTCTGTTCCAGAAAAATAATGGAGGTCCTAATTCAAGCTATAAGGACCACAAAGGCTGATTTCAAGTTCATGTTAGCAATTCCTACTTGACTTGAGTGAAGGTTCACATTGATACAGAAGCACACTCTACAATGTATGCTGAAAGCCTTAGAGGACATAAATGTGAGTGTATTTCAGTAAAAGAGAATTACAAGAGTTATGCTTGTCATGACTTCAAGTTGTGCCAGGGAATGTTTGACTAGATATTAGGAAGTATTTCTTTACAGAACGTAAGGCGTTGGAATGGGCTGCCCAGGGAGGTGGTGGAGTCCCCATCCCTGGAGGTGTTTAAGAGTCGGGTTGACATAGCGCTTAGGGATATGGTGTAGTTGGGAACTGCCAATGTTAGGTTAATGGTTGGACTAGATGATCTTCAAGGTCCTTTCCAACCTAGATGGTTCTGTGATTCTGTAAATCACAGAAAAGGTAGGGAACATGTAAACTATTTGCCCAGTCATAATTATGTGTCAAAAACTTAAGAATAGTAAATGAAAAGAAAAGAATTTTTTTTAACATATAACTGATATGTTTAATAAATTATTTTTTCCAGGATTTGATAAGGGATAATATACAGAAAACCATTAATTATTAAAAATTTCTCCTGCTTTCTAGGGTCACTTCAATATCCTACTTGAATATGTAAATATTAAAGTGAGTGCAGCGATAGTCTAAGGAAACAGCTTTGAGATCTTTCATTCTTTCTCGGTGTGTGGTAATCTCATATGACAGGTATGTTGCCTTTAGATCCCAAGAGTAGAATTTGGACATTCACCCACCCACCCAAATGATACCTCCTTGAGAAGCAGCTGTGCCTCCTGGGCAGTACCATCCCTCTCTCTTCTAATTCTTTCCTTTGGAGCTTGTGAACAGAGTGAAAATTCAGTGAAATAAACAACCTTTTAAAAACAGAATATTGCTCCATTACTGCAGAATAAATCAATCATAAGAAAAGATATTTTATCAGAACATCCAAGGTTTCTAGATTCCCACAGGCTTTATACTTCAGAGCTCAAAAGTCTCATATCTAGAACAGAGCTTTCAGTCACTTTTCCCATTGTGGTGATTCATTCTCACGCAGAGGACTTAAAGGCCCCCAAAATCCAAAAATCTTCATTTTAGTGGTCCTGTTTGACTTCTCATCTCTTTTCCACTACTCCATAGAAGCTGAAGGTAAGTATGGTTATTAGACTGACATTGTTATTATTCTAAGCATCTGTAAAAGATTCCTTATTTTCTTCCTTCTTGTGTACATACAAGATACACATAGAGCTTCTTCAAATAATTCCAGTCTGGAGTGCACCAGGAGGCTCTAACTGACCTGACCAGTCTATAACCATCTTTCTCTATAGTATGTTGTTGCTCCTTTCAGGGGTTTGGCTACCTGCACTGAAGGCCAGCTCTGGTACAGCTGTGCCACCTTGTATCAGACCTGTATAAATATAGCTAAGTCACAAGAAAAATCAGTGAGAAGTGGAAACTAATATACTGTGGAAGAGCTGTCAGATGCCTTCCCTGGACCTCCATCCATGCACATTATTCCTGTTGGTCTGAGTGCCACATTTAGGCTCAGTCCTTGCCTGAGTCTATGTCATAGGTATACTGTGCTGTGCTCTGTTTCTTGTTAACCCAAAACTTGGCTTGCTGACTTGACTTTATGGCTTGGCCTGCCTAGTCAGTGAAGGCTTGCCTAGTGATCTCCAGGCACTGAGCTGACCTCAGTCATTGTCCCCAGCCTAGCCCTGCTCTCCTAGTGGTTTACTGTGGGACTGAGCCCCTCAGTGAGTTGCTGCTTCTCACCCTTGGCTTCCCTGCCTTTAAGAGCAGCCCAGCCTCACTACTCCATGGCAGACAATACCCAAAAAAACCTTCTCTAAGCTTTTCTTGAAGAGCTAAAATTGCCAACATGCAATGCCTATGAATAATAAACTGGAATTCAATCAAACTGTATTGTCTAATTAGTTAAAGTCAAAATCTATTTAATCATCTTTTGGAAACGCTTGATGACCACTGATACAATAAGGCTTAATGAAAACCACAATGATTTTTAGAGTATCCTTAGTTTGATCATACCAACATCTTTTTGCTACCAGATAACTTAATTCTACATTGCTAAGCTTTAGAAGCCAGAAACTTCCAGCAAGAAGAGTTGACTCCTTATGACTTTGTTAATAAGCAGTACAGCCATTATCTGCTGATTAAATAAATGTCTGTTTGTGCAGTTAAGACATTAAGGACTTTTATACGCATAGAGGAATGCACCTTTTTAGAGTGAAAATAGTCTAGAATACTACGTATATGCTTATATATTCTACCTACTTGTTGTGCAGTGTTTTTTGATTAAAAACCTTTCAGTTCATGAGAGCAGAGTATCCTATCCACTCGCATATGTTTTCTGATTATTTAGATTGTGATAATTGTGAAAGTAAAAATCTCTATTTTCTTTAGAATCATGGGTTTATAGAACAATTCAGGTAGGGAGGAACCTCAAGAAATCTTTAGTCCATTTAGCCAACCTGCTCCACAGTTCGACTCAACTCATGGGGAAAAAAGTTTTCATTATATCCAGTCTGAATTTCAGCTCTGTTGAGTTATGTCCATTGTCCCTTGTGTGGCTGTCATGTAAAGCTGTGAAAAGTCTGACTCTGTCCCACTGATGACCTTCCTCCCTGTAGACACCACAGAGCTGCTGTTAGGTCAGTCTGCAGCCTTCTCTCCTCCATGCTGAACAAGCCCCATTCCTTCAGTCTTTGCTCACAAGGCAACTGCTCCAGTCCCAGCCATCATGGGCTGAATTCACCCCAGTTTATTGATGTCTTTTTTCCTGTATTGCAGGACCCACACTGGGATGTTGTATCTAGATGTGGTCTAATGGGTGCTGAGAAGAGGGTAGATACCCCTTCTCTTGACTAACTGCCTGTGCTCCTATTAACACAGCCTTGGATAGTGTTGGCTGTTTCTACTAATTGGGTATACTGCTTGCTGTACGCCAGGGCTTTTTCCCCAGAACTGCTACCCAGCCCATCAGTGCCCAGACTCTATCACTGCCAGAGAATCTTCCTTCCTGGGGACAGGATTTTGCATTTGTCCTTGTTGGATTTCTGGAATTTCCAATGTCCAGGTCCCTCTGGATGGCAGCCCTGCTCTTCTGTGTATTGATTGGTCTCCCCAGTTAGGTGCCATATGCAGGTTTGATGAGAGCTCATACTGAGGCAAAGGAAGCATAGAGTACCTCAGCTTTATCTGGCTCCATTGTCACCATCACCTGCTTCATTCAGCAATGACAGCACATTTTCCTTGTCCAGCTGTCCAGCCTTTTACTACTAATGTAACTTCTGATGTTTGTTTTTTTTTTTTTTTTTTTGACTTTGACATCACTTGCAAACATTTGCTCCAGTTGAGCTTTGGCTTTTCTATGTGCCCAAGCAAAATTTCTAAATTCCTGCTTTATAGCCTGTCTCCGCTTTCACCTTCCATATACCATTTCTTTTGCACTGATGCTTTGTCATATACAAGCTGTTCCCTTGATATGTCTACTTGAATTTCCTGAGGATTGGTATGGACCATTCTTGTTTTTAGATGATGCTGTCCCTGAAGACCTGCCAGCTTTCCTGAGCTCCTTCAGAGCTGCCTCCTGTGGAATCTTTCTTGATAGTTTCCTGCAAAAGCCAGTCTTTTTTCCTAAAGTCTCAGATATGTTCTCACTCATTAATTTAAGCACAGCAATGAGTGATGTTGCACAGAGATCTTATTCTTAACTTTTACAATATAAACTTTATGTATTCTCATTAGAATCCATAAAGTCAATGTTAATCTTTGCATTTTACCTGATACCAATGGATAAACTGGCGTATCTGTAAATGTTTTAAGCAGTATGTGTAACATAGTTATTATTTATATAGCCCCAACAAAAGCCTTGGATTTTGAATCCCAAGGTTTCAGAGTTCTCCTTAACCACCTCAAAAGATTTAATTGTTATTGGAAATGAACTAGTTGAGGGAGTTTAATGAAGGTATTGCTATATTAGCAGTCATAATGTCTTTGAAATATTCAAAATACAGTTTTCAATTTATATAAACAATTTAAAATTTTCTAAACCACTTTTGTTTTTCCCCATTTTACTATCTGATTCTATGCATATTTTTAGGTTGATATTTGGAAGAAAAATTCAGAAACAGGTGGCAGAGGTATTGGATTGAATTTTAGTCACTTATATTTTCTTTCTTTTAAATTTTTTAAAAAATAATTTCCAGAGATGATATATGATCTGTAGGACTTGTCTAAGTGTTGTACTGTAAATCACATACAGCATTGAGAACACATCATTACAACTTCAAGGTCAAAGACAAATCTTGCTATTGGTGGACTTCAGGATTAAAGTAACTTTACAGGCTCACTTATGTGTACAATACCTTCAGTAATACAGAAGCAAAAAATAACTGAAGATGTTGTTAATGAAGGGAAAGACAGAAAGAGAGTTCTCCTTCGAGAAACAAAGGGAAGGGTTAGTAAAACTGCCACCTTAGTCTTCCTCAGGGCAAACTTTGACCTGTTCAAAAGACTGATTAACAAAATCCCTTGGGAGGCTGCCTTGAAGGATATGGGAGTCCAGGAAGGCTGGACATACTTCAAGAGCAAAGTCATAAAGGCACAGGAGCAGGCTGTTCCCATGTGCTGAAAAATAAGCAGGCGGGGAAGGAGACTGGCCTGGCTAAACAGGGACCTTTGGCTGGATCTCAAGAACAAAGGGAGAATCTATTGCTTTTGGAAGAGGGGCCAGGTCTCTCATGAAGACTATAAAGATGTAGTGAAGTTATGCAGGGAGAACATTAGGAGAGACAAAGTGCAGCTAGAGCTCAACTTGGCTACAGCTGTTAAGGATAACAAAAAATGTTTCTGTAAATTCATTAACAGCAAAAGGAGGATTAAGGAAAATCTCCTTCCTTTACTGGATGCATAGGGAAACATGGTAACTAAGGATGAGGAAGAGGCTGAGGTGCTGAACGTCTACTTTGCCTCAGTCTTTAGCAGTGGAACTGGCTGTTCATTGTACACCCAGCGTCATGAGCTGGGACATGGGGAGGGGAAGGAGAATGAGGTCAGCACAGTTGAAGAGGAGGTGGTCAGAGACCTGCTACACCACTTGGATGCACACAAGTCTGTGGGACCGGATGGGCTACACCCAAGGTTGCTGAAAGAGTTGGCAGATGTGCTCACCAAGCCGCTTTCCATGATTTACCTGAAGTCACGGCTAACTGGGGAGGTCCCATTGGACTGGAGGGTGGCAAATGTAACACCCATCTACAAGAAAGGCAGAAAGGATGATCCAGGAAACTATAGACCTGTCAGTCTGACCTCGGTGCCAGGGAAGGTCATGGAGCAGGTCATCTCGAGTGCCATTAAAACCCATATAACAGACAACCAGGGGATCAGGCCTAGTCAGCATGGGTTTATGAAAGGCAAGTCCTGCCTGACAAACCTGATCTCCTTCTACAACAGGGTGACCTGCTTATTGGATGAGGGAAAAGCTGTGGATGTTGTTTATCTTGACCTCACTAAGGCCTTTGACACCATTTCCCACAGCATTCTCCTGGTGAAACTGGCTGCTCTCGGCTTGGATGGGCACACGCTTCGCTGGGTAAAAAACTGGCTGGATGGCCAGGCCAAAAGAATTGTGGTGAACAGACTTCAATCCGGTTGGTGGTCAGTCACGAGTGGTGTCCACCAGGGCTCAGTTTTGGGGCCACTCCTGTTTAATGTCTTTATTGATGATCTACATGAGGGGATCGACTGCACCCTCAGTAACTTTGCAGATGACACCAAGTTCAGTGGGAGTATTGATCTGCTCGAGGGTAGGGAGGCTCTGCAGAGAGATCTGGACAGGCTGGAGCGATGGGCTAAGCCCAGCTGTATGAGCTTCAATAAGGCCAAATGCCGGGTGCTGCACTTTGGCCACAACAACCCCAAAGCAACGCTACAGGCTTGGGGAGGAGTGTCTGGAGAGCTGCCAGTCAGAGAGGGACCTGGGGGTGTTGATTGACAGCCTGCTGAACATGAGCCAGCAGTGTGCCCAGGTGGACAAGAAGGCCAATGGCATCCTGGTTTGGGTCAGAAATAGCGTGGCCAGCAGGGACAGGGAAGTGATCTTACCTCTGTACTTGGCACTGGTGAGGCCGCACCTCGATTCCTGTGTTCAGTTTTGGGCCCCTCACTACAGAAAGGACATTGAATCACTTGAGTGTGTCCAAAGAAGGGCAACGAAGCTGGTGAAGGGTCTGGAACACATGTCTTATGAGGAGCGGCTGAGGGAACTGGGGTTCTTTAGTCTGGAGAAGAGGAGGCTGAGGGGAGACCTCATCGCCCTCTACAGCTACCTGAAAGGAGGTTGCAGAGAGCTGGGGATGAGTCTCTTTAACCAAGTAATAAGTGATAGGACAAGAGGGAATGGCCTCAAGTTGTGCCAGGGAAGGTTTAGACTGGATATTAGGAAGCATTTCTTTACAGAACGGGTTGTTAGGCATTGGAATGGGCTGCCCAGGGAGGTGGTGGAGTCCCCATCCCTGGAGGTGTTTAAGAGTCAGGTTGACATAGCGCTTAGGGACATGGTGTAGTTGAGAACGGTCAGTGTTAGGTTAACAGTTGGACTGGATGATCTTCAAGGTCTTTTCCAACCTAGATGATTCTGTGATTTTGTGATTCTGTGAAGAGCAAATTCTCTCTATATTTTTGTGGTGTGTATATTGGAATTTAAAAAAAAAAAAAAATCTTCCTGCTATTCAAAGGTATTTTGAAAGATTAGCCTAAAATAAAAGCCAAAGTAGACATTACATTAACACAAAGGCAATATTTATACTTTTCTTCCTATGAGAATGATGGAAATGTACATATATTTATGTATATTTTTGCATTACGTGAATATTAGACTTCCTAAAAATTGAAAGTACCAGAATACATATCTTCTACTAATATGAGTGCCTTACCGATTAGGAATAAGCATAACTTTAATTTTTCTTCTGTCCTATTGTTTTCCATGTTCTGCCAGTAAATAGTTTCCGTGGTAAATGCCATTTCTTAAATGTCCTCTGGGCATGTCATGAAAAAATGACAGCTATTCTCTGCTTTCCTGTATCCAAACTTCTGTCTTCAAACCTTTGTAAAAACAACATCTTTCAAGTATGTATTAGATTTATTTTAATTTCTTATGCTTGTCTGTAAGAGGCAAAATGGAATCTTGATGAGATGTTTGGTTAAGCCTGGGGAGGAAAGTCATCTGGATTTGATCTCAAATATAGATAGAATGCATTAGTTTGAAAAAAAATTATCACACAGTTTGCATATTTTGTAGCCTGACTCCCGATTTTACTTCTCTATAACTAAGACTGCATTATTCAGTTAGAAAAATACATTGTATTCAATAGTAAAACCTGAGGACAGAAAACAGTAATTTTCTAGTATTATGAAAAACTAAACAGTCTTTAGAAAAGTTATTCAATACTCCATAAGTTAAAGAACATTTTCTCATCTTTATGCAAATTGTTTAGTATCTGTATGATTCAGCAAATGATCTCCTTTGTTGCTAAAGTTATAGGCCGATTATGGCTAATCAACTGTGATTGCAAGATCATAGCAAAAGTTTTGACAGTTTGGCTGTAGGCGTTTTCATGTAAAACTATTATTCCTGATCTAAACTCTTAATTTAATAAGCATTGCTAACAAATGGAAGATCTGTAGCTCATCAGGAGTTATTTAACTTGCTACAGAAAAAGGCCATTACACCAAACTGAACACAGAAATTTCTTCAAAGTGTGAGCAGAACTTAATTTCAAGGAAAACTTTTTTTTTTTTTTTTTTTTCATTTTTCATTTAGGGTTTGTCTGGGGCTTTTTTTAGTTTATTTTTAATTTGCCTAAGGATGTCATCACTAACAGAATGATCTCAAAATCATTTGATCTGTAAAGTTGCACTAGACAGGTTGTTCTTATTTCTACTCTCTTATTTCTTGCTTTGGAACATTTGGCATGGCTAATCAGAGTGCTTGATTGATATATGGTTAAAAGGATTATAGAGAGGAAGTTAGCTGAAAATAATGCCTGCATGCTAATATTTTCTTAAGCTGACTTATATCCAGTCTCTTAGCACACACTGCATAGACACAAGATCAATGTTTTAATAATAATGCTTAATAATTCATGATGATGTGATGCATGATGGGAAGAAGCCGTATCCTGATACCTAATGGCTGGCTGCAATATTTCAGGGCCTGACACAGACTCACAAATACAGCAGTCCCCTACAGATAGTCATTACTCTTCTATAGTATTAAGAACACATTCCAGAGAAGAAAAATCAGATTTTAGTATTTAGATAAAGTAAAAGTTTAATTTAACATTCTCTGGTTTATTGTGTTCTGCTTAAAACAGTTTTTTACCCCTTACCTTGCAAAGAACCATACAATGATGAGAGAGAATTAAGCAGCGCTTCATTTACAAAGTTCTATTAAGTTTATAATAAGAAAGTGTAGTAATAATAGTTCTACTTTGAGACTAGATTTAACTGACTTTTTTTCTTCAATAGAAGAATCTTTCATGCAAGTAAAAGAAGTATCACATTGACTGCGTGGGTGTTCACCATGTGGAACTCAGATTCTTACTAGACAGAACTCCAAATGAGAGAAATCTCCAAGGTTTCTACTGGCATGTTTATATACCTGCAGTGCTTTCCCTTTTTGGCTTGTGTTGACAGCTTTACAGATCTGTTTTCTCTGGAGTGTCTCTCTTATTTTTTTTTTTTACAAGTTTTTTTACAAGTTTTTAACTCCAACTTTTCAAATCTCATCTTTAAAGTTTAAGATTTAGCTATCTGAAAGTAATTTGATTATTATTAAATAGGCCATGTGACAAATCTAGACATATTCCTCTGTCTTCTATAGCTTTGGTTACTCTGATTTCTGGTCCATTAATCTTCTCCCTGTCTCATTCCATAGCTAGTACCTAATAAAGTGAAAAATTAGAAAAGAATACTCAAGAACATTGAATGGAAAAAGAAGAAACAGTATTAAACTTATGTAAATTTAGCTATTCAAATGTTGTGAGTGTGATTACACTAATCAGACTTTAGATGACTACAGAATAGATGTCTGAAGATAAAGGTCACAGTAGGCTGTCTTCCTTTATAGACAAGAAAAAGGAAAAAAGCATTTTCAGGTAATGGCTCATTTAACTTGGTTTAGATATCTACTTTAGAATAAGAAGAATCATGCCCTTGACTACACTAACTATATTGACCACATCTTTACTGACTATATAGGTAACCAAGGATGAAGGAAGACCTCAAACAGATTTAGATATCAAAACCCACACAGTGAAATTTATATTCTCATTTTTAATCTACAGGAAAGATCAAAATAGTAAAATATATTCCCATCTGCCCTGTCCTATTAAAAGTATTTCTTCAAATAAGAGAATTCTATTCTCTTTATATATACAAAAATATATATAAGAATATGATAATGTGCATCCAAAAAATTAACTTTTCAACAAGAAATTTAAAGTTATGGATCTTTCCTTGTTCATTTTCCAATTGCACAACCTGGTTATCAATGTAAAAGAATTGAGACAATGGCATGATAAGTCAGAAATAACAGAGGGATGGCTAATAGCAATACTGAATATGTCTTTAACCTTACCCTTCTGTTTTATTGGTACTCTGTGGTGTTTCTTACCACTGGCAATTCATAGCTTGGCAGCCTCACCCTCAGATGCAAAGGAGTTCTTTGAACACCTGCATGACACCGTAAGGGTGGTATTATGTCATGGTTATTATGTGATATCTCAGTCATTAAAGTGTTCATCAGCAAAGTGGCATATAATTTTTTCTCATCTTATTTTCACAGTTTTTTTCTGTGGAAAAGTATTGAGGGGCAGTGGCAAGATAGAGGTGTGGGAAAGCAGCAGCAGATTAGGAGAAGAGAAAGAAGACATATATATGTATGTGTGTTTGACTCAGAAGCCTCATGTTGAAGAGCTCAGATAAAGGATTAGGATGAATTCTCTGCTTCTGGGATTATTACAGTGTTTCCTCATTAAATATAAAAACATTCCTTTGATCAAGGCCTATAACTTCATCTCCCAATGACAGATCTATCTACAGGGTTGTAGAGTCATGCTGCTTCCTTACTGCTGATTTAAAATCAAGACATCAGCTAAAGATCTAAATGATCTTGGGACAGATTCATTGTACCCTAAAACAGCATACTGCTTCACAGGGTGTGGACAACATTTAGTGTGGTTTCTTGACTCCAGCTGAATTGAAGCCAGAATTATGTCCCTGATATTTTTAGTACTGCAACAGTAGTCACTAACACTGCACCCAAACTGTATCAAGGTGTAGCAGGGGGAACTCTGAAAGCTTGATTCTCCAATCCTCAAACTAAGAGGCTTGCTGGACCTTGCTGACACTCATTTCCTGACTCTATCAGGAACCTAAATTACTTTCTCAATCTGCTCTTTCAGTCCAGATGGTCTTTAAGGCCCACAACACAATTATATTTTTAAGTAGCTCATAACTGTTCATTTGATATTATGATTCAAGTACTTCAAATGTAGCCACATGGTTGAACTGAAGCCCCTAAGACAAAAAAGTTTCCATAGCATTTTCAGTGTTTAAAGCAATGGTTTCACAGTATCATGGGGTATTTTTTCCCTATTTATGTCTTCAGAGAAAAGAATTTTCTGAATGTTTAATCAAAATTTAAATTAATAAATAAAAGATCTATTCTGATATAATCTGCATATTTATGTGGTAATAGAATTTCTGTAATGATTGTTATCATACTTACTAGTAGTTACTATAATAATGACTATCACAAGAAAAACAGCATTTTGATTTTAATTTTGCTTTGAAGACTTCTCTCTGTTCCACAAAAAAATCTTTTCTTTTTTTTTTTTTAGTTTGAGAAGAGAATATTCACAAGTTTAAAAAATAAGGTAGTATAATGGGCCATATTTTGTCATTCATAGACATACAGGATATTTTAGAGAAATGCGTAGTTCTTTGCAAATGGAACGAAATCACCTCTTTAACAAAGACAAGATGGAAGATTTAGGTTGAATTTTATCTCTCCGAGGAATATATAGCAGACCATCATACACAATCCTGTTCTTCACTGCTTCACCACTCAATGCCTGTTTTGAATTATAACATTTGTTTTTCAGTCTGAACCTGAAGGAAGAGGGAAAGGAAGGAAGCAGTATAAAATGGAACACCTGATGAATAGCCTACTAGAGTATGGCTGGATGCCCTGTAAGTCACATCACTGTGATTGCAAGGATGTGTGCAGGATATGCACAGCTCTCAAGGGACTCAGAGGGGATTTAATATAAAGCTTGTACTACAATGGTTGAAGATGATTCTGCAGATTCTTTGAGTGGAGTTTCATAGTGTCTCTTCTATCCAGATATCTAACATTAAAGGAATGGTCCTATGTCCTTTAAATAACCATCTTTCGAGGCAAAAAAGCTAGTCCCTCTCTAGAGATATGTATTAACATAGTTCCTAAGGAAAAGAAAAAAAAAAAAAAAAATCCGTACTTCTACTGCATTATGATTCAGATTCTGAATCTGATACAGATTCATATGATACATACAGTGCAGAAGCAGTCTGTCATACCTTCTTACAGTCTGTTGACCAAAGCAATAGTACTGTTTTGTACAAGAATCCAAGAACACAATTCATCCTGTAGACATCAGAGTTATGAAGCTTTGCTACATAAAAATGAAAGTCAGTTAAAGAGTGTTGACAACACACACACACAAAATATTAAAAGGAAATTAATAGCATGTTTAAAGTAGGAACATTTTAGCCTTACAGTGGCTAAAATATCAATCATTAACTTGCCTTCAGCCAGCTTTATGGAATATTCACAGAACAGAGCATTATGGCTCACTTTATGTTAACTTTATAACTGGCTTGGAACAAATACTTCAAACCTGCTCATAAAATCTTAATGGAAATCAGTCACTGAAAAAAAGAAAAGATATATGAAAATAGGTCAAAGACAGAATTATACATAAAAAAGAAACTGGATACAGAGACACTTTTGTAAGGGAAGGATGTGAAGCAATGTATTTTGTCACCTTTAATGAAATACAAAAACTATCCAAGGCACATACTGGAGAACAGTATAATCTCTTTTATCATTTGGCCTGCCACAACTGAACTATTAAATAAAGTCAAGAGAATGCAACAGTATCAAAATACCAGTTTATATCCAACATTCATGAACATGTCATCCATCTACTTGGAATTTCCTGGTAAAGGACTTGGAATCGAAGATTGATTTATGATTATCTTGATGGTCAGACAAAAGAAATATGCTTCCAGTCTCTTTGGAATTTACTGAAATTCATACTCAGATAAGTATTCATATACTTTAGATAGCTAGAATGAATGAGTTAACCCAGTAATTTGAAAACTTGTGATTCTGCCTAGTCATCACAAAATGGAATATTAGAAGGAAATGAATTGTCTCTTCAATGCAGTTCTTCTCAGCACTCAAGAGAAAGATTATAAGTAATTTATTTTAATTTACTAGGAATAGAGTATAATCTATAAAGCAATTTTTAGTGAGTCTCTTGGCTCACATTAGATGTGGAACAAATGTTATTTTAAACATAATCTGTAACATTTAATTGCAAGTCCCTGTTCTGCCAGATATTTAACCTTTTTTATAATTATTAGTATTGTTCCTGAGAGGTCTATACAACCCACAATCTCTTCATTGTTCCATTACCTAAAAGGAAATGAGTGAAAAAAACTGATTATTTCCTGTTAAAAGTTATGAAATATTTTACAAGAATATAATGAAGCAAAGGAGGAATACTACCTAATAATTCTGATACATTTGAAAAAAGATTTGTTCAAGAAAATGAGCCTGTAAGAAATTCTGTTTTGATAGCATGTCATAACATTAGCTAAATCTCTCTCTCTCTCTCTTTCACTCTTTCTTTCTCTCTCTCTTTCTCAAGAGGGTTTTATTTTCCATTAATTTAAATGGAGAAAATCATATTAGAATTTTAATATTGATTTTAAGTATTTGTAATCTGTTAATGTCCTCAGGCAGATTAATTTGTAGGTCTTATTATCTTCCATTTAAATCATATATCCTGAAAAATACTGATGAAACATTTCATTTATACTTATAAAAAGCATTCGTTGAGCCAAGAAGGATACTAATAAATCTCACCTTTGTGAGTGTGGGACCAAAGAATGTCTTATTGACTTCTACTTAATGGAATCAATCACAACTTCAAGAGATTCCATAGCATTCATTTTGGGGTGCGTAGCTGAATATTCAGGGATCCTGACTGTCAAATGTGGATATCAATAATTTTTCTTTAAATTTACGATACTGACAATAATGAAAGGGCTCTGAACTGCTGATGTTATATTTTATTGGAAGATAATCTACAACATGATGACTTCTGTGGAACAGAAGCTCAGATCAGCTGAGTCACAGAATCACAGAATCACAGTCAGATAAAATCAAAACAGTCAGAATCACAGTCAGAGTGAGATAAAATCAAAATGAAAACAGTATTAGAAGTCCTCACTGCCCACTGTTTCACCTCAGAGACAGGTCCTACACTTCACTCTTGCTTTCAGTACCGCAATGTTTAGTGGCTTGCTGAGTTGTGAATAATTCTAAGCAGTGTGCTGGAGACCTCTGGAAACAATCTGTGTATCACCACTGCATCTTTATAGTGTGTCTCCTTCCTGTTCCTGGGAATACATACTTGTATACAGACCTGGGAGTCCTCCTGCTTTGTCTCCCTCTCTCAGGAGAAGACTGCCTCTCCCCTCACTCCAAAGGACTGTGCAGTGATCCAGTATGTGACAGCCAGCAGTGAGCAAGTAGGTGGCCTTTCTCCCTCCTACTGAGCTTCACCTTCCAACAAAAACCGACTTATGGTAAAAGAGGAAACACAACAAACAAAAGGTATGTTATCACCCTTAATATGATATAATTTGTACATATATCAAGCCATTTCAGAGTCTTCATTGAATTTGTCACCAGCAAAAATGTTCTCTGACTCCTCATAACACCATCTCTCTCCTCAAACCTGAAGCTGAGCATTATAAATGCCATTTACAAAGAACTGATTAACATACTTACTTTAAAGCTATTCTTAATGAAACAAAAAAATCCTATCCTAACAGGATATGAAGTTAGAATAGATGATTATTTTAACCTTTGTAGCTTGGAAAAACAAATATTCTTAGAATTAGCTTTTAAAAAGCTGCAGCTTGTTAAAATATAAAAAGGTCACTTCTTGTGTTTCCTCGAGGAAATGAAACCCTGATCAGAGATTACAGTAATTTACAAATAAACTTGAATTGCACTTTTATTTAAATGAGATGTTCACTTGCAAGTCTGTTTTACCAAGGAGGCGCCCCAAGGCCTGGCTGTCCCTACCCAACCCCCTGGGTCTCCTGCCACACTGTCCACAGCCCATGACCCCATTTCAGCTCCCAGGGGTTCAACCCCTCAATGTGCTGCAGCAGGGCCAGTCTCCAGATACCCACAACCCTGCCCTGCCTGGCCATGGGGCCTCTTGAGCAGGGCCCACCTGCAGGTGCACGTCCCAGCCCAACCTCTGCCTATCCCCATCCCCAGGGAGATGCCCAATGTCTAGGGCTGGGGCTGCCCTGATGCCCCTGCTGCTGCCCTGCTCCTGGCAGGGGCCGTGGGATAGGCCCTGGCTGACAGGCTCTGCCCTGACACGCTCAGGGGAAACCCCAACACCTTTAGTGCCCCAGCACCAGGGAGCCGCCGGCCCTTGCCGTGCCTTAACACTAGTAGTGTGCTTCAGACACCAGTCAGACAACACAAAAGAAGTCATAGCTCCTTTTGAGCCAGACAAGGTATAGTAACTTAGTATCAGAATCTAGAATTGTTGAGGATGGAAAAGACCTTTACGATCAAGTCCAAACATAAACTTAACACTGCCAAGTCCACCACTAAACCACATCCCTAAACACCACATCTACATATCTTTTAAATACCTCGAGGGATGGTGACTCAACCACGTTCCTGGGCAGCCCGTTCCAATGCTTGACAACACTTTTGGTGAAGAAATTTCTCCTCATATCCAATCTAAACGTCCCCTGGTGCAATTTGAGACCATTTACTCTTGTCCTATTGTTTGTTACTTGGGAGAAAAGACGGACACCCACCTCATTACAACCTCCTTTCAGGTAGATGTAGAAAGTGAGAAGATCTCCCCTCAGTCTTTTTTTCTCCACACTAAACAACCCCAATTCCCTCAGTCATTCCTCATAAAACTTGTGCTCTAGACCCTTCAGCAGCTATGTTGCCCTTTTTGGACACGCTCCAGCACTTCAACGTCTTTCTTGTAGTGAGGGGCCCAAAACTGAACACAGTATTTGAGATTGTTCTCTTTATTGTGGGCCATTCTTCTGGACATTGTGCCACTTGAAAACTTAATCTCTAAAAACTTTACCAGCAGTGACTACTTTTCTTCCATGTATACTGATTAGTGCTGAGTCAAGAATAAATCTTTTTGTCACCCTGCCAGAAACTTCCGCAGTTTGCTGCAATATTTCAGCAACAATTACTTCTTGAGATATACTAGACATGCCAGGTTTTTGATGAAATATATGTTGTACTGCAAGGCTAGGTTGAGAAACACCATTTCTGACTGCGTGGTTACAAGGTGCCGTAACCTGTTACGATTATCTCCTTCAGGAAATGTAAATAAATACACTTAATGTGCATATCGTCTTCTGGAAATGTAAATATATGCACTAAACATACTTATAATGATAATTCTCCCAAAGTAATATTTTAGGGAAGGCATCAGTACTGGCAGAAGAGCAATTTATGAGACAATGAGAATAACTTTCCACACTTTAGGATAAGACTATTTTTTTCACTTAGATTCTAGACTGAACTTGGCAATACTTTATTCACTTAAAAGTGCATGTATTAAATAAGTGTCTAAAAATAGAATAACATAAAAATGAGATTAGAGCAATAAAAAGTAATAAAATTTAAAATTTGTTCTTCTATGAGGAAAGAACTGTATTACTCATGAACTACAATATTAAGTTTATTATTTGTCACTAGCACTTGGAGAATATATGCAATGATTCAACTATACATTTGAAAATTGCAAAGGAATTGAAACATCATATAGATGCTTGTGCAGTAGAAACTAAAATCATTACACCAGCTTTCTAGCCGGTCTTTTCTGAAATCACCCTTATATAGCACCCAGGTTTGAAAAACATATTTCTGGGGGGTATAACTATTGTCACATGCGTTTGGTGTATTAGACATTCAACAGTCTGCTGTGATCAAGGTTTTATTATTCCTCAGAAATTCATGGAGACTGGTCAGAAAAACCATATTTTTCATACCAGATCAGAATTGCTGTGACTGCAAATCTCATTCTGGTGCAATATAAATCTAGTTTTTATATAGCTATCATCTTCAGAATGGTACTTTTCTATGAAAAATAAAACTTTCCCCAAAACTCATGATGATAACATTTTCTAAAGCTCCAGAGTTCCAGTAATTCCTTCAGCAACGTGGAGCAATTACATTCTTGCCCCATAAAGACACAAATAAGTTACTATTTGTGCAAATTAAGAAGTCTTTAAATAGGAAGCACAGGGTCTTCTGTAAACACTCCAGACAACCAATTATAATCAATAATTGGATTTTTCTACTGACTTGAAAACAAAGAGATACTTGTGACCTTTGTAAATACTTAACATTCAAAATAAGTTTCATAAATATGAGGATGACATCTCTCATTATAGTTGTAGCCTGGCAGCAAAGTGCCTGTTTGGCTTTTGGTTACAAAATATCTTTCTGAGAAATGATTACATCTTGGGCAAGTTCCTTTATGACTGGATTGATGCAGAAAAGAACCCTTTTTTGCTAGGTATTTGCAATTAAAAAAAAAAAAAAAAAAAAAAAAAAAGGAGCTGGTCCTAAGGAGACAAAGGCATGTAATTTTCATCCTGATTCCAACATTTAGTTTAGAAATGGGAAAAGCTCAAACATAGTCCTAACAGCTCTGTTAGGAGCTGTTCATCATGTAGCATTTCTGCCTGACTTTTCTCAGGTGTTCATCACCCATGTACCTCATCAACCAAGGTGAAGCTAGAGGTTTAATTGTGAGATATTAGCGGACTGTGCGTTTCACACAGTCCCACAGACTGGGACCTCTCCAGATCATCTGGTCCAACACCCTTGCACAAACTGGGTCACCTAAAGCAGGTTGTTCAGGAACATGTCCAGATGGCTTTTGAATATCTCCAAGGATGGAGACTTCACTGTTTCTCTGGGCAACCTGTGCCAGTGCTCAGTCACTCTCATAATGTAAAAGTTTCCTGATGTTCAGATGGAACCTCCTGTGTTTCAGTTTGTGCCTATTGCCTATGGTCCTGTCACTGGGCACCACTGATAAGAGCTTGGTTTCATATCTTCTCATTTGAGGTCCCTCTGGACAGCAGAACAACCCTCCGGTGTCTAATCAACTCCTCACAGTTTTCTGTCATCAGCAAATTTGCTGAGTGTATACTCTGCCTGTCTTCCAGATCATTAATGAGGCTGTTGAACAGGATTGGACCCAATATTGACCATCACTGCATAGAACCATTCCTTCTGTTGATCCACTCTTTGTTGAAGTCCTTACAATGGCTTTGATAGAAGTGGGAAAAAAGCTGTTCAGTTTTCCTGGCAAGTTTATGTAGCATGTCTGGGGTGTTACACAGAAGTAGAAGGTAAAAAACAAACAAACACACACGCACAAAATAAATATATGTATCTTTAAATACAGTGAGATTTACACTACAGTGTTCAACATTCTGTGTTAACCACAGTAGTATGCAGACATGTAGGCATTCTTTTTCTCTGTGTTTTCTCTGTTTAGGGGCTAATCTGTGGCATCTCCCTTCTCCCAACCATTGTGCAAAATATGTTGTTGTCTAAGGGAGTCCAGAATCTGTCAGAAGAGCCAAACATGTAAAAATGAGGAACTGAAGATTCCTAAATTCCCAGACTGAAAAGAATCTTGATTATGAGGGAAGAGTCAAATTCTCTTACATACATTATTTCTCCTATTCCCAGTGAATGTATGGTAAATAGTGCTATGATGCTGTGCCTTATGATCTCCATAAACTGCAAATTACAATGCTGAGCATAGCTTTTGTGGAAATTAATATACAGTCTGTGTTGGCAGCACAATATCAGTTAAAAATGGTAATTACATTTAAATCTGAGTTATAGGGTTCAGGTTTTAAGTAATTTGAGTTACTTATATAAACAAGTATTAAGTAACGATGACAATTATTTTCTAGTTGTTAAGATTTGATTCTGTTTCTTTCATGTTGTCTCATTTTCTGTTTCTTGTAAATACTTTTTTCCTGTTTTCTTCTCTTAAATAAAGCAAAATTTGCAGTTTCTGAACTTTTTTTCCAAAGCAGTTAATGAATTCCTAATACTACAATGGATACAGGGAAACATGTCTGGTATAATGTTACTGGAAAGTTTGGTACATGGATTATATCTAGATGTATGTGCCCTTTATATAAGCCTCAATCACTATGCTCACTTCCATCAAATCAGTGAAGTAAAGTGTAATATAACAATTATAAATAAGACAGCAATTTAAGCCTTAAGCTCTGCCATCCTGCCATCTCGTAAGATCACTTGACACTTCCATGTGGCACACAGGTTCCCATGCATGCTAAGAAGCTTGTTAGCTTGTAGAATAGATTCTATGCCACACCTGAGTTTGGTTGCAATTCAGAGAGGTACTGAATGATCTCCATTTCCAGTGGTGATTAATCTGTTAATCTTTCCAGGCTCTGTTCAATTCACTGGGGCTGCATGGGGTTCAACTGAAAACTATCAGAATCTTTTACACGCTACACTTATACAGCCAGTGAGTCATTTAGGTACCTTTTCTTTCTAAATAGATTGCAATCGCTGGTTACACACTGCTGAAAAAAGGCTAAATTTATAGACTACAAAAAAATTGGTGTTGGGTTATTTGATGTCTTTCCTCTGATATATGAATTATTGGGGGGAATGGAATGTAAGAGCCATGCAATAACAGGGAAAATAACCAGAAATTGCTCGGTGATCCGTCTCTGATACAGGGTTATCTGCATTTTCATTTAAGAGTCACCAGGCAAAAAAAAAAAAAATTTGAGAGCATGGTTTTGTCCACCTTCATGGTAGCTTGACACACATATATATACACACATGAAATGCATTGTCAAGTCAACAGTTTGTTTTTAAATTGTTTTTCTTTTTTATTGATTTCTGGACACATTTCATCCTCTTTTGATGGGTCATCATTGCACCTCCCTTCTTTTCACCATTTTCTCCACAAATATTACTGAGCATACTCTCACGTTTCTCATCTGAAATTATGCTAGAGATGATATCTGGTGGGGAAACAGAAGATCGTTCTGATAGTGGGTTTTTCTTCATTAGAACACGTTACATTTTCTAATTTCTGCATTTTCATCCATCATATTTTATTTGAGACTTAGATTTGTCTTTCCTGTTCATAATACATTTTTTGTCTTAATACTACATCTATTATTTGTATAAATTCTGCATGTTTTATAAATCTAAACGTACACATTTTAGCCTAACCAAGTCTACAATTCTTTAGATCTGCATGGAAATTTTAAGTTTTATGAACAAAACACTAATTTTTGATGGGAATCAAATCAAAACTGCTGGAAAATTTTACAGCTAATTTATTTCCATCTGCAAGCCAAATGGTCAAACTTTTCCTTGGAAATGTTTTTAAAGGGTCCATGTTGTTGAATCTCGTGCTCTCTCTAATATCCAACTTTAACTTTGATAATCCTTTTAACATGGGTAGGAAAAAAAATAATTCTATCTGTAATGCATTTTTGCCATGTAGTGAAATGTGTTTGAACATAATATCTGAATTTTATGTAACTCTTCTGAAATGTAAATATGAAAATAATTAGTTATATAGCTGTTTTTGAAGGAATGCACCATATGTATGAATTATTTTAAATAGAAAACAGATACTGAGTAACATGAATAATAATGCTCTAAAAAGCAAAATTTTAGATGTTAGTTTTGTAAAGACTGAAGACCTGGAAAACCAGACAGAAGAAAAGAGAATTAAGCAAGGTGCAAACAGCATAGCTCTATAACACAAAACAGAATTTTAAAATACGGAGTCTAATGGCTGAAAATTTGGGCTTTGACAAGGCACAGAGCAAAATGATTTGCTGTGTAAGTAACCATTTCTGATATGCACAAGCAGTACAAATTCTGAATTTACCATGGAATATCTAGTTCACTGTGAGTAGAACATGTACATCAAGGTTTCATTTAACTGTTAAATAATGTCTATTTGGGGGGGTGGGGTGGGGGGGGTGGGGGTGGGGGTAAGGCAAAGAAGAAAACAAAATGTAATGATTGTAAGGAGTGTAAAGAAAGTTTACTGACAAAAAAATCCCAATCTAATGTATAAAGAGTAATAAAACATTCTACTCTTCATTGAGGTCTCTGTATAGCGAAATAATTGGTCTCTGTATCTGTTAGAAATTGAAGCTACATGGCAACTGTTCTCAAGCATAATCTTTAAAGCTTAAATTCAGTGGCACATGCCTATTCACAAACATGTTTCATCCCCTTATGGACCTCTGTGGACTACTCTGTGCTAATATTAAAAGTTCTACTTCTGACTAGTTACCCCTTTTCAACCTGGAGGGAAGATATGACAATGCTTCCTTCAGATCAGTTCTTTGATCCTGTAACAGAAAGTAGCAAGGTACTAGTCATGCAAAGCACCAACAACTTTTACTATACGCAAAATATTACAGTTCATATTATCTAGCTGAATTATGTTCAGTTTGCAGTTAAGCAAATTATATTGGTCATCAGTATGTTAACGGCTTTGATTGAATTCTGCGTTACATAACTTATGTAAAAAAGAGGTAATGAAAGAGAATATGGATCCTAAATTAACTGTGTAAATTTTGATGAATCTTTCAGTGCAAAAGGGTCCTACTGAGCTGGATGGTGCTAAAGATGCTTTTACATGTAAATATCCTGGATAGATTTAGAAACCTAATTTTGATTGCTCCCCTTTTCTTGTGTATTTGGCTGATAGGTTGATTGCATGGTTTAATTTTTCTGATTATGCAGCCAATTGCACATAAGTGTGTTTTGCAAATCAGCATTTGGCCCATAAGGAGTTTCACAGCATATTCCTTTAATTTTTTTTCCTGGTTATGAATAAAAAATACCCACCCATGCAATATTAATTGTTTTCAAGTTGCTGGGTGATGGTTAATTTTCTTACAAAGCAGTGTAATTAAAATGACCTTTAATTAATCATGGCATTGCCACATACATACTTTTTTTCCAGGAAAAAAGTTCTATCACATGAATATGTACATTTTTATGAAGGAGTTATGTTTAACAACCCTTAGATTATATCCCTGTTATATCTTTAAATACAGAATGAAAATGCTTTCTTGTTGTGTGTATGATGAAGTTATTTTGATCCTATTGATTTGGTGAAGGATGATATAAAAAAGCAAAAGTTTAGGTAAAAAAGCTTCCGGTCTGACTTTTTTAAACAATGTTTTTGATGCACAAAAGTGTGTTTTGCATTACCAGAGAGCAACTAAACAAGTCTCACTCCATATGTTTCAGCAGAAAAATCTAGAACACCTAAAATAACTTGGTGATTTTATGTAAAAGAGTAAGCAGCAGTAATTTCTCCTCTGAGACATGAGGAAGCATGAGAATTATGAGAAAGTTACAGATAAATCTGTTGGATGTACTTGGCTGGATAGCACGTCCATATTTAATGAGCTCAGTGAAGATATGGACTTTGTCTTAGTGATAGAGGACAATGATGTAAATAGAAACGTTTTCAAAAGTTTGATAAATATTAACAGTTAACTGTTTTGTAGTCTAAAAGTGTCTTTATTAAGTTATGAGATGTTATACAGGCAATAAACTCAAAAACTGTGTAATAAAATATCTACATGTAATATAATATGCACCTGGTGTCCCTCAATATGATGTGATATGTCTCCATCTCCAGGAAAGCAGCTCTCCATCACATGTAACAGGTACGTGGAAAGACAAACACCATCACTCCAAGTGTTCCTCCTCTTCCTCCTTCATCCCCCAGCTTTATAAGCTGAGCATGACATCATATGGTATGGGATATCCTTTTGGTCAGCTGGGGTCAGCTGTCCCAGCTGTGTCCCCTCCCAACTTCTTGTGCACCCCCAGCCTACTTGCTGGTAGAGTGGGTGAGAAGCAGAAAAGTCCTTGACTCTGTGTAAGCACTGCTCAGCAGTAACGAAAACATCTATGTTTTATCAATCAACACTGTTTTCAACATAAATCCAAAGCATAGCCCCATTCTAGCTACTACAAAGAAAATTAACTCTGTCCCAGCCAAAGCCAGCACATCCTCCACTCCTTATTGCATACCATTTATGTCATGCTCAGGTCTCACACTTTCCAATACAACCTCATTAACCACCACTTCACTTCCCCTCCTTTGATACAATACACAGATATAATTCCCTTAGTCTATGGATCACTCCTGTAACATGTCCATAAAACGCCCATAAAATGTTACGTCCACAAAATGTCCGTTGAATTCATTTAGTCCATGGCCTTGGACTCCATCTGTTATGGTGGTCACTCAGGACAAGAGAGATAGTGTGTTGTGTGAACTTATTGGGCACCAAAGCCAGCTGAGGTTGGGTTACTGCTGCACTTGCACTGCTTCTTGTAAGACTTGTCCTCCACTGGTTCAGGTGGTTCCTTCTATAGTAATTCCTATAACATGCAACTCAAATCATGGGTTACAGCAGTTTAAAGGTATTTCCATTACAACCTCCACCTCTAGTCCTTTTGGGCCAGTTTATAGGGTTTAATATTGCAATGAACTCCTCCCCTTGCCCCTGCTTTGTTTGTATTTATCTACAGACTTCAGTCCCTTAGGGGAGTATCTTCTCCAAGTGGAGCCATATCTATGAGTCACAGTCCCTTCAGGCGAGTACCTGCTGCAGCATAGACTTATCCACAGCCACAGTCACTTTGGGGTGCACTTGTTCCAGCTTGCCTTTCTTCATGGGCCACAATGCCTTCAGAGATATAGCTCCTCCAGTGTGGCCTTACCCACAGCCGCAGTCCCTCCAGGGGTGTACCTGCTTTGTCGTGGGCTTATGCATGGCTACACGCTTTGAGGTGCTCCACAATGACCTCATGTACAGCCACTGATGCTTCAGGGTGTACCTGCTACAGCATGGATTTATCTACAGCCACAGACGCTTTGAGGTGTACCTTCACCAGCATGGTTTTACCCTTGGGCCATAATCACCTGTTGCAGCACAGACATAACCATGGCCACAGACACTTCAAGATGTACCAGCTCTGTTATAGGCTTATTCATGGCCACAGATGTTTCAGGGTGTCCTGCTCCTGCGTGGACTCATCCACATGTCACAGTCCCTTTGACTCAAGTTCACACTGGACTTCCAACCTGTCCAGTACAGTACAACAAAAACAGCAGCGGTTCTCTGGCCACCTGCCAGCCCAGGTGTTTCACCACTGGTGTTATCAAAGTGTTCCCAGGCACAGCAGCATAAGGTGATAAGCAGTACAGCAGCCCAGCAAGCAGTGAAAGCAAACTGTAGCCGCTAACAAACACTAGAGTGGCATATACAGGCAAGCAAGCCCCATGGCAAGCACAGGAGCTTGCCAATTAATAAATAACCAGCAATAATTGGTATAAATTTTCTCTAGCACATTCCAATTTGTCACTATCTTGAACACTTTGAGCACCCTGTTGGGTGCCAAAAAGGATTGTTGTGGTTTAGCTCCAGTGGGGAACTAAAGACCATACAGCTGTTTGCTCACTCCCACACTGGTGAGATGGGGGAGAGAATCAGAAGTGAGAAAACTCATGGATTGGGATAAAGACAGTTTAATAGCGAAAGCAAAAGCTTCACATGCAAGCAAAGCAAAAGCTTCACACGCAAGCAAAGCAAAGCAAGGAATTCCTTCACCACTTCCCATAGGCAGGCAGGTGTTCAGCTGTCTCCAGGAAGGCAGGACTCCATCATAAGTAATGGTTACCTGGGAAGACAAATGCCATCATCCAAACATCTCCCTCCTCCCTTCTTCTTCCTCCAGCTTCATATGCTGAGCATGACGACATGTGGTATGGAATATCCCTTTGGTCAGCTGGGGTCAGCTGTCCCAGCTGTGTCCCCTCCCAACTTCTTGTGCACCTCCAGCCTACTTGTTGGCGGATTGGGGTGAGAAGCAGAAAAGCCTTGACTTTGAGTAAGCACTGCTCAACAATAACTAAAACATCCCTGAATTATCAACAGTTTTCAGCACAAATACAAAACATACCCCTATACCAGCTGCTATGAAGGAAATTAACTCTATCCCAGCCAAAATCAGCACACTCCATATGCTTTCCAGCCACAGCCATTCCTTCTCCCTTGACCCGATTCCTTCTTTTAGTTTTATGAATATTTAAACTGTAACGCTGCAGATAAGAGGTGATGTTTATAATTTTAAGATATGTCTAATGGTTATCCTTGTAGGTTACTTTGCAGTAATATATTTTTACATTCTTTTTCAGTGATAATGCTGTGCTCCTACTTTGAACAACCTGCTATATAATCCATTTTGCCAGCAGAACCAATGTTATCTTGAACCTGAATATTGATAGATTTAGCTTCTGGAAGTCTCTAGTTAAAATTTCAATAGTAAGTTAAGGGAGATAATCTACATCCATTTACTTGCTTATTATGATTTTAATTTCCTGTTGAAGTAAACATTTCCAGCAGGAGAGGTCAAGGATCTTGTAAAGGCATGTCTGAAGAGAGCTGCTCTGCCCTCAGTACACCACCTTTCAAGAATTAGTTGTGTGGTAGTTAAATGAAAAATAATAAATCTATGTCCCTCACAAGGATCCATATTCTTTAAACTCCATTTCACATAACAAATACAGTTTGTATAGTGCAGTGTAACACATCAGTGCTGTCCCTGCACTTTCCTTTTCCACTCACTAGTTGCACAAACTACACTAGTGCATTTTTGCATCATTTTATTGGAAAATTCAGACCAGTGCTTTCAGTAATTTTCTTCTGTATATTTTTGCTTACTGATTTTGATAAATATGTCTGGTCCCAAGTACCTTATAAGATGTGGGGGTTTTATTATTCATAAACATAGTAAGTATGTAAGTTTATTGGTGCAATAGACTGCACTGACAATATTGACTAGGTCTCCACTAACCATGATGTGACCATCTAGGTATCTAACTCACAAAAAGACACCCGCATATAGCTACTTTGAGGCATCTGTGATAAGGAGCCCAAACTTTCTAGAGTCATGGTTTCAACTCTGTTACCTAATCCAGAAATTTACTGATATTTGAGGCATTATAGTGTATGCAAGACATGTACAAGGAATAGCATATTTGCTGGCAGACCTATGGGTGATCCCTGTCTTTCTGGACCAGGACCTTGAAGCCATGTACAAAACCTTTTTTATCTCAAATAACACAGATTTACATGTTTTGGCAACTGAATTAAACTGCAAATTTAGGCATGCAGAAACTCGAGTCCTTTTTTCTTTCTCCCCCCTTCTTCTCTACAAGAATCTTTGAACATAATATAGCTATGAATGGGTGCTAGAATGCCTTTTCTTTGTAACAGATAGCATGAAGAGGTGACTCTGGGAGATACATACATAGTGATAGATGAATGAAGGCCAGAGAATAAGATCAAAAGTTGGACTCTTGACAGATTTTATTGCTCAGGTGTTAGCTTACTCCTTGGATCTGTTTTGAACAGCTCCAAAGTATTCTATCCAAGACAAATTTGTTTATAAGGCAATAGTCTTAAAACCTGTGAATGCACAGTCATCAGTTTCTTACTCTGCTTTATGTAACAGGATAGACACAGAAAAAAAGATCAAAAATAAAGGCATAAATAGATCTGTAAATAGGCCACTACCTAATCAGAATAACAACAGCAAAAAAGAACCATTTTTATCTAACATAATGATTTCCTTTTTTTTTTTATTAGTATTTTTATGTGAAACAAAATATCATTTTATGGAGGCATGCTAACATTTTGAAATGTATTGGTCAAGGTATCCTTCAGATTCCTCTCTATTCTTTTTCCCATGGAGATTCTGACAGCTCATGTGAAAATATATTATTGTCAAGACTGACTGTATTTATCAAATAACTAACATTTTATTTGAGAACAACATGAGATGTTTAAAAAAAAAAAGAAGAAAGTTGCTACTTCAACATAGTACATTCTTCCAAAGCACATTGTAGAAAATATCTCCTTCATCTTTAAATGTCCACAAAACCCACTTCAGGTATAAATTCAAATGTCATATGTTTGCTGTCTATCTCAAGATGAACTCAATCATTCTCTAGGGGACTCAACTCAGCTATTTATATATAGGTATCTGTGCAATTTGAAAATATGAAGAGTATTTGACAGTCTTACATGTGGCTGGCAGGTATGACAAAGGACCTACAGAGGATGTGTGTTCTCCTGGAACAGCAACTGCAGACCAAATAGGATACCTCACCATCACTCATCCAGCAGTTGTCACCTACATATTCGATCAGCTGGATCCTGATGATGAAATTCCCGATTTAATTTTTAGGATGAACTAACAGCTCTCCAGATTCTCTCAAATACGATGAGTGGGAGTTGGGCTCAGCCTTGTATATGCAGAAGTGTCTAATGACATTGAGATGCCCTTACAAATCTGACCTGGATTCCACATGCCAATGCAGACAGGCATAGGTCTTCCATGAATCTGTGTCATAAGCTGAGGTCTCATATAGCCTAAGGTATTTCAAATGGCACTTAAGACCTCTATTTAGGAAACATAGTCAGTACCCAGAACTTCACTGATGACAGTAGGAACTCAGGCCCTTAACTCTCATGTATCTTAATTTGGACATTTAAAATTAGGTCCAGACTGTGGGTCAGAACCTCACTTTTATATATATATGAGATGAATTCTATCCCAGATTCTTGAGACTAGTCATCCTTTACAACCCAGATGGCCAAAATGTACAATCAGAGCTGGTAGTGAAACCACTTTTTTCCTGTACTCTGAAGAGCAAAGTGTTTTGTTTTTTGTTTTTCTTCTAATATGAAAAATCGGATGATGTCTTTCATTAAATTCTGAAACAGAAGATAATATCTCTGTGCCTTTGTTCCTCATATGTACAGTGGAGAGAATGTTGCATACTTATCTCACAAGGATATCATTAACATGCATTCACTAGTGTTTAATGTAATGTTCTATATTATAATAAAGACAGGCATGGAAAAATTCCAGGAGGAATTGTTCCTGTATTCTGAATCTGCTTTGAATATTGTGTTATAAGACTTATGTTTATCAGGGAAAAGAAAGGAAATTATTAAGTTGTTACTTACCAGGAAAACATGGCCTGCTTCATATACTCAGTGATGCTGGCAGCTTCTGGAAAAATCATATAAGAGTGTTTAAAGAACAGAGGTATACAGAAGAACCCAATAAAGGTCACAAACAGAACCTTAACTGTAGCTTTTTAACTTTTGTGACTGGTTGACTTCCTAACTCACACAAAGAGTCTTTTAACCTAATTTTTGTAAGTCTATAATATTACTTAACTCAAACTGGGCAGCTAGTGCAACCTACAGAAGAGTGATTGAATCAAGTGTGCTTTAGAAACCCACAGCTATATAGACTAACCCTGGTTGTGTCACAACCCACTGTCTTTCCTGTATTATTTTAAATTGTTTAATGCACAAAAATTGCTGAAATTGGTCTTTTCAGATTTTCTTTTGGCACTAATGGACTGAATGGCATCTTTTGAAGTTCATATTTATAGCAAAGTTATCTGCTCTTAGTTGTACAGTTCTAAAGCCCTGTTAGAACTCTGAAGCTCTTACGGCTTTCTTCAACTCAGAAGCAAGTCACTTTCATGCACTGAAGTTCTTAATGTTGAAGAACATCTTCTGACAGTAATGTTTTTTGTATAGTTGTCCTTGTCTTCCTCTTCCCATTTACACTGACTCTAAAAACCTCTCAATCCTGCAGGAACGTTTTAAAAGTTGAATAAAAAGCTCATGTGTAAGTCTTTCAGTCGACTATATATGCAATGAACTAAAGGTTCTTGGGCTCATTGAAAAGCATTGTCTGGGTTCACTTTTTTGCTTTTTTTAATTAATATTGATGTAAAGATGATGTCCAGAGCCAGTCTGTCATAGATGCCTGCCAGCTTCTCTTACGAATTGTGTAAAAATCACACTGGAAGCACGTGATATTTTTTATCTTGAGGAGGAAGTATGACAGTACATGTGTATTCACTGTCAGGTAATTCATTGCCTTTGACTAAAAACAACACCTACAAACACCAAGAGAATTAGAAAATAGATCCAAATATAAATCTAATGCTTTTAAGAAGTACAATGGTTAAATGCTTTTACCTCCTCCTAAAACTAAAATAATAGATAAATCATTCTCAGAATTATATGAAAAAGATGTAGCATTTCCGGGATAATTCACACAATTTGAGAGTGAGCACTAGTGGTACAATAGCAACATGATGATAAATGGAAGGATGTGGTAAAAATCACTAGTCATACACTGTTTTTAGGAATAATATGATTAGAATTCATATAAAATATTTGTTAAAGCCATTATAGCATTACAGTGAGGACCAGGAAATATTAAAGGCAGACAGAATGTAGGCAAGTCAAAATCTTGTGATGACAATAATCATTATCAAAAATGTTAGCTTTTAGAAGCTTAACATAATAAAATAAAAACACTGTGGACCCCAAACCAGAAGTCTTAAATGTTTTTTACTAGAAAAGCTTACCTTACACACCTACACTTTCATTTCTGTAAATAAACAGATGATTGAAGAACAGGGCATAAATTTTAATATTGAATTATATGAATCCTTTTCTCCAACTGTGTACATTCCTCAGATATGTGCGTGTATGTAGTCCATTATTCTCACTGAGATATATAATTGTAAATATTTACACTACCTTTGCATTTGCAAGCCTCATTTGAGACTGAGATACTAACTGGTTGAATGTTGTACAAACATAAAAATGCAATACTCTGCCCAAAGATATGCCAAAAAAAATTTCAGATAGAAGAAAGATTTAAAGTTTGGGACACAACATCTGTTAATTAGTGTAATAAAACAAATGGAAAGGATTTATTAATTAAATTTGATAATGAAGAAAGTGTTTGTCCTGAGTGTTTTTCTGTTGGCAATGAGAACTATTATAAAGGAGTTTGAAAAATAAAACACAAACAAACAAACAAACAAACAAACAAAAAAAGAGGTATAGATCAGAATAGATTTAATCTGAAACCTACCACCTACTAACAAAATTAATACCACGGACTTGTGGTTTGGAACATGCACCAGCTAACATAAGCACTAATGTGATTAGAATGAACATGGCTATTGTAGATATCAGATAATATTCCACTGATTAAATTTACTGAAAACTTTTATAATTAAGATCAATGTAAAACTTTTTATGGGCATAATTATGCTATGCATTTTAATCAGTCCAAAATTATTTTGGAAGAGAACTAGTTTTAAGAAGAAAGCTGATTATTAAATAAAAGCTATTCTATGATTTGTTTTTAATGACATCAAAAATAAAAATATTTTCTATTGTAAATTCTTCTTGTTAATGAAAACTCTGGATTTGTTTCAGTTTTCTTTAAAAAAGCATGTCTTCTGATTCATGTTCCCTTGTTTCATGTCATAACTCTTTTCAACCTTAATGAAGAAAATAATTTAGTAGCTGCTTCTCATCACTAGCAAGGAATATGTGCTAGTGAAAAACTACTATAGTCTGGAGAGACCAGTTTCCTTATGTTCTTTATTGTCACTGATGAAAGAAATCACTAAAAAAGAATTCAAGCAGAAGCCTAACATAGTTAGTCTACATCCCTATCTTTTGGATGCTGTTTCTCTTAACTGACAGTAGCTCCTCAGTGAACATGAAGGAGTCTGGAGAGTTTAGGCTGAAGTTAGCATCTATTAATATCTTCTATGAATCTAATTGGTGCATCACAATAATTGAAGTAGAGGGGGATGAGGAAAGGAAGGGTGAGAGGAAGAACTCCCTTTTTGTACTGGTGGTAGAACATTTGGCATCTATGGTATAAGCTTGAGAGGCTTAATATCTTTTAAATAACTTTTTTAGCTTGTAATTTCTGCATTGTATATCTTCCCAGTGTTCTGAATGCACACTATTAAAAACCAATACCAATGAATTAAGAAGGAGACAAAGCTGCTACATAGCTGCATACACTGTGGTCGAACAATTCAGATGGCAAGTCAAATATATACACCTTGCTTTGAAACTGTATTTCTTACATTACAAACAGGTTAAGTAGTTGTGTGAGTTCTTCAGAAATGTTATTCTCTGTACTTTATTCATGCATTTTTTATTTGGAATGTTGCAGTAAGTTTCTTTCCTAATAGATAAAAACTACTTAACTGGGAGATGATTACTTCTTTCTTTGAGACTTTAAGTCTACATTTCAGGGGACAAAAGTATTTGACCAACATGGTGAGATGAAACAACTCTGAAATTTAAGACCTTCGTACAAAGAAATTAACTGCCTAATTTTCATTCTAAACAGTTAAAGCAATTTTACTAAGGCTACATCTAAACTGGAACATAAGTATGCTCTGTGCTATGAGCCATAGTCCTGGTCTTACGATCATCCAGATTAAAAAAATCTCTTGTGCACCCTTTCTCTCTCCTTCCTTAGTTTAGTTTTTCTTCCAATGCATTTTATGTACAATAAGAAACTGCACGTGGCTTTATGACTATCATGAATTTTAGAAACAGTCAAGATGAGCACCTGGACTTACAAGATGGGAAATGCTCCTTTGTGTCACAGTTCAAATGTCAGCAAAGTCTTGTTTCTATCCAGCAAATACTTTGTCTATATTAAAATTCTGTTTAATAAAAATGTGCTGATAACCTGAAATCAAAAGATGTCACTAATGTGAAATATATAGCAGAGACACTGTTCAGAATCTTAAAGGAGAAAATTGTGTTTGAGTTCACTGATAGATTGGTTATATTGAAAATACATTCACCCATTTCTAGGGGGAACCAGAAAATGGCAAGCAAAACTAATGGTAAAGACAGTCTGTATTTAAACAGTGAAAGAAGAATATCCCTGATGCAGCATAAATGCAAGTCAAAGGAAGTCTTGATATTGGTTTCAATAGAATCTAAAATAGTTTTATAGCTTTATTTTTGAAAATGCCCTTTTATCGTAGAAAATAGACTTAGAGTTTTAGTTACTTTTTAATGTAACTTTGATTGCAGTGGAAGTCTTCTCATCACAATATGCTAAACCTACTTCTTTTTCTGATTTACTGCATTATTCTAAAATTCTTTCAGGTTTATAGTCAAGCTGACTGTGAGTAAAACAACTTTTTTAACAGATTCTGAAATGTCCATTAAAATCACTGTAAAAAAAAATCATTGTGACATTATGATCTAAAGATGAGACATTCTATGTAGCAACATCAGTAACTTTTAAACAGTCCAAATGACAAATTTTTTTCTTAATGATTCATATACCTCTCCATCTTACAGAAACCTTCATGTTTCTCTTTATCTTGATAATTAAAGGAAACACAGGTTTTGTCACATAAGATTTCAGATTTTTATGTAATACAATCATTTATAAATATTTATTTCTGGAAAAGAAAGAAAAAAAAGAATATCCTTTTGTGAATATGTCTCAAAGAGGTGCTCTTTTGGGGAAGAAAGGCCTTGGTCTTTTAATACTAAGATTAAATAGAGAAAATCAAAAAAAGTTGTCTTGTCCTCTTTCTTCTGTAGTTTATCCCAGTGTTGATCAGACCTGAGTCTTCAGTTGTCATCTTACCTGTGTACAGTGTGATAAAGTCAAAAGGAAAATCTTCAGAGAAGATGCTCTTATTGCAAAATTTGTGTGAGCAAATGTAAAGTTAGGAATCATGACAAAACTATGATTAATGTTTATAAGAAGAACTAAATGACAGAAATAACAGGAAAAAAAGATTTAGGAAGGAAGGCTAATACTGAGCAACAGTGTTGAAAGCTACAAGTACTTCTTATAACAATAGATAAGTGGAAGGAAGTTGACCTTTGAGCAATTCTTCATTGACTATTTAATATCAACAAGCCTTGCTACAGATGTTCACTGGAAGGTCACAATTTCAATATTACATAATGTTGAACATTAGTAGGAGAGCAGGACTAAATATTCCAAGGTGTGAAATGAGACAATGCTGACCTTTAAATGCCTACCTCCACTTACACCACCACCTTCCGGAGTCCTCAAAGCCAGACTGGTGCCTTAAGAAAGAGCTTGCAAGAACACACAGTATGGAATGAGCAACAAACCAAAGCTGTGGAAATACTGAATAAATCATGAGGGAGAGAAATGTTTAAGAAAACAGTGGGCTCACATGGTTAAAAAGGATTCCTTGGTCAGAAATAAGACATCTCTTGGCCATGAAAAGGAGTGTAGTACAGAGCAGAGCCTACATTCATATTCCTAAAGAAACCTATAACAAGAAGCTATTCTTGGTCACCAGGCCAAGATTTTCAGAGTAGTCTGTCCATACTGTGTATCATTTTGTTTAAGTCCTCTCTGAGAGATTGTCTTTTTCACTTCAAATTTCTTAAAATTCTTTGAGAATCATTTCTGAATTTGTCAGACTAGTGATTTTACAGTGTGATGCCAAAGCTATCTGTTACATGCCACAGTGCTTGACATAGCAGTGAGTCAATGATGTTCAGTGATTCAAAGTCTGAGCATGCAGTGTTGTCGAGGGTTGTGAAAGCCAGAGTCAGTCAAGCCTGAGTCATGATGTGTAGAGTGGTTGAAGGAGAAATAATTCCTAAAACTGCAACCAGATTCAGATTCAAAGGAGGCCAATTGCTTCATCCAAAGAGTCGACCTGGAATAAAGTAGTATACATGATTTTTCAGAAAGGAATTTCACTTCAAATTTTAATGTATATCTTTTCAAGATATTGGTATGTTTCGAACACACAGCTTATCTATGTTTTTTCAATGCTGTTCTTATGTGTTTGCAACTTCTTTTTACAGCATGCAACGTGAGACAATGGAAACAACAGAACCAACAGTCATACAATCCAGCTTTGAATTTTTGATTTATTTAGAGATTTGGGATTGGCTGAAACAATTACCTATTAACTGAATTAAAAAAATAAATTAAACCTGTTAATAAACACAGGGCTATGGAGTCAGTATAACCAACGGAGACAAGTTACCAATAACATATTAATTATGGTAAGACCCACCCACTTTGCTACATACAAGAACAAATTACTGTGTTGCAAAGTGAAAAAACTTTTATGCAGTTAACATATCCTCCTCCTTTTAAAAGTACTGGATACTTTTGGGGTAGCTTTCCTTTCAATGAAAGAGAAATACCATCTTATTGTGAAAACATGAATATTTAATATAGAGTAACTGAAGTTGGTTTCTTTTACATTAACTTTTTCCCATATATATCCTCTGAACTTAAATGTCAAATTAGTTGTCTTGGATTGCATGAACACTCTCAAAAACCCACTATAGCCTCCTCAACTCAGAGCTGTTAACTTGAGAAGGTGGTAGAACTGAGAACTGTTCCAAGACTGTGGTTGATGTGTTCAGGCTTATGCAGGAGTAAGCTCAAATTCCTTTAAAATGCTTAGGTATGGCAAGGCCTGCTTCCTAGATGTTGACATGAAAGTGAGTTACTCCATCACATGCTATTATTAAAGTATCGCTGTTGCCTGTGGTTTTGCCAATAGATGATGATTTTTTCAAAAAAGCTAAAAAATAACTCTGCCTTTAGATTATATTATACTGCATTAGAATTTATATTGTAAATGTACTGTACTTTTATTCCTATATAAATGTAATGGCTTGGATTTATCTCATATTTGTTTTGTAACTGTCACTGTCACTGGGCACCACTGAAAAGAGCCTGACTCCTTCTTTACACCCTCTCTCCAGGTACTTATACACACTGATGAGATTCCCCTTGAGCATTCTCTTCTCCAGGCTGAAGAATCCCAGGTGTCTCAGCCTTTCCTCATAGGAGAGATGCTTCAGTCCCTTTTCATCTTTCCGGCCCTTTGTTGGAATTTCTCCAGTATGTCAAATGTCTCTCTTGTACTGAGGAATCCAGAACTGGACACAGAGACTCCAGGTGTGGTCTCACCAGTGCTGAATAAAGGGTAAAGATCACTTCCCTTGACCTGCTGGCAATACTTCACCTAATGCAGCCCAGGATACCGCTCATCTTCTTTGCTGCAAGGGCACATTACCTTGTTTGTCTTTCAGTCAGGAATCAGAAATATCTCCTTCTCAAAAATTAACCCTCATAATTCTAACTCTTCATGTCAGGGAACATTAAACTTCTTAAGCAATTTATCTAACATTATGATGTTTTAATTAAAATGGTCTTTAAGTTTGGAAGGAATATCTGGTCAAAAAAAGAGACTTTACAATTAACGTGTCTGCAATTTTGTGGTAATTATCAAAAAATGGGGGAACACAAACTCCCAAATCCCAGAAAGAACCCATGTAAGGATAACTTTTTCCTGAAAAGAAGATTGAAATATAAAGCTATTTCAAAGTTACAGAGGAAAAAAAAAAAAAAGTAAAGTGCTTTTTCAAATAACATTTTTCTAACAGAGCTGAAGTGGTGGAATATTACTCACTCCTCTCCTACTCTCATCTGCAGTGTCCCATATTATCATCACTCACATTTATTAGACTTTGATGGCTTAGAAGAAGCCATGATGGGCTTGAATGAAAGCAGAATAGCAGTCATATTTAGCTATTGGTTCTATTTCCAAATGATAATTGCTACATTCAGCCAAACCTACAGAGATGGAGAGCAGTTGGCTCAAGATAAGACCAAGACAAGATCAAAATGTTGATCACTGGAAGAAAAATCTACTTCAGTAAGTTGGTCAAAATAACATCTCCACTTTTCATCAAAGATCTGCAGCTTATTCACCAGAGTGAGGTCTCTGAGTTTTCATTATCCTCACTAAGCATAGCTGATTAAGTAGCTTGTCTTCTTAGTCTGTATCGAAGAAGACTCACAGCTAGCTTCCAGAAAGTAAAATTTTTGTTCTAAGTGTTCACTTTAATTTCCAGTCAAGGAGTTTATCAAGCTTCATTCTTATCTGAAACCAAACACAGAATATCACGGTAGCTCTATTTATCCAGGAAGATCCAAACCACATACTGAAGTTAAAAAACATGTGAGACCTTTTGACAAGACATACTGACTTGCATACTGACAAACTTTCAGAGAACGACAGCTGAATTTGTAATCAAAGAAAAACCTGAAGATGTTGGTGTTGTTTAACACAAATATTCATACATCCAATATCCATAAAAAATTTCCATTCCAGGAAAAATTCTGAGTCTGTAACAAAACATATATACTCCATGAAGTCTAACAAAACCTTCAGATTTGTAGTTGATTTTATATGGACATTACTAAATATCACAGTGATAGCTAAATAATCTAAAACATGAAAGCAGGTTTTAGATAAGTGATAAATCTGCATTGGATTAGATTGGAAAATTACAAAAAAGAAAACAAAACCACAACAAACCCAAGCACTTGCTGCAATTTATGTTTTACCATTCTTTTAACATCTTAACAAAATTCCAAAATATATTAAAGCTAGTATCTTTTTTTTTTTTTTTTTTTTTTTTTTTTTATGTGTAGATGTAGCTAAGGACCATGTTGCAAACACTGTCATATTCATCTTTACAGCATTTCTGGACTCTGAAAAAATTAGTTTTATTTACATTCATCAACTTGTCACTACCAATGGTGGTTACTTCTGGGCCGAATAGAATTAAAATCAGTTTCTATGTGTTTGGAAGAGGAAGATGGACAGGATATCTTTGTTTAGCATTAAAATACAGTAACAGTCCTAAGGATGCATCTGAAACTTTGGGAAAATAAAAAGGCTTTAATTGAAACCCTTTGTTTAGTTGTTAGAATACATTCAAGACAACAGGTAGAGGCTCTACAAGAAATACATGACTCCCTCCCCTCCTCTCACCAGGCAGAACAAGGCATGTGGAGGGCAGGGGGGAATGGAGTCAGGTCCTTCCTCGGAAAGGCAAGCGAAAACCTCCTCCACCCTCCTCACCTTCCCAGCTGTCATTATACAATAGGTATGAGGTGTTGGAACTAGACAGCCAGCCAACTGAAGATGGAAATGAGGACCCACCTGGTGAGTCATCTACTGCTTGTCCCTCAGCCCCAAGACTTACGACTTCTTCAAGTAAAAAGAAAAAGAGGGTAATTGTAGTGGGTGACTGTTCTGAGGGGTACAGAGGGGCCCATATGTCAACCAGACCCATACAATAGAGAGGTCTGCTGTCTCCCTGGGGCTCGGGTCAGAGATATTAAAAGGAAAATCACTAGTCTGGTGTGGTCCTCTGATTACTACCCCTTATTGGTTATCCAGGCAGGTAAAAATGAGGTGGTAGAAAGAAGTCTTAAGTCACTCAAAAAGGACTTCAAAGCACTGGGGTGGCTAATTGAAGGCTCGGGAGCTCAGGTCGTGTTTTTGTCAATCTCTCAAGTGGAAGGGAAAACCACTGATAGAGGGTGGAAAACGTATCTGACTAACACGTGGCTCAGAGACTGGTGCCACCGTTGGAATTTTGGGTTCTTTGATCATGGCGAGGTTTATAAGGCATCTGGTCTGCTGGCGACAAATGAGAAAGGTGGGATGCAGCTGTCCCTGAGGGGGAAAAGGATTCTGGGGCAGGACTTAGCAGGGCTTATTGACAGGGCTTTAAACTAAATATGATGGGGGACGGGGAGATAACTGGGCATGTTAGGAACAAGCTTAAGGGAAGCGTGCCAAAGCTTGTAGGATGGTGGACTGGTGAGGGCTCTCCCTCTGCCACTTCATTTAAGAGAAGGGAAAGATGTTCAGGAAGCACCTGAGAAGGGTCTGGTAGGGAATGGGGCCCACACTCACAAGAGGGTGTTGGATTCATTAGCTCATCTCAAGTGCATCTACACCAATGCACACAGTATGAGCAACAAACAGGGGGAGCTTGAAGCCATAATGCAGCACGAGAACTATGACATAGTAGCTATAACAGAAACGTGGTGGGATGCCTCACACAACTGGAGTGCTGCAATTGATGGCTACAAGCTCTTCAGGAGGGATAGACAGGGAAGGAGAGGTGGCGGAGTGGCCCTATATGTAAGAGAATGCTATGATAGATTGGAAATCAAGTATAGTGATAACGGAGTTGAGAGTGTGTGGATCAGGTTAAGGGCCAATAAAGCAGATCTTGCTGTGGGAGTTTGCTATAGACCTCCCAACCAAAGCAGTGAGGTGGATGAAGATTTCTACAAAAAGTTGGGAGAAATCTCGTGGTCACTTGCCGTTGTTCTTGTGGGGGACTTTAACCTCCCGGGTATCTGCTGGGATTACAACACAGCGGAGAAGGAACAATCCAGGAGGTTCCTGGAATGTATGGAGGATAGCTGGTGATATAGCTGGTGAGTGAACCGACCAGGGAAGGTGCCCTCCTGGACCTGCTACTTGTGAACAGGGAAGAGCTTGTGGGGGAGGTAAAGGTTGGAGGCTGTCTAGGGTGCAGTGATCATGAGATGATCAAATTTTTGATCCTTCGAGAAAAAAAGAGAGGAGTTAGTAAAACTGCCACCTTAGACTTCCGGAGGGCTAACTTTGACCTGTTCAAGAGACTGGTTAACAAAATCCCTTGGGAGGCTGCCTTGAAGGAAATGGGAGTCCAGGAAGGCTGGACAGACTTCAAGAGCAAAGTCTTAAAGGCACAGGAGCAGGCTGTTCCCATGTGCTGAAAAACAAGCAGGCGTGGAAGGAGATCAGCCTGGCTAAACAGGGACCTTTGGCTGGATCTCAAGAACAAAAGGAGAATCTATTGCCTTTGGAAGCAGGGCCAGGACTCTCATGAAGACTATAAAGTCGTAGTGAAGTTATGCAGGGAGAACATTAGGAGAGACAAAGTGCAGCTAGAGCTCAACTTGGCTACAGCTGTTAAGGATAACAAAAAATCTTTCTATAAATTCGTTAACAGCAAGAGGAGGATTAGGGAAAATCTCCTTCCTTTACTGGATGCATAGGGAAACATGGTAACTAAGGATGAGGAAAAGGCTGAGGTGCTGAACGTCTACTTTGCCTCAGTCTTTAGCAGTGGAACTGGCTGTTCCTTGTACACCCAGCGTCATGAGCTGGGAGATGGGGAGGGGAAGGAGAATGAGGTCAGCACAGTTGAAGAGGAGGTGGTCAGAGACCTGCTACACCACTTGGATGCACACAAGTCTGTGGGACCGGATGGGTTACACCCAAGGGTGCTGAAAGAGTTGGCAGATGTGCTCACCAAGCCGCTTTCCATGATTTACCTGAAGTCACGGCTAACTGGGGAGGTCCCATTGGACTGGAGGGTGGCAAATGTGACACCCATCTACAAGAAAGGCAGGAAGGAGGATCCAGGTAACTATAGACCTGTCAGTCTGACCTCGGTGCCAGGGAAGGTCATGGAGCATGTCATCTCGAGTGCCATTAAAACCCATATAACAGACAACCAGGGGATCAGGCCTAGTCAGCATGGGTTTATGAAAGGCAGGTCCTGCCTGACAAACCTGATCTCCTTCTATGACAGGGCGACCTGCTTATTCGATGAGGGAAAGGCTGTGGATATTGTCTACCTTGACTTCAGTAAGGCCTTTGACACCGTTTCCCACAGCATTCTCCTGGAGACTCACGGCTTGGATAGGCATACGCTTTGCTGGGTAAAAAACTGGCTGGATGGCCGGGCCCAAAGAGTGGTGGTGAACATAGTTCAATCCGGTTGGTGGTCAGTCACGAGTGGTGTCCCCCAGGGCTCGGTTTTGGGCCCACTCTTCTTTAACATCTTTATTGATGATCGAGATGAGGGGATCAAGTGCCCCCTCAGTAAGTTTGCAGATGACACCAAGTTGGGTGGGAGTGTTGATCTGCTCGAGGGTAGGGAGACTCTGCAGAGAGATCTGGACAGGCTGGAGCGATGGGCTAAGGCCAACTGTATGAGCTTCAATAAGGCCAAATGCTGGGTGCTGCACTTCGGCTACAACAACCCCCAGCAGGGCTACAGGCTTGGGGAGGAGTGTCTGGAGAGCTGCCAGTCAGAGAGGGACCTGGGGGTGTTGATTGACAGCTGGCTGAACATAAGCCAGCAGTGTGCCCACGTGGCCCAGAAGGCCAATGGTATCCTGGCTTGTATCAGAAATAGTGTGGCCAGCAGGGACAGGGAAGTGATCTTACCCCTGCCCTCGACACTGGTGAGGCCACACCTCGATTCCTGTGTTCAGTTTTGGGCCCCTCACTACAAAAAGGACATTGATTTACTTGAGCGTGTCCAGGGAAGGGCAACGAAGCTGGTGAAGTGTCTGGAGCACATGTTGTACGAGGAGCGGCTGAGGGAACTGGGGTTGTTTAGTTTGGAGAAGAGGAGGCTGAGGGGAGACCTCATTGTCCTCTACAACTACCTGAAAGGAGGTTGCAGAGAGCTGGGGATGAGTCTCTTTAACCAAGTGACAAGTGATAGGACAAGGGGTAATTGCCTCAAGTTGCGCCAGGGAAGGTTTAGACTGGCTATTAGGAAACATTTCTTTACAGAACGAGTAGTTAGCATTGGAATGAGCTGCCCAGGGAGGTGGTGGAGTCCCTATCCCTGCAGGCGTTTAAGAGTAAAGTTGACTTAGCGTGTAGGGATATGCTTTAGTTGGGAACTGTCAGTGTTAGGTCAATGGTTGGACTGGATGATCTTTCAGGTCTTTTCCAACCTAGACGATTCTGTGATTCTGCACAAGAGGAAAAGACAGTGTGTGTTCTTTTAAAAAAAAAAAAAAAAAAAAAAATTTGCTGAAGAGAACCTTGACAATTCCCTGTAGTGTAGAGTTGCAAATGTGATGCTTGGGGTGATGGTGCAGCTGAATGTAACCAACTGTTAATGTCCCTGAAACACTGGAGTGTATATGTTGTGCACTATACTTACAGGTATTCAGATCAACGTCAAATTTCTAGGAATTTTAGATGTTGTAATTACGTTCTAAAAGTGAAAAAGGGTAGCCAGGCTTGCTCTTTAATCTGTAGGGAAAGTAAGAGGGGATATGTTTGTTTGTTTGTTTTATATTTGAAGAGTGCATATGATTAGACCTGTGCAGTTCTATTTGAAAAATTATTAGGGAAAAACAACAACATGAAAAACTAGGTGATCTCATTTCTGTTGGTGTTTCTTTTAGAAACACAGGCTAGATTCACACAGGTAAGTTTAACATCATAAAAATAAAAAGTTAAATGATTAATTCTGGGAGCATAGCTGAGTAAAAGAATGCACAGAAGTCTGTTCAGCACCCATATTCTCTCTATAACACTTTTCTCAAGTCCTCTACCATACACTGGAGAGAGTTTAAGACCTCAAGTTTCAACAGACATCTGTCTTTGGGTAAACTGAATCCTGCTCCTAAATGTCAATATCAGGGTGAATTAAATTGATTTCTAGTCTCTAGTGACAATACTGATTAGATCTGTGTTGACCACGATAGGAGGTTAAAACCTAGTTCACACATACACATCTGCTTATACCCACCTAAATTTAGGTATTATAATCTCAAACTGAATGACGTTGTGGAGAAAGCCTGTACATGTCTATGGGTCAGTTTGGTGGCTTAAACACACACACACATCTAGTGTCATTTGAGATGTTCTAGAGTATACGAAGCATCCACCTAATGTTGTTCTAGAAGGACCCAGGTCCACACAGGTCTCTTTGCTGTATCTATTTGCTGACCCTTGGGTATGTCTTATATACTAAGGACTCCACATGTAGATGTATCTATATGGGTAACATTCCTGTAGTCACAGAAAAGAATTTGGTGTCATTTGAGAAGTTGTCCTCTCTATTTTAACTGTCCTCCAATTTCTACTTCAGAAAGATGAAGGTCTCTTATAGACCCTGTGCCATACTTGACAGCTCTGTCTGGGTGTCTCAGATCCTTTTTTGGCCATGATTGCACAGTACTGAAGATTTTTACATAAGCATGCATTGATTCAAAGAACAGTATTAGATATGGTGCTAAGTTGCTCCATTAGATAAGCTGCTAAAGTTGCTACCACAGATATGTGGTTGTACTGCTTTCAGATTCAAATCAATAAACCTGCTTAACCTGTACTGCATGGTTTTGACTTATTCTCTGTCAGGGTGAGGATGTCACTTGCATTTTGTATGTTCGTATTCTTTCCTCTGGTCTTGAGCAGTGTCTAATATCTCATATTTCAGTAAAAGAGACTTAACATCTCCACCTCCAAAATAAAACAAAATGCCAAAAAAACTGTAGAAATGCCATCCAGCTATGTAGAGTGGTTTCCTCCATGTCTTGCATTATGAAAGTAAGTATATAAAATTTTAAATTAAACAATCAGAAATGTCCTGATGACACCTAGATTAGCCAACGTTTTTCTCAACATGAATATTGGACAGACTGAATGATTACAAGAGTGATTTTTGAAACGTGTTTGAAATGATGAAAATGTTGGAAGACAGCAAGTTTTTTGGGGTCTTTGTTTGTTACTTTTCCTCTTTTTGTTTTCCTTTACTTCAACTGATGTGATTGTACATGAACGAAAATAAACTTGCTTTTTTCCACTCCACGTAATGTAATTCTAAATACCTCAGATAAGTTTCATACAACTCTTCTTTCAGGGTCAGTAATTTTATTTCCTGCTGATTAGTTTCAGATTGTCTTCCTATAAATCTCCTTTATATGTGTGTATAGTTGCATACATTATATTATTTAGTGTAATAGCTGGCAATTTGGCACTGACACTTATTAATAGTAGAATAGAGCATAATAACTCAAATATTTTAACGGACATGAAGTCATCAGCTAATGATAATGTTCAATACAAGTGTACATCGGAAATTGCTTCAAATTAGAAAAAAAATCTTAACCAAAGTTTGACTTAGATTATACTTCAGATGGTTAAATTATTTTGACTTTGAGATTGCTTTGAAGGTTCTTCTCATGACATACCCAGTGTTTTCTCTTGCATAAGCATTGTGTCCTTTTTCACATATTTCTTTTTGACATAACTTCACTGATATGCTTTTTAGAGATGCCATTATCACTGATTAATGTGAAAAATAAAACTAAAGAAAAGTTGGTAATATTGAAGAAGATTACTATTTTAGGCTATCTTCATAGAATAACATTCTCACAGAATAGTTAAGATCAGCAGGGACCTCTAAAAATCATCTAGTCCAAACTTCTGCTCAGAACAGGGTCAGCTACAACAGGTTGTTCATGGCTGTGTCCAGTCAGATTTGAATATCTCCAGGAATGGAGCCTTCACCACAACTTTTCTGTGCAACCTGTTCTAGAAACTGGTCACCATCACAGTAAAAACATTTTTTCTGATGTTGAAACAGAATTTCCTGTAGGTCAATGCATGCCCATTGCGTCTTGTCCTGTCATTGGACACCATCTTCTTTACGCACTCCCTTCAAGTATTTATACACACTAATAAGATCCTTCCTGAGCCTTCTCTTCTTCTGGCTAAACAGTCCCAGCTCTCTCAGCCTCTCCTTCTATGACAGATGCTTCAGTCCCTTAACCATCTTTATGTCTTTTCCCTGGACTCGCTCTAGTATGTCCATGTCTTTCTTGTACTGGAGAGCCCAGACCTGGACATGTCACTCCAGGTGTGGCACTACCAGTGCTGAATAGAGAGGAAGGATCACCTCCTGTCACTTGGTGTCTTTGTTCTTCCTAATGCAACCCAGGAGGTTGTTGGCCACCTCGGCCACAAGGGTACATTGCTGGCTCATTTCAGTTTATTGTCCACCCTGGGCCCCCAATACTCTTCTGCCAAGATGTTTTCCAGCCTGCTGGCCCCCAGCCTTTACTGATGCATGGGGTAATTCCTCCCCAGGTGAAAGACATTGCATTTCCCTTTGTTGAAATTAATAAGATTCCTTGTGGTCCAGTTCTCCAGCTCACCAATGTTCCTCTGAATGGCAGCAAAACCATCTTGTTAAGCGATGTCAGAATCAGCCACCACCTCCAGCAGCTCCAGGGCCAGGACTTCCTCCTGCAGGAATGAAGGTAGAGCCCTGCCTAGTGCACCTGGGGATCCAGGCCTTGAACACAACTGCTGCTTTCCCATTTACAGGTTCAACCATTACTGAAGCTGCACATGCATCCCAGACACACACACGCACACATGTGCACACACGCGCACATACACACACAGAGGACACTGACATGGCTGGCTACATACTGGACTCCCATAGAACATGAGTATGGACAGCCAAGTAACCTTCCTCCTTTTCAGCTGGTCAGGACTGAAGATCGTTAATGCAAGCACACATGGGACACCCTCCAGATTTACAAGCACATGCACATTCACAGATCCCTCAAGCACCAGCACACCTGTCTGTGTGCCTGACATCCCTGTCTAGATCCTGAGGCTTCTTAACCACCACACAGGTCTCCTACCTGCCAACTAGTCCACCTTGGTGCTCTCTACAAACACACAGCACTCACACACTTGTCCCACATGCACTCTTTGTAAGTGCCTCTGGGCATTCCAGCATGGAATCTTGCCTGTCTGATACCCCATGCTAGACCCAGGCCCTTCCCCACACTTGCTGGCTGGTCTAGCTTGAAGTTTGCTGGCAGATACACACACACACACAGTGTACACCAGGTGTGGGGAAGATACAAACACTTGTCCCCCGCACTGTTATCTGAAAAGAGGATTCATGCCTGGAGTGCAATAAACCAATCTCAACATGCTCAGGACAGATATTGTATTTATTCAGACCTGGGCGCTTGGTGGACTTTTCCACAAATCAAGCACACCAGTGGCAGGTTTTCGTGCTCCTCTTATATACAAAATCAAAGGTTAGTACTTTTACAAACACACCTATTAAATACTGATTGGTTAGTGATTAACATACAATTATAATGCGGCTTACATACTTCTTCTACTACTACGCATGCTCAGAGGAAGGGTCTTAACCTGGGCAGGGGTCTTTTTGACCTGCGGGTGTGTTTTTTAGTATTATAATGAAAGTAGTTCACTTTCAGGACACTCAAAGTTAGTTGCATTGTCAACTTAAGTAATTGAATAGTCACTTTGCCCAGTTGTCAAATAACTAATCCTCAACACAGTCCCAGACATTCTCTTTTATGGTCCAGGATGTTCTGCTTATTTTCTAGGTTTTGGAGATCAAAGCTTGTTCTTGATAAAACTCTTATCATTGATCAAGATCAACTGGTCTTGCTCTACCAGGCTTCAAAACCTCATAATTGTCCCCATATGTGTGGTAACTATAGCTACCAACACAATTATTAACCATGGCTACTAGCAAATATGAAGTATACTATATCACCATTAAGCCAACACCAGGCTGTGACCCATGGTCCTGCTCCAGCTTGCAGTGCTAAGACCCTCACTCACCTGACTTACTCTGGTCCCTCCCAGTAGCTGAAGCTGAGACCCCCACTCACTGCAGTAGCTGACATTACAGCCCAAGGGCACCTACAAGCCTGGTGTCCAGTAGCTGCCACCCAATCCATTCCCACTGCCACCCCCCACCCTAACCAGTAGCTGCCATTCGGGGCACAAAGTCTGTGGGACAGGACTCAGCAGGGCTGGAGCACCTTTTCTATGAGGACCTCTCTTCCAGGGACACCTTATAGCAGAGATCCAGTACTTAAAAAGGGACCTACAGGAAAGATGGCGAGAGACACTTTATCAGAAAATGTAGTGACAGGACAAGGGATAATGGTTTTAAACTGAAAGAGGGTAGATTTATATTAGACATAAGGTTGTGGATGCCCCATCCCTGGAAGAGTTCAAGGCCAGGTTGGATGGGGCTTTGAGCAATCTGATCTAGTTGAAGGTGTCCCTGCCCATGGCAGGGGGCTTGGAATTAGACAATCTTTAAGGTCCCTTCCAGCCCAAACCATTCTATGATTCTATGTTTCTATGATTCTACGATATGCTCAGGAGAGCTATGGCATCTGCAACTACTGATGCTGAGAATCCACTTGCTCCAGTTGCTGGTATCACAGGCATGGGACCACCTACATTCCCTGTCTGACTCCTGTAGGTGGTCCACATCCACTCACACTGGTCCCCCAAGTAGCTGGGACTTAGTCCTGGAAGCACTCACACACACACCAGGTAGAGAGTCTTACACAGACAGATAGTTAAGAAGGGATTTAATAAAAAGATAAGAAAGACTCCAGTGAGCAAGTGGGAGGTTAGCAGACAAACATGTTGACTGGCCACAGTGTGGCTGGCACCTTTTATGTCCTTTTTTGTCTATTCCCCACTTTGTTTCTCCCCAGTCCCATTTCTCTAAACAATCCTTTTTAAGATTTGCACAGTTCCACAGCTTATCCCATCAAATATCCTCAAGTTCCTCTTTTTTCCTTCCTTCTTCTCAGTTAAAAAGTCGTTTTTGCCCCCTCCAAAGATGTGCCTGCATTTTCTTAATGGTCCATCAATTAGTGACTGGAGGCTTTGTGTCTTTTTGTGTCTCTGTGTGTTTTTTTCTTCCCCCTTTGCCTATTATCCCCTTTGCAATGAAAATGCCCTTGATTGGGTAATCTCAGTGAAGCAGATAGTCAGTTTAAACATGCCATTATAGAGCATGGCCAATTACATTGCCCAGCTCCCACAGCACCTGTGGGTGAACAACAACAGTTCTCATGGACTTGTGTAAATCTAGTTTGTTGAAATGTATCCTAGCTTGATCCTTCTCTACTGAGTTTGTTTTAATTGCTCCAGACTTTCTTACAGCAAAGAGGGATCTTACCAGTGAAGAACTTGTTCTTGTGGGAGACTTCCCAGACATCTGCTGGAAATATAACACAGCAGGGCGGGACCAGTCCCAGACATTCCTGGAATGTGTGGGAGATAACATCCTGACACAGCTGGTGAGTGAACTGACCAGAGAAGGTGCCCTGCTGGACCTCCTCTTTGTGAACAGAGAAGGACTGGTGGATGATGTGGTGGTTGGAGGCCGACTAGGGCACAGCGATCATGAAATAATAGAGTTCTCTATTCTTAGAGAGGCCAGGAGAGGGGGAAGCAGAACTGCCATCCTGGACTCCCAAAGGACTGACTTTGACTTGTTTAGGCACCTGCTTGACAGTCTCTTGGGAGATAGTCCTGAAGGGTATAGGGGTCCAGGAAAGCTGGGCACTCTTTAAGAAGGAAGTCTTAATGGCACAGGAGCAGGCAATGCCCAGGTGCTGTAAGAGAAGCCGGCAACAGAGAAGACCACCCTGGCTGAACAGGGAGCTTTGGCTGCAACTCAGGGCAAAAAGGAGAGTGTACAGACTTTGGAAGAAGGAGCTAGCAACTCACAATGATCACAAAGATGCTATGAGGCTATGCAGGGTGGAAACCAGGAGGTCTAAATCCCAGCTAGAAATTAATCTGGCCTCAGCAATCAAGGAGAAGAAGAAATGCTTCTATAAGTCTGTCAACAGCAAAAGAAAGACCAGGGAGAGTCTCCATCCCCTGCTAGATGTGGGAGGAAACTTGGTAACGAGTGATGAGGAGAAGGCTGATGTGCTTAATGCCTTCTTTGCCTCAGTCTTTAATAACAAGACTAGTTGTACCGAGGGAATCCAGCCTCCTCAGCCAGAAGACAGAGACTGGGAGAATGACCCCCCCAGCAATCCAGGAGGAGATAATCAGTGACCTACTGCATCACATAGACATACACAAGTCTATGGGACTGGATGGGATACACCTGAGGGTGCTGAAGGAGCTGGCTGGGGTGCTCGCCAAGCTGCTTTCCATCATTTACCAGCAGTCCTGGCTGACCAGGGAGGTCCCGACATATTGGAAATCGGCCAACGTGATGCCCATATATAAGAATTACCGGCCTGTCAGCTTGACTTCGGTACCAGAGAAGCTGATGGAGAAGCTCATCCTGAGTACCATCACACAACACATGCAGGACAACCAGATGATTAGGTCCAGTCAGCATGGGTTTATGAAATGCAGGTCCTGCTTGACAAACGTGATCTCCTTCTATGACAGAGCGACTTGCTTATTGGATGAGGGAAAGGCTGTGGATGTTGTCTACCTTGACGTCAGTAAGGCCTTTGGCACCATATCCCACAGCATTATCCTGGTAAAACTGGCTGCTCGTGGCTTGGATGGGCACACGCTTTGCTGGGTAAAAAACTGGCTGGATGGCTGGGCTCAAAGAGTTGTGATGAATGGAGTTAAAACTAGTTGGCAGCCGGTCACGAGTGGTGTCCCCCAGGGCTTGGTTTTGGGGCCACTCCTGTTTAACATCTTTATTGATGATCTAGATGAGGGGATCAAGTGCCCCCTCATTAAGTTTGCAGATGACACCAAGTTGGGTGGGAGTGTTGATCTACTCGAGGGTAAGGAGGCTCTCCAGAGAGATCTGGACAGGCTGGAGTGATGGGCTAAGGCCAACTGCATGAGTTTCAGTAAGGCCAAATGTCAGGTTCTGCTCTTCGGCCACAACAACCCCCAGCAGCACTACAGGCTTGGGGAGGAGTGTCTGGAGAGCTGCCAGTCAGAGAGGGACCTGGGGGTGTTGATTGACAGCCAGCTGAACATGAGCCAGCAGGTGGCCAAGAAGGCCAATGGTATCCTGGCTTGCATCAGAAATAGCGTGGCCAGCAGGGACAGGGAAGTGATCTTACCCCTGTCCTCAGCACTGGTGAGGATGCATCTCGATTCCTGTGTTCAGTTTTGGGCCCCTCACTACAGAAAGGACATTGAATTACTCAAGTGTGTCCAAAGAAGGGCAACGAAGCTGGTGAAAGGTCTGGAGCACATGTCGTACGAGGAGCGGCTGAGGGAGCTGGTGTTGTTTAGTCTGGAGAAGAGGAGGCTGAGGGGAGACCTCATTGCCCTCTACAACTACCTGGAAGGAGGTTGCAGAGGGATGGGGATGAGTCTTTTTAAGGACAAGAGGCAATGGCCTCAAGTTGCACTGGGGAAGTTTTAGACTGGCTATTAGGAATCATTTCTTTACAGAACGGGTTGTTAGGTGTTGGAATAGGCTCCCCATCCTTGGAGGTGTTTAAGAGTCGAGTAGACATAGTGCTTAGGGATATGGTGTAGTTGGGAACTGTCAGTGCTATGTTAATGGTTGGACTAGATGATCTTCAAGGTCTTTTCCAACCTAGATGATTCTGTGATTCTGTGACAGGGAAAGAAGGCATTTAGTACCTCAGCATTTTCCGTTTCCTTTGTCACCAGGTTTCTCATTCTGTTCAACAGCAGGCCCATATTTTCCCTTGTCTTCCTTTTGCTACTGATTTACTTGTCAAAGCCCTTCTTTTGCCTTTCACTTCCCTTGCCAGTTTCAACTTCATATTGGTTTTGGCTTTCCTAACCTCATCCTTCTGTGCATGGAGACTGTCTCCACATTTCTCTGAAGTCACTTGGCCCTCTTTCTATCTTTTGCATGCTTCCTTTTTACTAGTCTTTATATGCTCACCTTTACCATGCTCGGCATCCCCAGTTACGAGGAAGGAATCTGTGGGTTGAAGCCAGCTCAAGGCTTTTGCTTTTTTCAAAGTTCATTTTGGTTTTGCTGTTTTGATACTCTGTGTTGAGCTGAGCAGCATATATGTCTCCCCCATTCTGGTATAGCTAGCTCAGGAAGACATTCACACCTTTTTGATTAACTCAGGGAAGGCCATTTACACAAATAGTTGATGCACTCAGCTGTTACAGCCAAAATAAAAGCCACCTTCTGTTCACGTTTGAGTTGAGATAAATTCAGCTTTCTTTGCAACAGTTAGTCACTCCCTACTTCTTCCCTGAGCTTCATGAGTACAACTCTCTGCCCATTCCCTCTGCACTTTCCTGATCACATTGACTTAACAAGTCTTCTCCACTTCATCATTAGAAAGGTTTCTGAAAGGAAATTTTTTTTTTCCCTCATTAAGTGTTTTCATAACTTTTTATAAAGAGGTAAAATCCATTTGAGAAGTTTGTGAAGTGCTGCACTGGGGACGGGAGGGCACTGACATACAACACAGCTGTTCTAATTAGCCAGCTGAGTCTAAGATGTCCCCTCATAAAGAGAGTAAACTATTAGTTTTGTGATTAATTTTCCACCTTTTGGTTTCATGAAATAAATTATATTTCAGTCAAGCTTGACTGTGCTGTGAAAGCAGTTGTCAGGTGGTGAAGGATGATGCATGGAAGACACGTTGTAATACTACTCTTGTAGCAGTGGAGTCTGGCTGTTATAGGATTAATACTGCTTATAAAAATTAAGGGAAGAACTTAGTCTTAATATTTCTTTTAACTGAAAATCATCCTACTAAATTATTTCTTGTAACCTTTCCCATAACATCAAGGGTAATTATAATGAATCTGGTACTACTGATGAACAACATAGGGAAAAAGCATGGCCAAACCCTTTCCTTGTTTTCTGAGTAGGTTTATCTTCCATATGGTTTGGTAGGAAAAGAACATGGAACTTAAAAATTGACTTGCTTTGTAAAAGGGAAGAACATATCTGAACAGGCTGTATATTTTGCTTTTACCCCCCCAATCATGATAAAAGTAAAACTTTAATAATTTCTTTTAAATCTGTTTCAAAGGAAACACCACAATATGTTTGACCACAGTATATATTTTTGTATGAACATGAATTAAACTGTTTCTCACACTTAGAAAAGTGAAAGAAAAATAAGACTCAATTAAAAAATGGATTGAAAATGGCACTAAGCAAAACCAATCAAAATCATCAATTTCAGCACTAATTACTCTAACACAATATTTGGGACTTTTTTTGTTATGATGGTCAGTCACATAGTTGAATGTACTGATGTGTTGAAACAGAAAACTGAATTTATATGGGGTTTTTTTTCCCCACTTTCTAGTTTTTAAGGATAGGGCTTACACAGTTTTACATTTTTGCAGAAAAGGTTTTACATTAGTACAAAACTTGATATGTATTCATGGATATCAGACAAAACCATGTTACTGAGATTTAATCTTTCTCTGATTTAATCTTGTGTTAGTCTAATTTCAAACAGCAGCATTTCTACATAGCCTGAAGTCTTACAAGTATTGATAAAAAAGTCTTGTTGAAAAAGGATTACAGTAGTAAATACTTTATGTGACAAAGCCCTGAACTAAAGATTCTGTGTCTGCTAGGGATAATAATAAGGCTGAATGAAGCCTTATTACAGAGGTGCAAGGCCCCCCAAAAAGAAGAAGAAAAAAAACCCAACAAAACAGCAGTATTTTTCCTTAAATGCTAGCAGTGGACCAATAAAAACATTGAGAAATGCATGAATGTACATGCACTTATGCCTTTGACGTTAAATGACAAAATAAAATCCTAATGATGCTCAACAGAACCTATTATGAGAGAAAGAAAACAGTTAATAGTTGTTCATCAAAGCAGATACAAAATAATTCTAGGTTGGTTTCAGATAACTTTGTAAATAATGTTGTTTATGTGGAGAAGAAATATCTGATAACATGTGGAATGACAATTACATGCAGTATTTATTATGCCTTACTGCATATTAAAACAATATAGATGAGAAAGTTAAGGTAAATGGAAAAGCAGCAATAGCAAGATCACGGGTAGATCTAACTTAGATATTTAAATTAGGATCCAAAGGGAAGAGTTATCTCACCCAATTGTCAGGGTGCCAAGGACAGCACTGAACACCACTCTCCCTGATGACCCTCACCGGGGACACCCACCCTGCCTAAGGCTAGCAGCGCATTTCAGCTCAGTAGAATCCCAGCCTAGCCCCGGTGATGGTGTGGTAGTACTTGTGTCCATCCCTGTCTCTGGCTCTGCCTCTGGCTGGCCTCAGCCAGCATTGTGAGGAGTTCATCTCCTGGATGAGCCTGTCAGGTGCAGCTCTCCCCTTGACAGAAACACTGGGGGGCCCTATTACCAGCTGTAGCTTTGGTCATTGCACTGAGCAGTGGGGTAAAAGGCTTCAAAATTGAGGAAGTTCTTAGCTTCAGAGTCATAGAATGGCATTTATTATTTTCTCAGATTTAACTGTGTTTGATTCTGTCCTGGTTTAACCAGGATAGGGTTAAGTTTCCCCCGCAGAGGGGGGGAGCTCTAGCCGGGTTATTCAGATACCATGCGGACGTCACATCCTGGCAGGTCACATTTTTTTTCCTGGCGCGGAGCGCGGTGCACTCGTGGTTTTGTACATCGTGCTTTAAACTGCTGTATTTGGTAGCTATTTTGCTCTGTTCATTGCTATCACTATTACTGTTATTGTTATTGTTGTTATTTGTTGTGTTGCTATTGCACTGTTGTATTAAACCTTTCCTTATTTCAGTCTTGGGGCTTTGTATTTCACTCCCTTTGTGGGGGAGGGGCAGCGGCCGCGTGGTCTCTGACCCCGGCAGGGGCTAAACCACCACAGATTCTTAAAAGCATAGCTGGCTTTAGTTCTAATACAAATATTCACAAAACTGAATTTCTTATTTATGTACTTGACAGATTCTTGCATTGTTCCTACTGGGTCAATGAAAAACTTTTAACATGACATCAGCTTGATTAAACCGGTGATTTTTCAGCTAATGGTGGAGTAAAGAATAGCATGTTAATTTAAAATTGCAACAATGTATCAAGTGAGATGCAATCACTTAGTCAAGTAATCTACTAGCTAGAGCATCAAACTGATTTTATAAATCCTGTAATAAAATATCCAGCTGAGAGGATTTGTAACAGATTTTCAAATTCAGGCATGCTAAAATACGGAGAACAAAATTAGCCAGGCCTTCCATGTCCTGAGAGAGTGTTCTACAGATCAGGTGTAGCATGAAGAGACCACAGTGCTTTCTTTCCCTTCTTATGACTCCTGAATGTAATCTTTAAAGTGACTCGGAAAGTTGTGTCCGGCTCTGAAGTTTTAGTAAGCATATAGGATTTCTCAGAGGAAATAGTGATATGCCGACATACTTGCTTTCTAGCTGTTTGTTCCCTAGCTTAGATACCTAACTCTCCTCCAGTCACTATATGAAGATCTTTGAGCACCTACCTCCACAGAGTGATTGATCTGAGAGACAGTTCCTGTAGTGCTGAGCATCGTGGTAAGTAGTTCTTGTATCAGTATCCACCATAGGTTTTAAAACCTGGCTCAAGAAGTTCATTGAAAATCCACAGGATTTAAGCAATTTTGGAAATGTTATCTATTAAAATTAAAACATTGCAAATGTATATGCATGCAAAGGAGTTTTCTAGGGTTACCAAGAGAAAGGATGGCATAGGTACACCAGAAAATGGGAATGCAAGGGGGAAAGTAGTAGGGAGGACAACTGGAGTCTTAGAAGTTTACAACAAAAATAATGATTTAAAGATGCCTCTCTAGATGTGTGGTAATGTTATTTTTTTCTCTCATATCCTCAAATACTTCACTTCTGCTTAGAGCCAAAGTTGGAGAACTTTTTCTGCTCTCAATACAAGGCTAACAAACCATCAGACCAGCAATTTCAAGATAACCAAATAGCATATTATTTCAGACAGAATTTCAGAGTTCCTACCTGACTCTGAATGAAGAATGAATGCTAGTTGCCCTTGGAGTTCCTATCTGTTGGACTACACTGCTGGTTGCATCTCATAAGATTTGCTACATCTCCAAACCAGTCAGTTGTATGTCCAAGGATAACCTGATGGAATTACACTAACTGTTCTTGACAACACTGGAATCCCAAGACAGCTGGTTATGGCACCTTTCCTATTGCTTTTCACTGTGAGGGCATGTTAGTGTTTGGGATAAGCATTCTACAATTATTGTCATGACTACAAAGACTTTGCTGACATTTCTAAATGTAATATATTAGTTTTAGTCCTTACTACATGCAAAAAAGGAAACTTTACTATGTGGTAGGTAATTTTCAATTTGTTTTACCTAAAGGAAAGGAGTAGATAAAGAGGAAGGAAGAGAAGGAAGAAAACTATTTCAGAACATAAAGTTCTGACTCTGAGTATAGGGTACAGTCAGATTAATGAATGTACAATGAGCATGTAACAAGTCTGCATTTCGTAGACTCAGCTTTTTTTTCCTGGGTCCTAATACAGCATAACAAATAAACATTTTTTAAACAACAAGTATGACACTGTACACAATGAGTTGTTTCTCCAGCAGTTGAAATTCAGCTAATTAGTTTCAAAACAAACAAAAAAAAGAAATACTGGCAAATTGTATCCTGAAGACAGAATCTTTCTGTTAAAATCAGAACTCATTGGACAGAGGATAAAAGTAGTCATAATAATAGCAAGCAGTTTGATGAGCAATCTACCAAGAACTTAACACTAATATTGCTGTAGAATATCCTCAGCTGTGAAGAAAAATCACCAAACCAGGTGATCACAGATTCCTTTCTGTTACGAAGGGAAAGATTTCAAAGGTACTTTTGCTCTGCTATGGCAAATGACAGTGAAGGCTGCCATTGAATTCGATGCTGTGAAACTCCTTCAGAGTTTGCTTAAAGAACAAGACAATTCTTTTTTAGGAGAATAATTAAGGCTAATAACCACTTATTAGTAACTATTGCTAGCAGGAACAAAACCAGAAATGGTGAACAAGTGCTAGGTACTTAAATCAGTGTACTGGATCAGAGATTTGCACATTTAAATTAATGTACTGTCTTTCTAAAGATGTTTCGTATCAGATGTTATCTAGTAAGCAAGAAAAAAACCTTCAGTAGGCAGATACAGTACAAGGCTTGGATGTATTTTGCTTTTGGAGGTGTTATTTTATGAGATTAAAAGAGAGGAGTTTTTATAAAAATTCAATTTTAATATAACATCTTTTCTGGATTAACCCAATTCTGTCCTTACAACATGTCTGAGCTCAGAGTCCAAAACTCATGCACTTACAACTAGAAGAAAAAAAAAAACAAAAAAACAAAAACCAACAAAACAAAGAGAAAAAGAAAAAGGAAAAGAAAGCTTACAAAACCCAGTACTGTTTACAAGACTGTCATGATAAGAAGTTCTCCATCATTCATTCCTCTGCTTTTAAAAAGAAATCGCTGCCTGCCAGTAAACACAGTTCATTGTCTGTTGCTGGAATAATAAGGAAAAAATAGAACAAATCTTATTTTGCTACCCATTTTAATACATGAGACCCTGTAGCTGTTATTTGCCTTTCGACCTTTTCCATAGCTAATGCTAGTTCTAGTGGCAGTGTGAACAAAACAGCCCTTTTCAACTTTTAATGAAAACAAGCAGTATCTAGCATAGTTAGGACAAAGTCTGTAATACTTCAAGATGTCTCATACAGAAGATTTTTTTCTGCTTATGCTTTTATGTTAACTTTGAAATCTATCTGCCTGAACAGTGCTGAATTGTTAACAAGCGTTTCTATAGCATGTCACTCTCCGCCTTATAACCCATCTGATCTCAACCAGTTAATTCCTTCTGTGTCTCTGTTACTGGTTTAAATTTTATTAATTTGTTCACTTACTGTCTTTATATTACTATTGGCTATTTTAAAAAATTATTATATATCATAGGTTTTTATTTTTATTGATATTCTTGCCCTCTTTTTCATTAACATGCCTGAGCTTAGTAAATATGATGGTATGTATGGCACATTAACAGATATGATAAATTTACCTCAAACCAGCAGTTAAATGTAGTAGAACTAGGGGAAATGTGACTGTGATTAGGTAATTAAAGAGATCATAACTGATAAAGCTTTACTGTTTTCCAGTTGAAGTTTGTGTAGGCATTTAATCAAAAATTGCCACTTAATTTTTTTCTCTTCAAATTTTCCCAGAAACATTTTTTCAAAAAAAAATAGTATTCTGGGAATTTTCACCAGGTTTCTTTTTTGCTATGCTTGCCTCTTGGTCACTGAATTCTATCAGAATGAATAACGCCTAATCTCAGGGTTGTTTTCGCTAACAACTAGTTTTCTTCCTTTTTTCTCCTTCCTTACCTAGTTTTTTTATAACATTCTCACTAAGAAAATGAAGTGGAATAGGCAATAAAAACAGGATTGTACAAAGACACCTTCCCCATTTTTTTGATGACACTCATTAACTGCAGGAGCAAGAAAGTTTCTAAAAATATCTAAGACACAAGAAATAAAGTAATAAAGCCACTGCTCTGTTATCATAAGAAAAATAAATATCTGCACTGATTACTAATAGTATCTCTGGAAGATTAATGAGCATAATTTTCTTACTAAAAATACATGCACAATCAAATTATTTCCAGAATCTTTGACATCATTTTGTATAACAGGAACCAGCAGAAAATTTTCAAAGGTATTGACAGATTTTGTTGGTATTTGTTTATTTATACAGTTTTTACATACTTTTTAATGAAGAGATAAACTGATTTACAGACATAGATGATACTAGCATACTTTTTCTTTTTTTTTCCTTTTTCTTTAAAGAGTTGATTCCAGCTGTGTTTGCCTTAGGTTACAATGACCTTGACATTGTTTCTGTTAATGTTTTACCTTTACACTTCTTCTATTAATGAGATATGTTAGAAATAAGATTTGTTCAACAGAAAAAAAACCCACAAAACTATTTACTTCACTTCTTGTTTTCATAAGCATCCTTAATAATCTTCAGAGGATACTTTTTTCCCAGCAGACCATGTTGCAGTATTGCTTTGATATGTTGTCAGTAACTTTATGTTTTGATTCTCTTCTGTTATGTGAAGGAAGCTTCTCATCACACACAGAATCTTCTCTGATATTGCCCTAAGCAACTGGAGGCTTTTAAAGGAGCTTAATAGCTGAAAAAAAAACCCAAAATTAAGGGACAATTCAGCAGCAATTTTGTTTCTGTAGAAAGAAAGAAGCATATAGGTAGTAAAATGATAATAGGAGAACAGTTCCAACAAACACTGGTGCGATCAAATCCATGGAAGCACAGAGATTTCCAGTTTAATTTCAGCATCACAATGTGAATATAATGTTAGTAAAGAAGGGGGAAAATCAAATAAAAAATGAAAAATTACTCTGTAGAAAAAGAATCATCAAGTGTCCACAGAAAGATTTTAAAAAGGAACCAGAGAGCACTGCAAAGACTTGGCACAGATATAACCAAAAGAAAGAATGCGGAGGAAGGAAATGATATTGTGACTACAACCAATATAACTGTTTGTTGTTAAGAGTTAGTGAGAAACAGCATGTTTGTTCTTCTTTTAAAGTCATTCTCTTAAAATAATTAAAACTTATTCAGAGAAATTGAATTAAATACTGAAAGATTATTCAGAATGATGAAGCAGTCTTGAAAGTGAGAGTTGCAAACCTAGTGAAGGAATTAAAACATCCATTTTTAGGTATCCGGGAACGTATCTGTAAAATGAGTCTAATTAGTGAATATATAAAAACTGATACAAGATTTAAACCACTTTGCACAGGAGCCAACTCTCCTGTCCCTTCTGGAGTTCAGCAAGAGTAGATGCTGGTTAGCGTCTCCCCAGAAATATAAATGTGTTTGTGTATATATGATTAAATATATACCTATATGTTTGTTTAGATCTGGTAATTAGAAAGACTAATTCAATTGAAAGTGTCAATCCAGTTTTGTCCATTATTTTAATAGGGACAATATTGGATTTTTGATAACCAGCTACCACCAAGCAACAAAAGTGTTGGCACACAGAAACTATGTGAAATTGTATATCTGACCGCCAGCTTTTTGTCTACAATAGTGGAGTTCTTGTGTGGTATCAGGCAGGCCTTCACATTCTGTAAGGTGCTTTCAAAAATCTCTCCCTGAAGATAAATAATGAAATCCTCTTTAAGAGAAAGAGATACACACTTTCATATGCACAAAAGGGGAGAAAATTCAAAACATAAATACTAAACAAAGATAACTTGAATTATTTTCCTTCTGATGGGTAAATACTATCATGCAACATTACAAATTTCAACTGATTCTGCAGTGGAACATCTATAATCAAAAAGCAGAAATCCCATTATTATCATCCCCAAGAAAGAGGACATGACACATATTACATTAATAAAAAGGATGAGAAAATTAATCCTGAAATGATTTGCATAAAGTAGTGCAGTATTAATGTATTTTACAGCATATACTGTGTCCAAAGTATTTGGTAAGGGAAAAATAGCACACTAAAAGAAAAATTTTCATGTTCATATGGAAAATTCTGAGTAAGAATCTTGTGATTATGATAAAATTATAATAGACAATTTTAAAGAAACTAGCATTATTATATTAATGCATTATGTAACAATGAGAAATTATGTATATTTTTTCCCCCACTTAATGATGAACTAATAACTGAAGATAAATGGTCTTTTCGGTGTGCTGGTGGTTACACAGTAATAGCATATACATTTTTTTCACATTAAAAAAAGAAAAAAATAAGAAGACATTAACATACTCCTTATGCTGAAGGAAAAGGAGATGAGCAAGTGTTAAAAAGATATCAGAAACACCACATTGGTAAAGCACAGTAATGATAATTCTAAGAGATGGTTTAGTTTAGTACAGCAAACAAAGTCATTCACATCTTATAACTCAATAAGAGATCCCTGAGTATAGTTTAACATGTGGTTACATCAAACAGCTGACATGCATGAACTGGAAGGCCCTTCTGTTTTGGATCACAGTTTTATCCCCCTGCCCCCAGAATAATTTCTGACTGGGATAATAGCTGTCATCTTAAAAGGGGAATGATCAGGTTTACAAATGTATGTTTCCATGTCTACTGCATCTTTGTTGCACAGGAATTTGACCATGAAATATAAAATAATGGCCATGACATTTCAAATTAAAATGTTTGTATGTTAAACAACTTTGACTGGTATTGTGATATAAATAATTATTCCTCCAAAAATCAATATCTTCAGAACTAGACTAGTGAAAGAAGTATTGTCTCCCATCTTCTTTTTTTACCATATTCCGTGTTGTTAAGCAAAAAAAAGTGTTTGGTTTCTTCTACAGATTTAATTTAATATAGTGTATTACTGATGAAAATTAAAAAAAATGTTTTACCCAGATAAAAATATTTTCTCATAATAAATACAGCAACCACCTCATAATATTAAGCTTGAGACATGCATAGTTGCAACAGAAAAGTTAATTAATAATATTTAAATTCTTAGAAACATTGAAAAGCAACATAATTCAACAATCCACAAAAAATATTTCCATCTCTTTATCTTGGGTAAAGCACACTCAAGCATCTCTCAGACTTCTATTATCTAAGTATCTTCTGCAGTGAACCAGAGATTGCCAAATACGGGTGATTGTGAACCAACTAGGAAGGGAGAGAGATGGCAAAGTGCAGACTCTGCCCAGTGGATTCCCCACTCATTTGTTTGTTTGTATATTAATTTGTTTTTCCCTGAAGGATTTCTAAGTAAAGACAGCTCTCTGTGATAAGAAGGCATGAGGTAGGACCTTGACTTCACAATTTGTCTTCTAAAGAGATGTTTAACATCAGTGAACTTCACTTTAATCACAAACCTATGTTGACTTTCTTATTTAGATATAAATCTTCTCCCTTTTCAGATCTTCATTATTTCTGGCAACTGTTTTTCTTTCCTATAAACTCAATTCTCCATTAAATATTTTACTTCTACTCAGCTTCTCAACACTTCACTTCAGCTGCTTAGAAATTTTCAGTCTTCTTCACAGACAATGTTATACAATTCCCACAGGATCCTGCCTTTCTTCTCATTATTCCATTCACATATCCATTCCTCCTTCATTTTTCTATCAGAGTCATCAGTTTTTCCTTTTCCCAGTCTCACTGTGTCCATTTTCAGAGGTGCAAAGGAACAATACAGAGAATTACAAAATAATAGAAACTTCTGAAAACAGAATATATCTAATTGAAAAAAGACAAAAAATTGATTTTTGTGAGCTAATTGCTTCATTTAGGAGATTTAAAAAACCCCAGAGCTTGGCAATTGACACAAAAATATGTATTTTCAGGGACTGAAGAAAAGACCATACCTTACACCTATTTAATTTCATGATTTTTTTGTACTGGCCTCTTTTCACTGCCTCCTTTCTGTTACATACAATCCATTACACTGCCTCCATTAAAGTAATATATTACTTATTCCACAGCAAATTAAAAATTTTCTGATTTTTTTTCTCTTGGTTTGTTTCCTATTGCAGTCAGAATTAATAATCAGTCCTCAAGGGGGTGGACCAGATCATCCCATGTAACATATGTGGGCTACAGAAACAGTACTTATATGTGAAACCAAAAATCTATTATAATCTAACTGATATCATAACAGTCTGATAAAAAAATTACTATTATTGCAGGTCCAATTATTACTGAAAAGTAAGGGAATTTTTAAAAATGGCAGTACAGAGAAAGTATCAATGGTAATAACAGTTGAAATTGTTATCCATACACTTCTAGTGTCGTCTTCTTTGGTAACATGTTCATCCTTACCCTGTCACTCGGGGTCCTAAAGAATGTTTTGTTCTAAGGGAAGGAGAACAACAGTGAGTGTCTGGAGTCCTTTGTAGGGAGGAATATAGTGTTGGTTGTAGCAGTTTCTTTTTCTTATCCTTGAAGAGTCTGGTGGTGATGATAAGTTCTGTCTTCTTGTGCTGACTCTGCTTAGGGTCATTTTTATATTTATTTATATATACTAATCACAAATGTTCAATTACTTGTCACTAGCAAATGCAACCTTGTAAATCAAATTTAGGAATAAGCTATGAAGAAAAGGTAACCAAGTGTATATAGCTCATCTCTAAACCATTTTTATTCAGTTTGCAAGGTTTAATTTACTAATGACAAGTAACTACCACAGGTGATTAGAGTTTATACCTCTTGGGGCCTATTAGCATTCTGTGCATGCACTTTCAGGGCTTCTGCTATCACACTGGGCTTGCATTTTTAGAGGGTTCTATTAGCCACCTCCCCGTTTTCCTTAGCAGCCTTCATATTATTTTTTCTGATAGCGTAACTAATATTGTATTAACATAACCTAGTCAGACATGCATCCTTGTTTTACATCATTGAATAGTTTGTTGTTTAAAAATAATGGGTTATTAAAAGATATATATATGTGTGTATATGTATAAGTACATACAGAAATAAAGTCATTGATATCTGCTTGTTATTGCCATCTGCTACTTATAACATTATACTTTATAAAATTGCTCAACAATAGTTTACACTTTGGGTCAAGTGCACTCTAGAACATATGCAAAATTGTAGTCTTCAAAAACTCCCGCTAGAGACATCCCAACTGCACTTAAGGACAAGGTCCAAATAAGCACCACCTCCATACATTGCCTGATCTTGTGAAGAGAGAGCTAAAGTGCATTTTCTTAGGGTCAGGATGTCAGGATGATTGTAACACCAAGATGCCATAACCTAGTAACTGTGTTACCTGGGTGTTCTAGAGATCTCCATACACAAGAGTGTCCAAATTACGAATGTTTCTATTTCTTACTACCCTTTCTGAAAGAATAGAATCATAGAATCATAGAATTGTTAGCTGGAAAAGATCTTTAAGAACAACCCTTTTAGTGAAGATATTTTTCCTCATATCCAGTCTAAGACTCCCCTAGTTCAACTTGAGGCTGTTTCCTCTTGTCCTATCATTTGTTACTTGGGAGAAGAGATTGACACCTACCTCGCTACAACCTCCTTTCAGGTAGTTGTAGAGAGTGAGAAGGCCTCCCTTGAGCCTTCTTTTCTCCAGGTTAAACAACTCTGGTTCCCTCAACCAATCCTCATAAGACATGTGCTCTAGACCCTTCACCAGCTTTGTTGCTCTTCTCTAGACATGTTCCAGCACCCCATTGACCTTTTTGTAGTGAGGGGCCCAAAACTGAAGGCAGTATTTGAGGTGTGGCCTCACCAGTCCTGAGTACAGGCGTACAATAACTCCCCTAGTCCTGCTGGCCACATTATCTCTGATACTAGAGAGGATGCTATTGGCTTTCTTGTCCACCTAGGCACACTGCTGGATCATATTCAGCAGGCTATTGACCAACACCTCCGGGTCCTTTTCTGCCAGGCAGCTTTCCAGCCACTCTTCCCCAAGCCTGTAGCATTGCATGGGGTTGTTGTGGCCCAGGTGCAGGAACTGGCACTTAGCCTTGTTGAACTGCATACAGTTGGCCTTGGCCTATTGATCCAGCCTGTCCAGATCCCTCTGTAGAGCGTTTCTACACTCAAGCAGATCAAGATTCCCACTCAACTTGGTGTTGTTTGTAAACTTACTAAGGATGCATTCTATTTCCTCATCCAGATCATTGATAAAACAGATATTAAACAGAACTAGCCCAAATACTGAGTCCTGGGGAACTCCAATTGTGGCTGGCCACCAATTGAATTTAACTCCATTTACCACCAGAACTGATGGAATAGTTTAGAATGAGCAATGTATTTTCTCTGTCAATTATTATGTAGTTCTCTTTTTAATCAGCTGCATAGCTAGTTAAATAAACAATTTACATTTTTCTTTTTGCATAGAGCAAATTATTTCTTCATTAATATGGTATTCCATCATCCAGCCAATTCCAGCTGATTCAAGACTTTTTCATAAATATGAATGTAAACAGAATCTTATTCACCAGGTTTTCTACAGAAATAGAAAGATTAGAATAACATTAACTACTAGCTCAAGTATACAAACCCCAAGACAAATTTAATTCCACAGAAGATCCACTTGCATAAATCTGTGGGAATAAAATAATCATTGGTTGGATGTATTTTTTCAGGTGGAATGAAAAGTAACTGTTTGGGTTTGGGTTTTTTTTGTTTGTTTGTTTGTTTAATTTGCTGTTGTTTAAGTACATGTTGAAGTATCCTCTTTCTGGCTGGCAATTATCCAGGCATATGTGACATCATAACTTACGGCTGACAATACTACAGACATCTGAACAGATGTATTTACTGAGTCATTTGAAGCATGAAGTACCTAGGATATTCCTAGGCCTTAGGGATTTGGTTTAGCTGACCTCTAGGCATTTCAAAGATTGCATAGGATGCTCCACCATAAGAATTCTTTCAAGATGAAAGAGCTACTGTTCAGTTTGTCATTTCAATCCCACAGTGTGAATTAAAAGATTACTTCTGTAAAAGTTATATCAAACTGGCTTAACAACATAGACCAATGAGTTATTTTAAGAAATAGTAAAATATTATGCAAATATTCATATGAACCTTCAGAGGATATATACTAAAGATATTTAACTCTGGCATTCCTCAGTGCTAAAACATGAGGTATGTAACATGAAATTTGTAAGAAAAAAGCATAAGTTTAATTTTTTACTTCTTAATGAGAGTTTTTTTATCAAAACACAGTTATTTGTGGAAAAACATGGGGAAGATTTCTAGTTTGTTCAAATTAAGATTTCAATTATTTCATATATGTTAGAAAAGCTGTTGAAATGTTCAACAAATTATTAACATACCTTGTTACAGTAATAATCTTCTTATGGGAAAAATGGAACACACCTATGCAGAACTTATAAAGTTTTAGTAGTATAATAACAGAATAATCTAGGGTGGAAAAGACCTTCAAAATCACCTAGTCCAACCATTAACATAACACTGACCGCTCTCAAGTGCACCATATCCCTAAGTGCTATGTCAACCCAACTCTTAAACACCTCCAGGGATGGGGACTCCACCACCTCCCTGGGCAGCACATTCCAACACCTAACAACCCATTCTATAAAGAAATACTTCCTAATATCCAGTCTAAACCTTTCCTGGCACAACTTGAGGCCATTACCTCTTGTCCTATCACTTGTTACTTTGTTAAAGACACACATCCCCAGCTCTCTGCAAACTCCTTTCCGGTAGTTGTAGAGGACAATGAGGTCTCCCCTCAGCCTCCTCTTCTCCAGACTAAACAATCCCAGTTCCCTCAGCCGCTCCTCATAACACATGTGCTCCACACACTTCAGCAGCTTTGTTGCCCTTCTCTGGACACACTCGAGTAATTCAATGTCCTTTTTGTAGTGAGGGGCCCAAAACTGAACACAGGAATTGAGGTGTGGCCTCACCAGTGCCGAGGACAAGGGTAAGATCACTTCCCTGTCCCTGCTGGCCACACTATTTCTGATACAAGCCAGGATACCATTGGCCTTCTTGGCCACCAGGCCACACTGCTGGCTTATGTTCAGCCGGCTGTCAATCAACACCCCCAGGTCCCTCTCTGACTGGCAGCTCTCCAGACACTCCTCCCCAAACCTGTAGTGCTGCTGGGGGTTGTTGTGGCCCAAGTGCAGCACCCAGCATTTGGCCTTATTGAAACTCATACACCTGGCCTTAGCCCATCGTTCCAACCTGTCCAGATCTCTCTGGAGAGCCTCCCTGCCCTCGAGCAGATCAATACTCCCACTGAACTTGGTGTCATCTGCAAACTTACTGAGGGGGCACTTGATCCCCTCGTCTAGATCATCAGTAAAGATGTTAAACAGGAGTGGTCCCAAAACCGAGCCCTGGGGGATACCACTCGTGACTGGCCGCCAACTGGATTTAACTCCGTTCACCACAACTCTTTGGGCCTGGCCATCCAGCCAGTTTTTTACCCAGCAAAGCGTGTGCACATCCAAGCCACGAGCAGCCAGCTTCACCAGGAGAATGCTGTAGGAAACGGTGTCAAAGGCCTTACTGAACTCAAGGTAAATTACATCCACAGCCTTTCCCTCATCCAATAAGCAAGTCACTCTGTCATAGAAGGAGATCAGGTTTGTCAAGCAGGACCTGCCTTTCATAAACCCTTGCTGACTGGACCTAATCATCTGGTTGTCCTGCATGTGTTGTGTGATGGTACTCAGGATGAGCTGCTCCATAAGCTTCCCTGGTACCGAAGTCAAGCTGACAGGCCTGTAATTTCCCAGATCATCCTTCCGACCCTTCTTATATATGGGTATCACGTTTGCCGATTTCCAATCTGTCAGGACCTCCCTGGTCAGCCAGGACTGCTGGTAAATGATGGAAAGCGACTTGGCGAGCATCCCAGCCAGCTCCTTCAGCACCCTCAGGTGTATTCTGTCTGGTCCCATAGACTTGTGTGTGTCTGTGTGATGCAGTAGGTCACTGACTATCTCCTCCTGGATTGCTGGGGCGGTCGTTCTCCCAGTCTCTGTCTTCTGGCTGAGGAGGCTGGATTCCCTCGGTACAACTAGTCTTGTTATTAAAGACTGAGGCAAAGAAGGCATTAAGCACATCAGCCTTCTCCTCATCACTTGTTACATTATGTTTCCTCCTGCATCTAGCAGGAGATGGAGGCTCTCCCTGGTCTTTCTTTTGCTGTTGACATATAGAAGCATTTCTTCTTCTCCTTGATTGCTGAGGCCAGATTAATTTCTAGCTGGGATTTAGACCTCCTGATTTCCACCCTGCATAGCCTGACAGCGTCTTTGTAATCATTGTGAGTCCCTAGCCCCTTCTTCCAAAAGCTGTAAACTCTCCTTTTCTCCCTGAGTTGCAGCCAAAGCTCCCTGTTCAGCCAGGGTGGTCTTCTCTGTTGCCGGCTTCTCTTACAGCACCTGGGCATTGCCTGCTCCTGAGCCCTTAAGACTTCCTTCTTAAAGAGTGCCCAGCCTTCCTGGACCCCTATACCCTTCAGGACCATCTCCCAAGGGATTCTGTCAAGCAGGTGCCTAAACAAGATAAAGTCAGCCCTCTGGAAGTCCAGGATGGCAGCTCTGCTTCCCCCTCTCCTGGCCCCTCTAAGAATAGAGAACTCTATTATTTCATGATCGCTGTGCCCTAGTTGGCCTCCAACCGCCACATCATCCACCAGTCCCTCTCTGTTCACAAAGAGTAGGTCCAGCAGGGCACCTTCTCTGGTCAGTTTACTCACCAGCTGTGTCAGGAAGTTATCTTCCACACATTCCAGGAATGTCCGGGACTGGTCCCGCTCTGCTGTGTTGTATTTCTGGCAGACGTTTGGGAAGTTAAATTCTCCCACAAGAACAAGGGCAAGCGATCGTGAGAATTCTCCTAAGTGCCTATAGAATATTTCATCCACCTCTCTGTCCTGGGTGGGTGGCCTATAGTAGACTCCTACTACAACATCTGCCCTGTTGGCCTTCCACCTGATTCTAATGCAGAGATACTCCACCCTGTCTTCAGTACACTTGTCCTCAAAGCAGTCATAACAGTCCCTAACACACAGCGCCACCCCACCACCTCTCCTTCCTTGTCTCTCCCTTCTAAAGAGCTTGTAGCCATCAACTGGTGCATTCCAGTCATGGGAGACATCCCACCATGTTTCTGTAATTGCCACTGTATCATAATTTTCCTGTTTCATCATGACTTCAAGCTCCTCCTGTTTGTTACCCATGCTATGTGCATTGCTATACATGCACTTCAGATGGGCTGATGTTTTGCCCCCTTCCCCCTTCAAATCTAGTTTAAATCTCTGTCAACGAGCCCAGCTAACTCCTGCCCCAAGATCCTTTTCCCCCTCTGGGACAGGTGCATCCCATCTAATGCTAAATGTTCTGGTGTCCTGTATACTAACCCATGACTGAAAAATCCGAAGCCCTGACGGTAACACCAGTCCCAGAGCCACAAGTTCAAGGCAATAGTACATAGTTAATATTTTTATTCTGTTCACAATGTTATTAACACTAATAGTATAAACCATGTTATTATTATAGAAAAACCTCAGAAATAGTATAATCTGAATTTTTACACATGCATTTTCTAGTATCTATTTGGTTTTTTTGGAGTTATGCACACAATTCACATGCTGCTCTCAGTCCTGAGGTCAATAGGTATAGCCTTCCTCAAGAATAAGACTGTTGGGGAACTTCATATCATCGTCATCCTGAGTTCCTCACCAGAAGAATATGATTTTTGTGTTGAAGTTTTCTTTTTTCTTAATCCAGTCTATGCCTATTTGGGATTACTTGTACGCATTTTTTCTAACACAATCCACTTACTTTTTTTTTCACTGATTTCTCACTGAAGTCTGATTATCTTCACCTATAACATTAGTTTAAAGTTATTAATATAAAGGTTTAATACTCTTTACTTATTGATTGCTATGTTTCTTTGATTTATGTATTCACACAGTCATCTTTAAACTAGTCACCTGGCTAATAGTCACCTGACCACTAGGCAATTTCTATGACAGGCTAAAGTCAGCTCAGGCCAAGAGAAACCCAGAGAAGTCCTGAGACCATGCACTGTCAGGTTAAGACAAAACCTGTGGACTTTCTTAAGTAGTGGCAAAATCATACTTTATGGTCTACAATACAAAAGAGGTTAAAAGCTAGGGGAGGTTCTTGAGGTATGGGGTGTTTTGATTTTTATTATTTTAAGATAAGGAATGTTATTTAATTTCAGCACTAAAGTAATGAAAATAAATGAGGATTAGATGGAACTGATGTAATTAAATTTAATATTGAAATCTAGGAAAATAACACACACAAGCTGGTACTTAGCTGTAGAACACTTGAATTCACTTGATTTACCCTTTCTAAGTATAGTAATGAGACTTCTTTCCAATCACGTCCACTCTTTCCAACCATATCCATAAAGCATCTGAGTGGTCCAACACTCATTGCCATGCAGATTTGTTAGGAATTTTCTGCCCGAGTTCCGAATATCAGGTACTTCACTAAAAGCAGTTGTGTCCATTTTCCCATCTTTGTCATAATAGACTAGTGTTATAATACTTACTGAGAATCCAGGAACAAACAGGAATTACATGAGCATAAGTCCATATGTCCCTTAACAATATATTAAATATGTGCTCTGTTGTAAAATACACTGTATACAATGTCTGGGCTTCAATACAAAAAAGGAAATACAGTAGGAGACAAAGAGAAATAACTAGAACTTATTTCATTTCCTAGAGAAAGGAGATGTCACACTTCAAACATTCTGTATTCTACTTATCTACTGACAGGATTGGGTTTGTAATTTACTTAATATCTGTTTTACATAAAATGAAAGCCAGGTCATACAGTAGGAACTGGAGAAGCACCTGAATGTAGGGTAATATCCAAATATCAACTTTTTAAACCAGAGAAACTTTTTGTTTGTTTGTTTGTTTGTTTTTTGCATCATTAGTTGTATTCAGCAAAGGGGAAAAGTTGTGTTCCTCCTTCCTATGGCCTATAATCTTGAAATTAGGGTGCTGCCTTTTTAGGTGGAAATTGTGGGTATAAGAAGAACAAAGAAACCAGGTGACCCATTTTCTGTCTTTGCTTTGGGATGCTTAAAATATATAATACTGTTTAAAAAGAAGAATAAATTTTATGTAAATTTTTATACAGTACTTATAGGTAATCTAATAGTTGATTTATCTAACTGATAAATGGTTAAGAACACACAAAATATATTCATATTTGTTGTATGTTGTGGCACATATACTGAGCAAAAGGAACCAGTGGACAGGTTTATGTAGCCAATGTGGTTTTTACACTGCTAGTTTGAATTACTTTTCTTACATTACTGTGAAGATCTGCTACCTTTAAAGTGTGTCCTTTCATTTTATCTGTGACTCTTGCACTTTTGCACATCCACACTAGTCATTTGTATCTTCTTGAAAATTATTGTTCAGATATAACACAAAGGTAACCAACAGACATCCAGGATAATCAGACATTTTGTCAAATGAACTAAGATTTCACAGCCACAAAGTTATTCTACAGAAAGAGCTATATACTTCTCACATTATATTTAATAGATTATTTTTTCAGCTAAAGTCAAAGAATAACAGATTAGATATTTATATTTTCTGTATTTGTCTAGGAGGAGGCAAAAAACTGTCAGGATACTTTAACTTTAACAATAGTTGTACATGTGGACAATTTTAATTGTCTTAACAATATTTTAGCAAAGTTTTATTACAGCTTTTATTCACAGAAATTTATCACCTAATTTGATATATGTTATTACTAATGCATATGGTCTGCAAAAGAAATAGGCAGTAGAACAAAGTGTTCATACAAGTCTGTAATAAAATACTGACTTCAGTTTGCAGAAGGCTTCACAAAGTACATCATCACTGTGTTTCTGGAAAAAGTTTTGAAAACATTCAGTAAAAGAAGGATCTTTAAGACAGATACTGGCTTTCTCTCTCTTTTGTTTTTTTTTCCTCCCTTTCCCCTCCCCTCCCACTCATCCCTCCAAATTTGGCTACTCAGCTATAAGAGCCTTAACTGGTGCTCATTTATCATGTAAAATGGACAGATGGATTGGATCTTGTCAAGCAGAGATAAGAGCAAGGAAGATAACAATGGAAACATAGTCAAAGGACATTTCCTTCTACAGATGAGTAAACTCAAAATTACACAGAAACAACACAACTGATTAATTTATGATATACAGCTTTCCTGTCCAATCTATATCTGTTGTTCTTACACTGTTACTGATAATTGTACATGATGATTTATCTTGTATTCTATTATCCAACAAAAAATTAAATTCATTGTATGCATGCAGTTCTAAGCGTATGAGTACACGTGAAGTCAGTGTTTTTATTGTCTTGATACACATCTCTTCATGAACATTTAATGTATATGATGAAATGATTACTTAGCTACTAATCAGTTCTTTATAAAATAACAAATTATTTCTAATTAGTTAGAACTTTGAAAGAAGCAAAATCAAGATCTCCACAGATAGTCTGCTCAGGTATAGCAGAAATTGTCTTTCTGACAGCCACAGTCTCCATGTACTGTAAAAACATTTTTGGTTAGACGTTCACCTTCTTTGACTTCCAGAAAAGTACATGTGAGATATTATTGAGCTTGCTCACATAGCAACCTAGTCTAAAAAAACAGACACCTCACTGATTAGTCCTTTCTTCACAGCATTTGTAATAACAGGAAGACTGCTGAACTCTCCATTAAAGGAAAGCTCTAGGTTTCTTTATACGTATTACAGATTAGATTTTATACTCCTTTAGACAATTACCTGTTAAAACCGAACACAAAACCATCTTTTCTCATTAGGCTTATGTTATATAAGTTAGTGTAAGAGAAATAAATAGCATCTTTTTTTTTTTTTTTTTTTTCTGATGTATTTTTTTGAGCTATCCTTAGACACTGGGCTGCTAAAAATGTTCAAGTATGTCTTAGATATAGTTTTTAATCCCTTAATTTATGTCTTTTGAAAGCTGATGCAAAAACAAACCCCCAAATCTCCTCATATAATCATATAAGCCTTCTATCAGAATTAGGATAAGCTATGGAAGTCGTTCAAAATTTCTAGAGAATCTGGCTGATAAATAGTGAAATAGTACCTGAATACCTTATCCCTTAAAATTTTGTTTTGAGGTTAAAAAATTTTACTTTTTTGGATTTATTTACTTCAGTTATATATGTGCCCATTTTTCCTCAGGTTTCATAGCCTAAATTTCTCTTATATTTGCAGTTAAGAGAGGAACAGCAACGGAATTGATAAAAGAGTCCTCCAGTGCACATACAGACACACATGCACACTGGTAATTATATACTTCTATAAGCTATAGAACACCCCAAAAATAGTACACCAGAGGTGGGATTCACCTCACTGAACTCTACTGTCCTACAGTACAGAAATCCCCATCTGAGCTGACAGTTTAGCCTTCCATTTAATTTGGCCTATTTTAGCTATCTATTTTAAGATGAGATGAACTGAGCCCTAGTATACCCACCTGAAAGCCAGTTACCTTGAAGATTGTATTAGAGGTACACAGGGAAGCAGACATTCAACTGAGGCAACATGACTGAAAATTAGGTAGAGAATAATGAAGAGTTAGTGCATGAATTACCTTCACAGAGCTAGGCTGTTAGGTTGTCACATAGGATGCCTTAGGTAATATCTTTTTAGTTTTACATAAAAATTGGATTAAACATGCCTCCTCCCCCTCTTAAATTTGCATTGTAATGCATACTTATTCATGCTTTTGTATATTTGATTAGGACAGCTGAGTTTTCAGTCTGTATTTTGTACATGTTTGTTTTTCAGAGTATTTTTTAAAAATACACATACTGGGGACAAGTCACAAACTATGTTTGTCCAGGGTAACTGGGGAAGCAATACAGGAGATGTTCTGATATCCCAGAGAAAAGTCTTCAAGGAGCTCTTCTGTCCTGAATTTTTCATCTCAGGAAGATGTTTAATGTCTCTACTTTCCATAGCTGCATGAAGACCTGCCTCCAGCTCCAACCTTTTCATTTGTCTTTGATTCACTGCAAAAAATGAAAAACATTTAATGTCATCTGCATCATGGTGAGAGATGCAACAAAATCCTCAGTACTCAGTCCTATGCAGCAGATCTCTGACACCTAATCCAACAGAAGAACATATATGCTTACTATATATCTGTTTATAAAAGATCTATTCATGAGGATGGATTTGAATAACAAATAAGCATTATCATTTTTGTCTGTCTTCTCTCCTTTTATTAACTGTAGATGTATTTTGTAGCATTTATATCAAAATCCTACCCAAGAGAATATGAATTTAACACAAAACTGGTTATGAAATATTGTTACTGGTGTTCATATACTGCTTATCTTTGGAAAAGTCTCATTTGGGGAGTGGAAGGTTTAGTCTCACATGACTTTAGCTGCTGAAAGGTGGATGTCTTATACAAGTCATTTACAGTGGGTTGAATTACCTTTCAAAGGTGCTTATCTTTCTCTACCAACTATGTAGAGACCTGAAGTGACTTGCATAATGCAGGCTCCTACCTTTTAGTTCATTAAAATTTGTTTCAAATGAGTTTCACAGAAATTGTTCCTACTTATGTTTGTGAAGTGCCGAGCATGTTTTTAATGCAACTGTTGAATGAATTAAATGATGTATTATTTCATTATTATATTTATTATTATTAAAATTAAAAGTAAAGAAATATTTGGAAAAGTTTCAGTAGTACAGAAAATTTATATTTAAATAACCTTGTGTTAAATGATAAGTAAATTTGATGCAAATAAAAAAGTTTAGTTATTAATTATGTATTGTTATTTATTGGTTAATGTACAGGGATTTCACAGCTGATGTATAATTTTATACACAAGAAAGCAAAGACATTTTAACTGGTTATGGTGGTTTAGCCTTGACTAACAGACAAATTCCCACCCAGCCACTCCTTCCCTCCCTCTCCTCAGCATGGCAGGGGGACAAAATAGGATGGGGAAGGTCACGTGCTGACATAAAGACAGGGAGATTGCTTACCAATCACCCTCATTCACAACACAGACTAGACTTGGGGAAAACAAATTTAATTTATTGTCAATTATAATATATTTGGGTAGGGAGAAACAAAGAGAAACGTGATAATAACACCTTTCCTTGCTCTCTTTCCCAGGCTCAATTTCACTCCTTCTCTCCCAACACCTCTCCTGACAGAGGCCACCCCTGCAATCCTCCACTGCCAACACGTTGACATCTGCACCCAGTGTGCTGTTATTTCACTCCCTGTTTTAATTTTTTTCCTATTTTTATTCTTCTCAGTCTAAGAATGGATAAAGAGGGCCTTCTGGCAAATAGGTCCTGATGCTTCTTTTTTAACATGTACAATATAAAGAGTTGTAAATAAAATCTGAAAATAAGAGAAGTAGAAAATCACTTCACTCCTTCTATTCAACATTTCCTGTGCAGCACTGTGAATTTTATGAAGATTAATACTAGCTCCTAACACTGGCTCTGACACGCATGTGCAGCTTTAGGAGATCCTTGCATGGCTACAAGGAAAGATTTATCTCTTGAGAAGGAATAAAAAGGTATAAGTGATATTCCTGTATTTATATTCAAGTGTGAGTGGTATATGGCAAGTTCACTAATGACAACCAGTGCTCTGGATACTATTCTCAGAAGAAATGGGAATGTATTCTGACACTGTGTGCATGGAAAGCAGCATCAGACTGAAACTATTTTCTCACTTCACTCACTTCAGTATTTGTGAGCTGCTGACATTATTTTCCATTAGCCTTATGCATTTTATTTATTTATTGCTCTGATGTTATATGTCATCAGAAATCTTTGTTATTCCCAGGATGCTGATGCAGTAAAGTGAAGATGAAATAAAAGCTCTAAGTCTGTATTCCAAAGTTTAGGCTGATCCAGTAATATAACTTTTATTTATAGAGCTTAAACTCTTACTGCATTTGTCATAAGCATGTTGAGGTTACTTACTTCTGTCAAAAGGTCAGGAGGCCTGACACTCAAATGTCATATTAATTTCCCAGCATGGGTTTAAAGAAACAGAAGGACAACAACAGTCAGTACTATCTCAATTTCAGAAATGATAAATTTCAGCCACAGTTCTTATCAATAGTACTTTCAAATTGAAAACCACGAGTAAATATATTTTTCCATGCTTTACTTCCAGAAATGTCTTAGTAATTGGAGTTATTTAACTGTGAATTCACAGAGTCTGAAGTAGGTTTTGGAGGTGCAAAACACGATGGACCTTCATACGTCATCAATACACACAGAAAAAAAACCCAAACAGTTTAACACAGCAGTTTATATAAAATGTCTCATTATTCTCAATACAACAGTCTGTAAGAGTAATATTTTCCTCCATTTCTGGCTCATTCTAAGTTTTGAGATTTGTCATGTTCTTGTGTCGACTGATGTTACCATGTAATTTCTAGTATTGCAACAGATGATGTTATAGGCATTTTTCTACAGGTTGAAATATTACTCAAGCACAGTAACTTCACAAAGTCTTCTACGTACTCTGTGGTGCCATTTAAAAACATGAAATCTAATTTCCAGGTTTGTGCTAATTCAGCACAAGCTACATCACAGTTAGGTCACAAAGCTATTTCAGTAATGTGATTTCTTAATGTGATTTCTTTTCATGAAAGGTGTAATGTGTCTGATTCTAATCTCACTTATCTCATATTTGCATGTGTTCATTATTTTAAAGAGAGTTTTTCTTTTATCATTGTTCGACATGTATAAGCTTTATAATACTGCAGTGTCATAATTCTAATACACTTCACAGAATTAGTTATTAGTATTTGTGGAAAAAAATTTTCTGCCTAAAATTACACAAAAATATAAGAAAGTATAATTATTGAAATGGTTAATGTTATATCAGAATAATACTGAAAACAGATCAAACATGCAAGGAAATGCAGCTACATTTAAAAGGAGATTGCAAAGAGTCTACCTAGCAGAAATGTCATACAGGCAACCATTTATAAAAATATACTGCTTCAATATGTTATTCAGTTGTGAATGTGTTGAACTGATGTGATGTAGGCTTTCAAGTTCTAACTAAATTTCAATACATTTTTTCTAAATCAAAATCAGGGATAAGAATAAATAAATCACCTTAATATCTTTATAAATGAACTTTTTTTAAAATTCCAAACCTAAAAGGAAGGTATTTTGCACATGACATATTTCTGGAATATTGGATCAGCTAGGGATTTAAGGTAATCCTTATCATTACATACCACATATATTTAGCCTGATTTAAAATTCCCTTTGAAACCAAACTCCCATTAGAGGTAATCAAAATGATGCTTGAGTAAGTTGTTCAGGACTGGGATGATGACAGTTTGCTGCCAGTGGTTTTAAATCGTGCAAGCAGAAGAATGATAAAATACAATCTGTGTCAGAGTAGAAATGTGTGAGTATTCATAAAGAAAGGCTGCTTTCTTTTACCTGTCCCCAAGATAAACCTTCAAATGCAAGGAAAACTGCACAGCTCCCTGGGGGTTGCAAAGAGATATAAGTAAGAAGACTGAACAAGAAAAACAATCAGTTTGAAATACAAAAATTTAAAGATGTTATTATGTCACTCTTCAATGTGGGAATATCATTTGCACATGAAAATAGGGACATACTTGAGACTAAGTTAAGTGTGATAAAATTCACTCAAGTGAACAAGTAGAAAAAACAGCAAGGAGAAACCTCTAGAACCTTTTGCTAGTTATAGTGCAGAAAGAAAAATATATTTTTTTTTAAATAGACTGATGAATATATCTATATTTTACATGACAAGGACCTTGATGCCCCAAGATTAGCTTCCTGAACAGATTCATCTTGCATTCTCACAGCCTGGCTTTATACACTCAAGACACTACCTAGAGTATTTTAAAGTTCTCTTAGGCAAAGATGCTTCACAAATTAACATACTATTGAACATACCCAGATGAACTATCACTAGACAACCCAAAAGTAGTGTACTGATGAGAAGTAGTCATCAATATAGGATGTGATCACAAGGCAGGTGGAAATGCTTGAAATGCTTACTGCTGTTGGTTTGAAAAAAACTATTCGACCTAGCACAACCGTGCACCTACTTCTGAGTTTGCCATAACAGGACATAAACTAATTATATTTGTCACTCTTTGACTTTGAATTTAACTGAAATGGAGCTAAGAGATTTTTTTGTTCCTTTATAAAAGACAGAATTTTGTTTTAAAATTTGTACACAATTAATCTACTGTGCAACAGCATATCATCGGGGTGCAGCGCATCATTGCATACCATCTAGCTGATAATTACATTTGGTACTGTGAAATGCAAAGCTCACATAACATGAAGTGTCATCAGCTGGTGCCTGACTGGCCTAATCACTTTGTCTTCTAAAGAACTTACACTGATTTCTGAAGACACTTTTAAATCCCCCTTTAAGACATATTGTGTTGTTTGTCCTTTGTCGGTTTATGTTATTCCCTGACTCCTTACTATCACTGCTGGAATTTTGGTTGACAGAAGAGATGTGTGTTTCTCATGGACCAACAAGTGGCCCACGAAGCTGCCCCTTAGGTCAAGTCCCCAGTGCTCTTATCATGGTCTAATTTTGGAGCTAATCTAAGAAAAAATTGGTCTCAGTCAAGATTTACTGAAATACTGATCACTGGTTTTTGGTTTACAGTAGTCAGTATTTCAGCAACTTCTTACATTATGATGACATTTTCATAAGAGCACTGAAAAAATGATAATATTTTAAAACTAAGGATAGATGAGATTAATTTCACCTGTTCCTTTAAAAATGAAATATTTATGGAATAATCACCTATCTTCAGTATAAAACTCCCATTAAAATCTGTGATAAATAAACAGCGTACCTGAACTTTAATGAAAACAGAAAGTGTCTTCTATACTGTTTCTCTCTATGGGATATATTATACACCTCAACACTCTGTACTTTTAAGAAAAATATTTCATCATAATCATAATAATAAAAACTGTTTAAAAAGAAGTCAGTGTTATCCTTCTTTGTTTCTCTTCTCTTTCTCTTTTTTTTTTTTTTTTTTTTTTTTTGTTCACTAGCGTACTGGTTTTCACTGGAACAGAGTTAGTTTTCTTTATAGTAGCTTCTATGATGGTGGTTTGGATTTGTGACCAAAACTGTGTTGATAACACAGGAATGTTTTAGCAATTGCTGAGCACTGCTCACAGAGCATCAAAGCCTTTTCTGCTTCTCATACTGGTCTGCCAGTAATTAGGCTGGGGGCGCACAAAAAGCTGTGAAGGGACACAGCTGGCAGAGCTCGCCCCAGCTGACTAAAGGGATATCCCATACCATATGTATGACATCATGCCCAGAAGGAAAAGCTGGGGGAAGAAGGAGGGACATTTGGACTTATGGCATTTGTCTACCCAGATAACTGCTACACGTGATGGAGCCCTGCTTTCCTGGAGATGTCTGAACACTTGCCTGCCAATAGGAAGTGGTGAATGAATTCCTTATTTTGTTTTGCTTGCATGTGCAGCTTTTCTTTTACTTATTAAACTCTCTTTATCTCAACCTACCTATTTTCTCAGTTTTACCCTTCTGATTCTCTCCTCCATCCTGCTGTTGGTCAGTGACTGAGCAGTTTTGTGACGCTTAACTACCCACCAGAGTTAAAACGCAACTAGATAAAGGTTTTGTACAGTTGCCATAAAGGTAGTTGAACACTGGCAAGGCCTAATGAGGCCAAGGATATAATCTTAGTTTCTCTATACTAATAAAATGGAGATATTGATTATTCCTGTAAAGATATACACTCAATTTAGCTGACATGTAATTTCCCAATACATGATCACAGAATCACAGCATCACAGAATCATCTAGGTTGGAAAAGACCTTGGAGATCATCTAGTCCAACCATTAACATAGCACTGACCGTTCTCAAATGCACCATATAGCTAAGTGCTATGTCAACCCAACTCTTAAACACCTCCAGGGATGGGGACTCCACCAACTCCCTGGGCAGCACATTCCAACACCTAACAACCCGTTCTGTAAAGAAATACTTCCTAATATCCAGTCTAAACCTTTCCTGGCACAGCTTGAGGCCATTATCTCTTGTCTTATCGCTTGTTACTTTGTTAAAGAGACTCACCCCCAGCTCTCTGCAACCTCCTTTCAGGTAGCTGTAGAGGGCGATAAGGTCGCCCTCAGCCTCCTCTTCTCAAGACTAAACAACCCCAGTTCCCTCAGCTGCTCCTCATACGACATGTGCTCCAGACCCTTCACCAGCTTCGTTGCCCTTCTCTGGACACGCTCGAGTAATTCAATGTCCTTTTTGTAGTGAGGGGCCCAAAACTGAACACAGGAATCGAGGTGTGGCCTCACCAGTGCCGAGGACAGGGGTAAGATCCCTTCACTGTCCCTGCTGGCCACACTATTTCTGATACAGGCCAGGATGCCATTGGCCTTCTTGGCCACCTGGGCACACTGCTGGCTCATGTTCAGCCGGCTGTCAATCAACACCCCCAGGTCCCTGTCTGACTGGCAGCTCTCCAGACACTCCTCCCCAAGCCTGTAGCCCTGCTGGGGGTTGTTGTGGCCGAAGTGCAACACCCGGCATTTGGCCTTATTGAAACTCATACACTTCGCCTTGGTCCATTGCTCCAGCCTGTCCAGATCTCTCTGCAGAGTCTCCCTACCCTCGAGCAGATCAACACTCCCACCCAACTTGGTGTCATCTGCAAACTTACTGAGGGGGCACTTGATCCCCTCATCTAGATCATCAATAAAGATGTTAAACAAGAGTGGCCCCAAAACCGAGCCCTGGGGGACACCACCTGTAACCGGATGCCAACTGTATTGAACTCCATTCACCACAACTATTTGGGCCCGGCGATCCAGCCAGTTTTTTACCCAGCAAAGCGTGTGCACATCCAAGCCGAGAGCAGCCTGCTTCGCCAGGAGAATGCTGTGGGAAACGGTGTCAAAGGCCTTACTGAACTCAAGGTAAACTACATCCACAGCCTTTCCTCATCCAATAAGCAGGCCTCCCTGTCATAGAAGGAGATCAGGTTTGTCAAGCAGGACCTGCCTTTCATAAACCCATGCTGACTGGACCTAATCATCTGGTTGTCCCGCATGTGTTGTGTGATGGTACTCAGGATGAGCTGCTCCATCAGCTTCCCTGGCACTGAAGTCAAGCTGACAGGCCTGTAATTTCCCAGATCATCCTTTTGACCCTTCTTATATATGGGCGTCACATTGTCCAGTTTCCAATATGTTGGGACCTCCCCAGTCAGCCAGGACTGCTGGTAAATGATGGAAAGCAACTTGGCGAGCACCCCAGCCAGCTTCTTCGGCACCCTCAGGTGTATCCCATCCAGTCCCATAGACTTGTGTATGTCTATGTGATGCAGTAGGTCATTGATTATCTCCTCTTGGATTGCTGGGGCGGTCATTCTCCCAGTCTCTGTCTTCTGGCTGAGGAGGCTGGATTCCCTCAGTGCAACTAGTCTTGTTATTAAAGACTGAGGCAAAGAAGGCATTAAGCACCTCAGCCTTTTCCTCATCACTCGTTGCCATGTTTCCTCCTGCATCTAGCAGGATATGGAGGCTCTCCCTGGTCTTTCTTTTGCTGTTGACGTATTTATAGAAACATTTCTTGTTATCCTTGACTGCTGAGGCCAGATTAATTTCTAGCTGGGATTTAGACCTCCTGATTTCCACCCTGCATAGCCTGACAGCGTCTTTGTGATCATTGTGAGTCGCTAGCCCCTTCTTCCAAAAGCTGTAAACTCTCCTTTTCTCCCTGAGTTGCAGCCAAAGCTCCCTGTTCAGCCAGGGTGGTCTTCTCTGGTGCCAGCTTCTCTTACAGCACCTGGGCATTGCCTGCTCCTGAGCCATCAAGACTTCCTTCTTAAAGAGTGCCCAGCCTTCCTGGACCCCTATACCCTTCAGGACCATCTCCCAAGGGATTCTGTCAAGCAGGTGCCTAAACAAGATAAAGTCAGCCCTCTGGAAGTCCAGGATGGCAGCTCTGCTTCCCCCTCTCCTGGCCCCTCTAAGAATAGAGAACTCTATTATTTCATGATCGCTGTGCCCTAGTTGGCCTTCAACCGCCACATCATCCACCAGTCCCTCTCTGTTCACAAAGAGTAGGTCCAGCAGGGCACCTTCTCTGGTCAGTTTACTCACCAGCTGTGTCAGGAAGTTATCTTCCACACATTCCAGGAATGTCTGGGACTGGTCCCGCTCTGCTGTGTTGTATTTCCGGCAGACGTTTGGGAAGTTAAATTCTCCCACAAGAACAAGGGCAAGCGATCGTGAGAATTCTCCTAAGTGCCTATAGAATATTTTATCCACCTCTCTGTCCTGGGTGGGTGGCCTCTAGTAGACTCCTACTACAACATCTGCCCTGTTGGCCTTCCCCCTGATTCTAATGCAGAGATACTCCAGTAAACTGGAGTTTACCAGTCATCTTTTGCTACCACATGCTTTCCAGAGGCAAATTTCAGTAGATTAAATATTATAGTCAATGTCTGAAGAGGGAGTTAAGTCAATGACCAAGTAACCAATGCTTGCCAGGAGATGTGTAAATGTAATGTCTAAAAGTAGTATGAAGAAGTAAATAACTGTGCCTGGTGATAAGGACCTGAATATAACATGAGGAAGGAATCAGCTACAGAAGACGAAAGAGATAATGACTTGAAATCATTCAAAGTAATATTTTGTTACAAAGCCCACGTAGTTCTCAGACCAAAACAATGGTGATATAAAGCTGTCATTGTAAAACAAAGTTAATGTACGCATTTGTATGTGTGTTTGAGAGAGGGAGAGAGAGAGATGGTGAGACATATGACAGTAGAGGAGGATTATCCAAAAGGTCTGTAAGAACAGGTGCCAGCAGCCTGGCTCCTCTGCAGAGTGATTGTATAAGAGGAGGAAGTCTTACCCCACATGAGGAAGTACTTGAGCCTCATGTGTTCTGTTATTATTTGTTATTATTCTTGTTTAAATGGTATTTTATTCAGTAAAAGTACTTTAATTTTTACTTGGGTTTTTTTTGCTGTGTATTTTTTCTGCAAAATTTGGTGGTCTTCTATGATGGAGTTACGGTACTGGTGGATAAAAGAAGAGTGATTGACATCATCTACCTGGATCTGTGAAAAACATTGGACACTGTCCTGCACAACATCCTTGTCTCTAAAATGGAGAGACAATGATTTGACGGGTGGACTACTCAGTGGATGAGGAATTGGCTGGATGGTCACATTAAAAGAGTTGTGGTCAAGAGCTCAATGTGTGGGTGGAGAACAGTGACAAGTGGTGTTTCTCAAGGGTCTGTATTGGGAAGAGTATTATTTAACATCTTTGTTGGTGACATGGACAGTGGGATTGAGTACACCCTCGGGACCATTTGTGGATGACACCAAGCTGTGTGGTGTGCTTGATACACTGGAGGGAAGGGATGCCATCCAGAGGGACGTTGACAGGATTGAGAGGTGGGCTGTGCAAACCTCATGAAGTTCAACTTGGCCAAGTGCAAGGTCCTGCTCATGGGTTGGGGCAATCCCAAGCACAAATACAGGCTGGGCAATGAGTGGGTTGAGAGCAGCCCCACAGAAAACGACTTGGGTGTATTAATGGATGAAGAACTGAGTATGAGCCAGCAATGTAAGCTCGCAGCCCAGAAAGCCAACCGTCTCCTGGGCTGCACCAAGAGTAGTGTGGCCAGCAGTTCAAGGGAGGTGATTCTTCCCTTCTACTCCACTCTCGTGAGACCCCACCTGGAGTACTGTGTTCAACTCTGGGGCTCCCAACATAAGAAGGACATGGACCTGCTCAAGCAGGTCCAGAGGAAGGCCACTAAGATGATCAGGGGGCTGGAACACCTTCCTTATTGAGGACAGGCTGAGAGAGTTGGGGTTGTTCAGCCTGGAGAAAAGAAGGCTCTAGGCAGAGCTTATAGCAGCCTTCCAGTATTTAAAGGTGGCTTACAGGAAAGATGGGGAGGGACTCTTTTCAGGGAGTGTAGTGACAGGATGAGGGCTTTAAACTGGAAGAGGGTAGGTTTAGATTAGCTATAAGGAAGAAATTCTTTCCTGTGAGGTTAGTGAAGAACTGGAACAGGTTTCCTGGAGAAGTTGTGGATGTCCCCTCCCTGGAAGTGTTCAAGGCCAGGTTGGATGGGGCTTTGAGGAACCTGATCTAGTGGAAGGTGTCCCTGCCCATGGCAGAGGTGTTGGAACTAGATGATCTTTAAGGTCCCTTCCAGCCCAAACCATTCTATTATTCTACTTTATTTTTTACTATTTATTTTAGTTATTATTTTTTAGTTACTATCTTAAGTCAGGGCTCATGTAATTCCCTAGTATAACCACACCCACACTAACTGATTAAATGTCACAGCCCATATGTGATACTCAGTGTATGGGTACAAGGCATTGAAGGTATTGATAGCCCACACCATGGTTATCGTGTGACAAATATGGAACCTACTTTGTCAGAGAAACTGACAACTGTAAATAGGAACAGATGCACTGTAAGTAAATATATCATTTAAGTAAAAGGAGAATAAGAATACAGGTGTGCTTATTCATCAGAGCAGTCTGATGTGTAAACTTAACAAGCTTTAGTTTATAAACACTCAAATGTAATAGCGTAAAACTTTTTCCAGTTTCACTCCATAGTTTAAAAGCTGGAATTTGGTTTTGTTGAAGGAAGACTTTGCCATTTATTAATGAGTCATGAGTGTCAACAAAAAAATTCCAGATTTATCTTTTAAGTTCCCTATATCTTCATCACTTGCTCCATATATTAAGTGACAAGACAGAATCAGCAATAAACATATTTTTCAGACAAATACAGAAATTTGCATCGTGAATTCTGGTTGAATTTTAGTGGCTTTCTTGTCATGGACAGAAGGAAAAACAGTAAGTTATGAAACAAGTAGCTTATGAATCAAGGACTGCTGCTATGCAACTGACTATCGTATCGTTGCTGAAACCTTCTGTAAGTGTAGGATGACAAAGCTCATCACTGACGTAGCAAGGCAGAGCCAGTATTAACGAAAGGGCAGCACAGCCTAACCTGGGAATCTTTAAAAGGATTCCAAAAAGCTACCTACAACTCAAGTGCCTGGTGCAAAGCCTTGTAAAAACCTTTACTGGGTCTTTGTATTAATGTTCCAGGCTATTATACACATACTTTGGGTCATTTAGCAAACCCAGAGTCTACTTATGTTTGTAACTATGGAAAGACACAAGCTCTTCATTTGTTGAACAGTTCTTCAGCTGTCCTGAATCTGCTTTATGGGACAAAGATAGAAGTCAGTTCTCAGGACACACTGGAAAAAAGATATCAATTGCCCGTGTCACTGAAGGGAAGTGGTCAACAGGTCTACCAGCAGAGGGAACCCTGTAAGTTCTGTTCTCTGTACCTATGTTCAACATTTTTAAGCAATCTGAGGCTTTCTAGTTTTAACTACATTTACATTTGTCAGGTGTTCCTACAGCCCTTAATCAAAAGATGAATGTACTTAAGAAGCGTGTGATTCACCTTACAAAAAATGGATATCTAATTAAATGCATAGATCTATGCTGGACACCTTAGACACCATTTGTCCCCCTTTTGAAGCAATTGGATACGCATGAAGCTTCAGTAAATTTTCTATGAAAATTAATTATTTTAGTTTTAAAAGCCTAGCACTAAGCAAAACTGCCTTAACATGACATAAACAGAACGTTCACAATTAGGAACATTTAACCTTGAAATTACTTCTGTATCAGCATATTGTCACAATTCATTGCATGTTTTCTGGTGCTGGTAAGCTTACTTTTCCTTTCCATTTGGCTGTGCTACTTTTCTCTCACATGAGTAATGCAAGTAAGAAAGTGATGAGCCATCTATTTTGGCTCTATACCAAGTCCTGAGAATTTGTTCTTCGTGTCTGACAGCTTTTAATAGAAGCTGGATTTAATCCAATTTTATACACTAAAAAGAAAAATAGAAAACCTTTTTTTGCTAGAGTTAGCACTCACAAAAGCACTGTGTGAGCACTGTGGTTAACATTATTGGCCAGTGACTTCTTAATTTTAGCTATAGATCTAGAAGCAGCAGCAGTTCCAGTTTTGCCATTTGGCCCAGACTCTTTACTCTGGGGAGGAAAAAAAATAGCTCATAAAACTCAGAGGTCTTGAGCTATCTCAGGGGTATTCAGCACACGGTCTCTTTTAAGAAATTGTTAATAAGAATGCTAATTAAAGAATGACTCTGTATCAAAAAGTCAAATAAATTCCAGGTTATGTAACTCCATCAATAACACTTTTTTGCCAACTCCCAAATATTTTAATCTAGAAATTAACTGTGTTGGCTCATCTTTCTCATGGCATCTCACTCTGTGACAAGTGGTTTGTAAGAAAGAAATATGATGTAAGCTCCAGAGAGCAGAAGTGAAGTATTCCTGCACATGATACAGCAAAGTAATAGAATGATGCTATTCTTTCAAACTTCTGTACAACTTCTTTTGATGCAGCCCAGGATACGGCTGGCTTTCTGGGCTGCAAGTGCACATTGTTGGCTCATAGTCAGTTTTCCATCTACTAATACCCTCAAGTCCTTCTCCGCAGGGCTGCTCTCAAGCCACTCATCGCCCAGAATGTATCTGTGCTTGGGATTGCCTTGACCCATGTGCAGGACCTTGCACTTGGCCTTCTTGAACTTTATGAGGTTTTACGGGCCTATCTCTCAAGCCTGTCAAGGTCCCTCTGGATGACATCCCTTCTTTCCAGCGCATTGATCACACCACACAGTTTGGTGTTGTGGTCAAACTTGCTGAGGGTGCACTCAATCCCATCATCCATGTTGTCAACAAAGATGTTAAACAGCAGTGGTCCCAATACCAACCCCTGAGAAATGTCACTCATCACTGCTCTCCACTTATACATCGAGCCATTAGGCTTCCTTTTTATGTCTGAGCTTGTCCAGGATCTCCTTGTTCATATTGCCTTCATTCAAGTGGGTCTTATTTGGATTCATATTATGAAATCTTACAAAAATAATCCACTCCACTATTACACTGTTAGAGGTTTCTTCCCTGTGGTTTTCTTCTATGAGACTTAGCTAACACATAACAGCAACTAGAACAAAAGTCTGTTCTAGCATCAGGCTTGGACATATTTCAGTCCCCTTATCTAGAAAGCACAGTGAAGTTCACAATTCTTTTTATACACACACTAAGTATGGATATAAATGTAAACTATCATACAGGGTATATCAATATTGTATGTGAAGTTCTTTAACTCAGTAACAGCAGACAAGAAATCTCTTACCCTCATCTATATTTTTTTCTGTTATAGCTTTACTTTCCAATACCAAGTGTGTTCCTCTCCATTATTCTGTCCTTTCTCATTATACGCTTTTCTTTTAATTTTCTGCAATTTCCATTTTCCTTCTTTCTTACTAAGTTATACCACAAGATGTGTGAAGAAGAAATTGAAATCATAACTGCTCAGGAATGGCAATTTGTGACTGAGGAGTGATCTGGCACAAAGAAGGGGTTAAGCTGGCTTGCAGCAGGAATGCCAGAGACAGAAGGACTCCCTGTAAATGAAGGAACTTTCACTTGGTGATGAGATAAGGAACAGCCACAACAGAGTCCTGTATCTATCCTGGAATGGGAGTACTCAGGGACCACCTTTGGGCAGTAGAGCTGGTGCTGGAGAATGGACCCAAGGTCAGGCTGAGGCTCCCTGTGCAACACTGGCAGGATCAGTGCTGGTGTAAGTGAATGTAAGGAATTGGCTTGTGACACATCTTTGCAGACTCCTTGTAGAACCGCTTATGGCAGTAGGACTCTGCAATGCACGGGTTTTGTTCTGTTTGTTTTTTCTTTTTAATGTATATTTAAGCATAAATGTGCTTAATTTGCCTCAAGGGGTTCAATAAAAACTCCCCAACATGTATCTTTCTCTATCTCCCTGATTCTTCCCATTTCTTCTCCTCCAGCTGACCTATTCTGAACTAGAATGCTGGAAGTAAATAATAGGTCTCCCATCAAGTTTTCTCAAAGCCTGTGGATGTTCCAAAGTTAACTCCATCTTTGAAAAAGTCTAATTTTAATCACATTGATATAAAAAAATATTTTCCAGAGTGACATTTGAAAGAAAACTTTCCACATAAGGATACAACTTTTCTCCTACAGTTCCCCAGTGGAACATTGGTACCCATTTCCTCAGGAAGGCAAGTGTTATAGAATGATATAGCAAGAGTGCTAGGGGCTACCTGTTTCCTCATCTCTTTTTTCTTTCCTCTCTTTTTTTTTTCCTTTTTCCTTTTTGTATGTATGTATGTGTGTGTGTGTTTGTCTTCTACATTTTTTTTGTGGTGTGTCTATGCATGCTTGATGACAATTTCCTAACCAGTCAGTCATTTTGGAATTAAAATGAACATGTTCTGAAGGTATCCTCATTGGTATTTCTGTCATTCAGAATATAGACTTAGTTTTGGACTATTGCACTTACAAATAGATGAATTTAAATTAATTAAGTTTTCACTGAGTAAACACTGAGTTTAATCCTATTATTTCACAAGCAATAAAAAAAATCCTTAGATATTGCTCATTGTTTGCACAGTGGATAAACCAGAAAGAGCCAACTTTCTAACGTTATGCAAACAATTTAGTTATTTAGTTATAGCAATGTTGTGTAAATGCTAGCAGTAGTTTTATTGTTAACTGCATATATTTATACACTGAATTCTACTACCTTTTCTGCTGAATTCGGTTGTGTCAAGCTTTATCATATTTATTATATTTGTGCTGCCCAATCATGTGTGGACTTCTGTTCAGACCTTCTGAACACTCACAAATTACAAATCAACTTGCCATATGAGAAGCCATGAACTGTGTGGTCTGTGGTTTCTTTCACAGCTGTCTACCCCAAAATAATTCCATACATGAACGTTCAGAACATGTGCTCTTTTTCATATTTTCTTTACTTTCCAGGAAGAGAAGAGAAGAGAAGAGAAGAGAAGAGAAGAGAAGAGAAGAGAAGAGAAGAGAAGAGAAGAGAAGAGAAGAGAAGAGAAGAGAAGAGAAGAGAAGAGAAGAGAAGAGAAGAGAAGAGAAGAGAAGAGAAGAGAAGAGAAGAGAAGAGAAGAGAAGAGAAGAGAAGAGAAGAGAAGAGAAGAGAAGAGAAGAGAAGGGAATATATACTTCCCAGTTTTATATTTTCATCTGAGTTTTAAGGTATTGCAGACAAGAATGTGTTTTCTTAGGGTATTATAACCTTGAATTGGATGGTTTTCTTTGAGTGTCATCTTGATATGTATAACAACAGCACTAACAACAGTAGTTTCATCACCTATTCTGGTGTCACTCATAAATACAACTGTAAAATAATAGTTACATATCTGTTTTACCTTTGGTTACATGCACTAATAATGTCTGGAAGAGCAGAGATTTAGTTTTAATGTTATGAAGTTGGATTAATGAATAATAGTCAATTATGTGGTATTGGTCTTCCTTAAATTCTTAAGGGCATTTAATTCCTTGCAATCATGCAAATGCAGACTTTTGAATGTGTATCTCTTATCACGTTATATATAGTTTATTATGATTTGCTTATGAGGCTGCAGTCCTTGTAGACAACAGAAAAGTAAGGCTTGGTCAATAAAGGGTTCTGCTGCTCATTTAGTGAGTTTGAAACAGTAATTTCAGGCTTACCATTTCTCAGATTCTCCAGCAAATATGATAGATAACAGAGAGTCATACTCAGCAGATTTAGGTTGTATTTTTGATTTAACATTTTAAAACCTTTGTAAATAGCTATGTCATAGCTTCATGAAAAATTCTCTAATTTGCTCTGAATTATAACAGTTAAGGAAAGGACTTTATATCTTACAATGCTATCCAAAAGCTGCATTTGGATTCACAGTAATCTGCCTTGGCATTTTCTAATTTGATAGTTGTAGAGCATTTCTTTTGTGTTGAAATAGTAAAACTGTATGGTAATTGATCATTGTTTGTACTGCTGTACTTAGAAACATTTCACTGCTGCCATCATAATCCTAGTATTTCTAGGGCTGTATAATTTATCCATGAAATTTTGCTTTGGGCTAAAACTCGGCATGCAAATTGTGTGTCCATTTTTAGATTATGTGAGCTTCAAAAAAAAATTACTGTCGTTATACACTTTTTTTTCCCCTTATACTTTGTAACTAAAAATAAGTTAATGCCTGACATTTAGAAAACTGAAATGCAGTTATGGCTCTGGGACCAAATCCCATGAAGGGATGCAAACAGAAACTATATTTGCAAGAGGGCATGCATAAAAACGTGCACTATTTATTATACAGCTCCTGCTGTGTGAAAAATAGACTTAGTCCATGCATGATGCTGCATGCAAATGTGACTGGTAAGTGTATAAAGAGTATTCTGGTTATTTGAAGATCTGAGTCTTCATTTGCAGCGCTCTGTAATACTATATACTGATTTTTAGTACCAGTGCTCTAAAAATGCACAGTAGCAAACAATATCAGCAGGATATTGATGTTAAAAGTCAATTATGGCAGAGTGTTGGAACATAGAAAACCCATATTTTTGTCATATTGCTGTTGAATCTATGACTTCCTAATACCACATAGGTTCTAGGTAGTCTGTTATGTCAAAGTGTTCCAGTTTCTTACAAGAGGTCACAATATCTTCCAAATCCATGTCACAATGAAGAAAGTGGAAAATAAGGAATAGTTTGAATTGCAAAATAAACCATTTGCTAAACTACCACAGAGATTTGTGTGCTGAATTGTCCTCCAAACACCAGTGATCTCAATGCAGGTCTACTCTGTGTCAAAGCCTACAGGTACTTCAGTTCTTGTGCCAAAAACTTTGAAATGCATAAATATACTCGCAGCTGATTAACTTGATATAAATATCACATTAATGGCCAGCTACAAAATAAAGATAGTAAATATAAGCATAAGAGAAAATAAAAAAGACACAGGAATGTGAGCACTTAACAAGTGTTTTTGTAAGTTTATTGGAAGTTTTGTTGTGATTTTCAGTTTCACATTTTCTCTCTCAAAAAACGTATAAATGAGATACATTCATTTTTCCATTAGCCTTTGGAGGTTGGTATATTTATCTCAAAATTAAAGATGAATCAGCAGTTGCAAATCTCAATTTTGTTGTATCAGAATAGTTGTTATCCCGTTCAATGTGATTTGTTAATGTATGTTTAGAAAATAATTTCTAACTTGGGAAAAAGGAGCAAAAGATCAGATTTACCTGTTTAGATAAAATCTTCTAAATAGTCTTGTCTCAAACAGAAACTGTAAACAGATGCCTAAGGAAGAACACTGATGAGGCAAGCATATCATACTGAGTATTCCTCCTGCCTCACATTGTTTTCACCTTATGGGGAGTCCTGAGGCTAATCAGTTGTATCCGTTGAGAAATTCTCATCAGAGCTCTCCTTAAGTACTTATTCAATGCCTTCTTGAACCCATACAAATTTTTTGTATCCACAACATCTTTTGGCAATGAGTTTCTCTCTTGCATGAGTAACGACTTCCTCTATTTCCTGTGCACCTAAATCTTACTAACTTTCTGCACCCTCTAAGAAAAGATAATAAATTTCCATGTCCCCTAGCTTTGTGCCACTCATGATTTTATAAACCTCTGCTACGTTCATACCTATTTTTTTCAGGCAGAAGAGTCCCATTATACTGTCATTCAGAAGCTATTGCCTGGTTTTGGACATTCTTTGTGTTCTTCTCTGAACCTTTGCCAGTTCAAACTGTTGTTTTTGAGGTGAAGAGACAAAAACTGCATCTAGTTCTCTACATGTGAGTAAAGCAGGGCAAGATATTGAGCTGTATTAAAAATTTTGTATTACTGGTCTTCTGTAATAAAATTACTTTGCTTTCTAAAAAGCCTAAAACATTTGATTTGAGGAGAAGCATTGGTGCACCTGTAGGAGAGAACACTTCCTTTCTTCTTCTTTTTTTTTTTCTTTCACCTTTACATAACATTGTTTCCTGTAATGATTTCTACAAAACACTAACAAGTATAATATGTGCAAATCAACTGATACTGCCCCCCACCACATCTTTTTCTCTAAATTGGAGAGACATGGATTTGATGGGTGAACTACTTGGTGGATAAGGAATTGGCGGGATGGTTGCACTCTAAGAGTCAATGGCTCAGTGTCTGGGTGGAGAGCAGTGGTGAATCCCTCACAGGTCCTTATTGGGATGAGTATTATTTAACATCTTTGTTGGTGACATGGACAGTGGGATTGAGTACACCCTCGGGACCATTTGTGGATGACACCAAGCTGTGTGGTGTGCTTGATACACTGGAGGGAAGGGATGCCATCCAGAGGGACGTTGACAGGATTGAGAGGTGGGCTGTGCAAACCTCATGAAGTTCAACTTGGCCAAGTGCAAGGTCCTGCTCATGGGTTGGGGCAATCCCAAGCACAAATACAGGCTGGGCAATGAGTGGGTTGAGAGCAGCCCCACAGAAAACGACTTGGGTGTATTAATGGAAGAAGAACTGACTATGAGCCAGCAATGTAAGCTCGCAGCCCAGAAAGCCAACCGTCTCCTGGGCTGCACCAAGAGTAGTGTGGCCAGCAGTTCAAGGGAGGTGATTCTTCCCTTCTACTCCACTCTCGTGAGACCCCACCTGGAGTACTGTGTTCAACTCTGGGGCTCCCAACATAAGAAGGACATGGACCTGCTCAAGCAGGTCCAGAGGAGGGCCACTAAGATGATCAGGGGGCTGGAACACCTTCCTTATTGAGGACAGGCTGAGAGAGTTGGGGTTGTTCAGCCTGGAGAAAAGAAGGCTCTAGGCAGAGCTTATAGCAGCCTTCCAGTACTTAAAGGTGGCTTACAGGAAAGATGGGGAGAGACTCTTCTCAGGGAGTGTAGTGACAGGATGAGGGCTTTAAACTGGAAGAGGGTAGGTTTAGATTAGCTATAAGGAAGAAATTCTTTCCTGTGAGGTTAGTGAAGAACTGGAACAGGTTTCCTGGAGAAGTTGTGGATGTCCCCTCCCTGGAAGTGTTCAAGGCCAGGTTGGATGGGGCTTTGAGGAACCTGATCTAGTGGAAGGTGTCCCTGCCCATGGCAGAGGTGTTGAAACTAGATGATCTTTAAGGTCCCTTGCAGCCCAAACCATTCTATGTTTCTATGATTCTATGATTATATGTACAACTATGAAGGTATGGGCAATTTTTTAGTTATCTGCTGGATTTCATTTGTCATTTCAGTGAAGTCCTTCAAAGTTACATGGGGACATTTTGTTTAATATCTACTCAGTAATTAGCATGTGCTAGAATTTTTTGCTTTCTTTCTCATATGAAAATTAATCATTTAAATAAATAGCATTAAACTGCTCCAATAACTCAAAATCATATTCTTGAATAAAATACAATTTAAAATTACTGAAGCATCTTATAAGCACTTTTTTTTGAAGTGATTAACTTTAGGGAACAAGTGAGATTTAATTTCATTTTACTGCTTTAAAATTATAGGTGCTATAGTGAAAATTAAAGGATCACAAGTTTGCACAGAATCACAGAATCACCGAATCAAAGAACAGCTGAGGTAGGAAGGAATCTCTGACAGTCACCTTGTCCAAGCCCCCCCTGCTCAAAAAAGGTCACCTAGAACCAGTTGTCCAGGACCATGCCTAGATAGTTTTTTTTAATATTTTCAAGGATGGAGACTCCACAACTTTCTGGGCAACCTGTGCCAGGGCTCAGTTACCTTAACAAATAAACATATTTCCTGATGTTCACAGCGAACTTCCTATGTTTCAGTTTGTGCCCATTGCCTCTGGTCCTGTTACTGGGCACCACAGCCTGGGTCTGTCCACTTTGCACCCTCCTTTCAGGTATTTACAGACATTGATAAGATCCTCCTGTGCCTTTTCTTCTCTAGGCTAAACAGTTGCAACTCTCTCAGCCTTTCCGCACAGGAGAGATGCTCCAGTCCCTTCATCATCTTAGTGACCTTTTGCTGGACTCTCTTGAGTGTGCCCATGTCTCTACTGTACTGAAGAGCCCAGAATTGGATACAGGATTCCAGGTGTGTTCTCAGCAGTGATGAATAAAGGGAAAGGATCACTTCCCTCAACCTGCTGGCAATACTTTGCCTAATTCAGCCTGGGATGCCATTAGCCTTCTTTCCTGCGAGGGCATATTGCTGGTTCACGTTCAACCTGGTGTTCACCAGGACTTCCAGGTCCTCTTCTGCCAAGGTACTTTCCAGTTGGGTGACCCAGAATCACAGAATCACACAATCATCTAAGTTGGAAAAGACCTTGAAGATCATCTAGTCCAACCATTAAGCTAACACTGACAGTTCCCAACTACACCACATACCTAAGCGCTACATCAACCCGACTCTTAAACACCTCCAGGGATGGGGACTCCACCACCTCCCTGGGCAGCACATTCCAATGCCTAACAACCCATTCTGTAAGGAAATATTTCCTAATATCTAGTCTAAACTTTCTCTGGCACAACTTGAGGCCATTACCTCTTGTCCTATCACTTGTTACTTTGTTAAAGAGACTCATCCCCAGCTCTCTGCAGCCTCCTTTCAGGTAGCTGTAGAGGGCGATGAGGTCTCCCCTCAGCCTCCTCTTCTCCAGACTAAACAACCCCAGTTCCCTCAGCCACTCCTCGTATGACATGTGCTCCAGACCCTTCAGCAGCTTTGTTGCCCTTCTCTGGACATGCTCGAGTAATTCAATGTCCTTTTTGTAGTGAGGGGCCCAAAACTGAACACAGGAATTGAGGTGTGGCCTCACCAGTGCTGAGGACAGGGGTAAAATCACTTCCCTGTCCCTGCTGGCCACGCTATTTCTGACCCAAGCCAGCATACCATTGGCCTTCTGGGCCACCTGCTGGCTCATGTTCAGCCAGCTGTCAGTCAGTACCCTCAGGTCCCTCTCTGACTGGCAGCTCTCCAGCCACTCCTCCCCAAGCCTGTAGTGCTGCTGGGGGTTGTTGTGGCCGAAGTGCAGCACCCGGCACTTGGCCTTATTGAAACTCATACAGTTGGCCTTAGCCCATCACTCCAGCCTGTCCAGATCTCTCTGGAGAGCCTCCCTACCCTCGAGCAGATCAACACTCCCACCCAACTTGGTGTCATCTGCAAACTTACTGAGGGTGCACTCGATCCCCTCGTCTAGATCATCAATAAAGATGTTAAATAGGAGTGGCCCCAAAACTGAGCCCTGGGGGACACCACTCATGACTGGCCTCCAACCGGATTTAACTCCATTCACCACAACTCTTTGGGCCCGGCCATCCAGCCAGTTTTTTACCCAGCAAAGCGTGTGCCCATCCAAGCATGAGCAGCCAGTTTCACCAGGATAATGCTGTGTTAAACGGTGCTAAAGGCTTTAATAAAGTCAAGGTAAACAACGTCCACAACCTTTCCCTCATCCAATAAGCAGGCCTCCCTCTCATAGAAGGAGATCAGGTTTGTCAAGCAGGGCCTGCCTTTCATAAACCCATGCTGACTGGGCCTGATCATCTGGTTGTCCCATATGTGTTGTATGATGGTACTCAGGATGAGAATATATAATCATATGTTGGTTCATTGGATTGTTCTTCCTTAGGTGCAGGACTTTGCACTTCTTGTTGATGGAGAGGTTCATGTTCATGAGGTTCCTGTTGGCCTATTTCTCCAGCCTCTTGAGTTCCCTCTGGATGGCCACACAACTCTCTGGCATAGCAGCCACTCCTCCCAGTTTAGTGTCATCTGCAAACCTGATGAGTGTACACCCTTGCCCATCATCCAGATCTTTAATGAAGTGGTTAAACAGGCCTGGACCCAGTACCAACCCCTGAGGTACACCACTAGTTACCGGCCTCCAACTACACTTTGTTCTACTGATTACCACCATCTGGGCCCAGCCATTCAGCCCATTTTCAATGTACCACACTGTATGCTCATCCATCCCATACATCAACACCTTCTCTGCGAGGATCTTATGGGAGTCAGTGTCAAAGGCTTTACTGAAATCCAAGTAGACAATATCCACTGCTCTCCCCTCATCTACGAGGCCAGCCATTTAATCATAGAGGATTATCAAGTTGGTCAAGCATGACTTCCCCTTGGTGAGGCCATGCTGACTACTCCTGATGACTTTCTTGTTCTTAATGTGCCTGGAAATTGTTTCCAGGATTAACTGCTTTATCACCTTCCCAGGGAGTGAGGTGAGGCTGACTGCTCTGTAGTTCCCTGGGTCCTCTTTCTTGCACTTCTTGAAGATACGAGTGGCATTTACTTTATTCCAGTGTTTGGAGACTTTTCCTAGTCACATGATTGATTAAAGATTATTGAGAGTGGCCTCACAGTGACATCTGCCAGCTCCCACAACACTCCCACAACACAAATGTGGGTGCATTTGTATTGGTTTGTGTGGCCCATAAGGGCCCATGGACTTATGTATATTCACAGTGCTTAAGTATTCCCTGACTTGATCCTCTTCCACCAAGGGTACTTTCTCCTTGTTCCAGCATTTCCCTCTGGTCTCTGCAATCTGTGATTCCTGAAGACCAGTCTTGCTAGTAAAGACCAGCAAAGGCGGCATTCAGTACCTCAGCTTTTTCCATGTCCTGTGTAACCAGGTCCCCCATTTCGTTGAACAGTGGACCCACATTTTCCCCAGTCTTCCTTTTCTCACCTATGTACTTATAGAAACCCTCCTTGTTCCTTTATTCCCCTTCAAAAAGAAGTACTCTATTTAACAACTGGTAAAAGGAAAAGAATGAAATATATAGAAGAAATCACTTTGGAATTGAACCGTAATTGCAATTATACTGTCACAATAACATCTAGAACCCCAGTAAGAAATTTAATGTAGGTGATGTTGTTCATACATGAATAAGCCATGCATCTGTGATTATAAGGGATATATTCTAAATATTACTTGCATTTTAACTTCTTTTATTGTGCGGTAAAAACAGTACAGAAGATGAAATTAATAGCTCTTTCTTGATTCTGAATGATGCATGTCATGTATAAGGTGGTGATCAGAGGCTTATCTTGTAAAATTTTTTTTACAATATACTGGAAATACCCAGTATATTATTTCACTGTCAATGCTACCAAAAAAACCCCAAACAAAATAAAAAAAAACAGATCTCATTTTTTTTTTATTAATTTTTATTTTTTGGAAGAGGAGAGTGTTTTGGTTTGTTTGTTTCAATGTTCTTAATGTTTCTTTTAAATCATAAGTGTTAGTAGACAGTGAATGTGAGTTGAACATGCAACATCCATAATTACATAAACTTGTACTATACATCATAACATATTGTAGCTGTAATAATTTTCTTTTATTGCGTCTTCAATGCAACAGACATTTTAAAGACCATTAAGTCGAGGATTTGCCCAACAACCCATGATGATCCATTATTAACAAAATATATATAATCAGGATGCTTTTACAATACAACACAGACTGAGCAAACATATCATTAAGAAGCTATTAATTTCAGCAAGATAGAACCAATGAAGATTTCTGTGCTTAGGCTTTCATATCTAGGCTTTACTAACAAATGATGAGATACACTTCAACAATTGTTCCCAAATGTTATGCACTAAGTTTTGCTAAAAGTCATCCTGACAGTGGATTCAAAATGTTTGTTATTTTCTTTTGCTCATAATTGCATATTCTATGTAGTCCATCTAAAAATAGAGAAAAATTAATTTATGCCTTTCCTGTACTAAAAGACATTCAGTTCAGAGGAGGCCAGCATATTCTTGCTGGTTTATGGGTGAAAATAGTGAATGAACACACAGTTTCCCACTACAGGACCTAACTTCAGGACTTGAACATGAAAATTTCAATCTACTAAAAGCTCTGAATATAGATTCCTATAAAACAGATGGTCCATTTCAACATTAAAGGGGAAATGGGTGATATTACCTGAAAGACAGACTGATCATCTATCTGAACACTCACCTGTTTATTTTAAGCCCATTGGGAGTCTCCTGGAAGCCATAAGTCATGCTGAATGCAAACACAGAAAACTTGCATTAGTAGAGCCTTAATTCACAACTCCTAGACCACGCAACTCATCAAAGGAGATGATAGATTTCTGAACATTACAACATAGTAGATATTTTAAAATTGTTTTATTCTACTTTCAGAGTTTAATTTTTACTATTTTTTCTGTTACTATTATTAATAATTTCTATCTCAATACATACTTACACTCTTTATGTTAAGCCTACTATAATAATACATAAAATATTTGTGAAAGGTGCATCTTATTAACTGTTTCACAGAAATAAAGATATTGAGCTGGCTGTATATTGGCTTAATCACAGGGCTATAAAAATGCAGCTGTATCATTTTCTGGTTACGCTTGGGCTTGGAAGCCCTTTTAGTTATTTTACATTGGACAGGGACCAAGTTATTAAGTTGTGCTGGACCAAAATAATCTCCATGCAAAATTACCTGAAGGCTGAAAAGCATAGTAAGAGTTCTTGCCTTGTGGTCCCCTGTACTTACAGCTATTATCTTGAGAGCAGCACAGTATTAATGCTAGACTGAGTTCATCCTTGTGCCAACATAATGAGCCCTTCTTAGAGGATGCAGTATGGAAACACCTGAACAATTCTGCTTGGTCCAGGCTGTGTTTAAGACAGATTACAAATGTCAACTCAAAGACAGCTACACTAGATCCGTAACTTCAGTCTGTTCACCAGGTTCAGTATTAGCAGGCTGATTTTATTCTGTGGCTATACTTCATACAATGGAGAACTGACCGTATCAAATTGACTTTAAACACAGTTTGCATCTTGTTAGTGAAAATGCAGTCATTCCAGTCTCTTTTAATGCTGCACAATGCTTATAATTTGTGGTGATATTTTATTATGTTAAGTATTTATGGTAAACTGAACGTAAACAATATGCTCGTATTGGAATTGCTATAAAAATTCTTTGCTCATAGTAGAATTAGAAGAATGTAATATCAAATGAAAGTGAATAACATCACAGTAAATAAAACTTTATTCAATATTTAAGTGTATCACCATATATTTGCAGAAATTAGATCTTATTAACACATAAGGTGGGTAATGAAAAGAAGATATCTATTACTCTTTTGTAGTACAGCTCATGCAGAAATCATCCTTTAATTTATTGCTGTAGAAATATAAAGTGAATTGTAAAGCTTAAGTTTTGTAATTCCAGAAAAGCCTGTTTTACAGCTAAAATCAGTTCTGTTTGGCTCTTTATACATCACAGATGTATAACTTTATCTAACAAACCTATACCAAAGAGGCAGTGAAGTAGCTCTTATCAGCTTCAGTAAGATTTGAGTTAGCTCTAAAGTGGAAGTTGTTACTCTTTTTTTCTCTTTATAACCATGAGAAATGATCAGTGCTTAAAGGGATGTTTCATTAGAATTACAGAAAGACAATACAGAAAAGTCAAAAAAAAGTAGAATCTTAATCTTCTACAAAGTTAAAGAAATACAAAAGGTAAGTTAGTGGAGAAAATTCTTTAGAACAGAAACAGAAACTATTTATGCAGAAATAGACAAGATAGAAATGATATATTTAAAAGAGTATCTGACATTCCATCCACCACTGCTGTTGGTCTAATATATCTACTCTAAAGGAAAAATTGAAGAAGATAATATATGGAAAATTATCAGGGCAAGGGATCACTTTCTACAGAACCAGGAATAGGACTAAAGCTTTCAGATCTGCTGCAAATATAGTAAAAAAAATAAAATGTGGAAAAAGCGAAAATAATGAGACAGAATGAAAGCAGTGGAAAAGAAGATGGTGCATCAGAGCAAGACAGAATAAATTACCTAAGTTTTTAAAATATAACTATAAAAAAAATTGTGCACCTACCATACAGCCTCTTTACATGCACATCATTTAACTGGATGCCACAAACTCAGACTGCAAAATGCTGAATCTTATAGTGTTTGTCTGGGGTTCTCATACTTGTTGCATTTTGAGCCCCTTTGCCAGCTGTAGTCACAAGATTTGCATCTTACTTAAATTCCCTAGCCATTGCTCTAGGTGACATCTTCTCACAGTAATAACACAAGAAGCAATTTTGTGAAGGTTAAAGAGGAAGGGCTAGGTGGCACTTTGGGTACCACCCAAAGTGGTGGTACATAAATGGTGATTGGAGGTATGATTTAGAGACTCACTATACAGTGCTATTTTGAGAAATGTTTAAGAAATTAACAGCTCCCAACACAAACTCCTAAATGGGCTTCTGTGCAAATACAAGGTTAGTCACAGCAATATAATCATGTATGAGTCATGTTGCTGCCTCTATGACTCTCTGAGGATAACAGCTAAGTCAGACCTTGTAGGGAGAGGTAATGTGTTTATTATACTAGATAATATACCTGGAAAAAGCAGAGCCGCTTTTCAGTAGCAAGCCCTCCTACAGGTTTTATAAATGTATGATACAGATATAGATATATACCTGAAGCAGGGCTTTTGTCCACGAGAACTTTCTGTTTTCTTATTGGATGAGTTGGTTTAAGAGACAACATCACCTCTCCCTATAAACCTGCCTAATAAAATGACTTACTTCATCACTGAATAAAATGATCTCCTTGTTTATCCTCTGATGCCTGGTAGCCAAAGATGTCTTTCAGAATATCCCTATTACATTCTGTTTTTTCACATATGTTCTATGAGCTACATACAATTTTAAAATGGTTATAGGAACAAGCTCTTTATATTTTAGTAGTCTTCATTTTGATAAACGGCTTTAAGAAAATAGTAGCTAGATTTAACTCCTCCACAGCTTTAGAAAAAGGAGGGCACATTCAAAGGACTATTCCTTTACCTATCATTATCAGTGACTCATATTGCCATCAAAAGCAGAGCCATATGGAAATTATACTGTGCATACTGAAATAAACACATTAGAAATAGAGTGCAGCACTGAAGCAACTAGGCAACAAAAAATTGGGAAGAAAAATAACCCCTGTCTCTGAGAGCAAAGAAAAAGAAGTGTACAACATTGTTACGCAGAGAGTAGCTACAATGCTAAGAACTTCAGTGTGACAGCACAAACAACTGTTGCCTGCTTTTTAAACATTTATATGATGGTGGTTAGTGTTTAACACCTAGTGGTTAACACCTAGTTATTAGAGCTTCAGAAAAAAACGCTTAAATGCTTCATGTCTCCTCTATACCCATAAATGCCACAGAAATAGTCACTGATGAAAAATAGCATGTTGTTTGTTCACTTTCATAAGTGAGCTTTAATGGGTGCTAGACATGAAAATCCATGCATGCTGAAAAGAGAATGTACTCCATGGAGTCACATTCAGGAAATGCAATCCACCTGGCCACAAGCTTTCAAATGTTTGTGGATTTAAAGAAAAGAATGACATCCCTGGAAAACCAATTAACTGTCTTAGTCTTACATACTTTTCTGCCATAAGGATGAGAATAATTTTTAGTGAAGTGTTCTCTAATAAAAAAGAAAGATCTGGAAATTTTAAAAAAACAAACAAGCAAAAAACCCACCAATTTCTGGCTAACCTATGTTTTCATCACTAGATCAAAGCCTATTTAGTGCTTTTGCTTTTTAACTATACATTGAAGAAATGTTACTTCAATGTAACGCCAAACCACTGTCTTCTGATGAGTAAAAAGTAGGATAGAAAGCTGTATTTTATCAGGGTGACAATGGAAGAAAAAAGAAGGGAAAGGAATTTCCACAAGTTTTCCCACTGCTCTCTGTAAGGGTGTGTGAAAAGAAAGTGTCTGCTTCTTCAAGGACATGTTGTCAAAGGAGCCATAAACCAGAACATTCAGAGACAAATGTGACCAAGAAATGATAAGGGAGATCGTGATAAGAACAAACCTGGTCAGATACACTAATTGGTAAAGAAATGTGGAGTGTGAAAATGTTTATGTTTTCAGCTGGGAGGATAAGGAAAGGGAAGGAGACGACCTTCCCTTTCTTAACCTGACCAATTAGCATTAACCAATTAACCAGGAACAAACCTGATCAGTCACACTAGGTGATGGGCTCTCAAGAAACTGCAGACAAACCAGGACTTTGCGACTGAAAAGGATTCTAACATGGAGGTTCAGGAAGGGATTGGTGCGACTGTGCCAACTGATGATGCAATATGCAAGGGAAGGGGGAGCAGAGAGAAACAAAGGAGGAATAGACAGAAAAGGGTATAAAACAGAGCCAGTCAGTACACTTGTCTGGCTGAGCTCTGCACCTGATCACTGCAGTCTGTCCTGTCTTCTTACATGTTCTTACTAAATCTTTTCTCTGTGTATGTGTTTGTGTGTGTGTATGCAAGCTGCAAGGACTCAGTTTCAGCTACTGGAGACACCTGTGTGTGTGTGAGTGAAATTTGGTGCCAGCCATTGGAGAACGGGGGGTGTGGGTGCCCCTGGCCTGTGATGTCAGCTACTTGAGTGAGTAAAGGTCCTAGCATCAGCTACTGGAGTCAGTGGAGGTCTTTCACCCCCAACCACTAGGGCAGGAGCAGTGTGTGTTCCCCAAACCAGCCACGGGGGGACCAGGGTGAGTGAGATGAGTGATGGGCTCAGCTCCAGCAGCTGGAGCAGGACCACGCACCGGTCACAGCCCATGTGCCTGGTGCTGGCTGATGGGGGCAAGTGTCCCCTATGTTCCCCAAACTGGGTGTGCGTGGGGTGTGCCTGTGTATTCACTGGCAAACTCCAAGCTAGACCAGCCAGCAAGTAGGGGCCCAGGTTTGGGAAAGGGTTTCAGTCAGGCAGAGGATCTGTGCTGGTATTTGGAGGGACCCACAAGTGTAGGGTGCTTGTGGGACAAGTGTGTGAGTGCTGCATGTTTACAGAGAGCCTCCAGCTGAATCAGCTGGGGAGTTGGAGACCCATGGGGAGGATAGGAGGGGCCAGGATCTCGGCAAAGGTGATGGGTGAGCAGAGGGACCGTGAGGATGCTCAGAGGATCTGTGAATCTGCGTGTGTTTGTGAACCTGGAGAGTGTGGTGTGTGTGCTGCAGTAGTGACCTTCTGCCTCAGCCAGCCCAAGAGGAGGAGGTGTCTGGGCTTGTGTCTGGTGTGAGTCCTGTACGTGGGTGCTGCTAGAGGCAGCACCTTGTCTGTGGCCATCTGTGTGACCAGCGGTATTGATGTTGTTTGTGTGTGCGTGTGTGCATGAGTCTGTGTCTCTGGGATATGTGCTCAGTTTTGCTGCTGTGGAGGCCTGGGTGCCCAGGCACTGGGCTGGGCTCCTAGCTGGGCAGGAGGGGTCCCAGGCCAGAGCAGCTGAAGGAGGTGGCCTTGTTCTTAACATCCCTTAACACCTCTCTAGGAATGAAGGAAGCACTTTCTCTTGTTTTGGGAAAGCATTTTACTGTATGCTTCTTTATTATCCAGTTCTGCTGATGCCACTGAAAAAAAATTTACATCTTGCTATGTCCTTTCCCCTCCCTGTTTCAATGCATAGAAGGCTTTTGAGGGACATGAATTTGTTAGGTACCTTTTAGACTTGAGTCACAGATGAGGGTCAAGAAAGGTCTTTTCCCCTCTTACCTCTTTAGGCAATTTATGGCTTAAGGACACAATCTGTTAATTTAGCTGAGCCCACCAGACAGGCACAGCTCAGAACTGCCAACTAATGCTTGCAAACACCAGAAGAGAAAGAACATCTCTGAATCAAACATCACACAAACTCAATTTTGTGGCTCTTTTTACCTCACACTTAAGGTTTCTGTCTCTCCCTTGCACCCAGATTTTTACAATACTGACTGTTCAAAAAAGTTGTAAATTCTCTCATGTATTTATTTTTTTATATCCAGCCAGTTCTGAAAACTTCCAGAAACAGAATATAACTTCTTATTAATTAATAATCAGTATTTTTTTGTATAGACAATATATTGGAAATTGACTTGTTGATCTCATGGTAGTATTAACATGATAGTTGCTGAACATACTTGTTCATGAACACCTTCAGCACCTTCCAAACAGATTTGATATTTTTTAAACCACTTTGGAAATGGATTACTTATCTAAATATTTTTGCTCAACCTTCTGGATGCTCTAATGCAAATCAAACACTTAGTTTCCAACATTAAAAAGACTTTCCAGATTTAACACTGTCACAAAGTAAATGCTTCACACTTCAGAACATTGTCTGGCAAACATTTATTTTTTACACCATTAGGATTGAAATTCATTGTTCGTACATAACAGAAAAAAATTAATATCTCTATACATCACTGCTGACTTCTATCTTTCACCAGATTATTTTCAGATTTACTGTTAACTATTTCTAAAACTGTGACGTGGCTTACAGATCTGAATTTAATTTTTTTGAATATTGCTTCCTGGGGCATATAAATGAAAAGATGCCTAAAAACTTCCTTAAGGAAATTCTTGCTACAGTGTCCAAAAAAAAAGAAAAAACAACAGAAAAGAAAAAATTTGTCTGGAGAATTGTGAAAAAACATGCAAAAAGAGCAAGTCTTCTGCTCTATGGCTGTGGTTGAAAGGAAAATACTGTTTAATACCCTCCAGGGTGGCTATACTGCTGCAGATGTGAAACTTTGTCACTAATCAGAAGGTGAGACTGATAACATCATAAAAAAAGCTGCTATATCTAATACAGTATTAAATATAGTATACTTTCAGGAAAAGAGAAATACAGTAATGAAGCACAAGAAAGCAATATGTCCACAAAAACTTTACCACACATACAAAGAATGTACATATTTATTTATCTAGACGTATTGCATACATGCATTAGTCTAATTTGACCTAAAATTATAGTAGTCCAACAAGACTGAGAAGTTGACCAGTCAAAAGGTTTCTGTTTCACTTGATTTTGATTTCCTTTGGAATCTTGTAATTTTTACTGCTTTGATCAGACCTGGACTACGTTCAAGGAAGGCATTAGTTTTCAGGGGGTTTAATACATTCTTAAAATAATCTCTCTATAAAAGGATTTGCTCATTTTCAAATAAAACTCTGTTTCTTGCAGTTTTCACTGAAAGAAAATGGTGGTCTTGTTAAAACAAGGCAGTGCATGATTGCATATAAATGACCTGTCAGATTATAAACTCAACTAATGTGGAATGCTTTGAGTATGCTTTTAAATGCTACATAATGACTGCTTTCTAAATTTGCCAAATAGAAATTAAATACCACCAACTGCCTTCTCAGTGTAAAATATTAAATGTAAAGTTTTTAAGTAATAAAAGGAATTAGTTTTTCCTGTCACCACTTCACCACTGGGATTTTGAAGAAAGTGTGGTTAGGAATAATTGTTGCTAAACTTTACAATCACTGATTTTGCAGGCTCCACTATCCACTAAACAGAGTTATCTACCCCACTGCTTAAATACCAGCACTGTTCATTAAGCTGGATGACTTCCAAAGCCAGGTCTAATCAGACTGCCTGAAGGAAAGCAGGTCAAAGGCGAGTTTACTGAATCTATAAACAACAAATTGATTCGCTGAATGCATAGTGTAATATAATGCCCTATCTGTACATAAGATGATATAGTAAATGCAATAAAACATATTAATAAAACATTAAGATTATAAAGTTATGCACTTAGAAATCAGAAAACACTTCAATGTCAGTTATAATGATGTCATAATAATGTCATCTAATGTGTTTTCTCCACTAAATATATAAATATATATATATATGTAAGTATATAAAACAAACAGCATTTTGTGAAATATGTGTACCATTTAATATACTGGAATTTGGGACATTAGAATAATGTTTTAATATACCCTGAGCGATCATTGTAACACTGTTTTAACTATGCACAACTGTAAGATTTTTTTCCTTGCTGTGACAACCGATTTGGACCAGACTGTAACTTGTAGTGAAGCTGCTATTTGTCTGTTGTCTCCTAGGAAGCAAGTGGATAGGAAGGAAAATGAGAATGGACAGCGAGATGCTAGCCACAACTTTCTTATACTTGCCAGAGAGAATAGCTATGAGAAAACTGGAAGGATAAGCTGTTTAAAAAGGAGAGTGAACTAATTTACAACTGAATCTGAAATGTGATATACAGTATTACAACTCTAAAAGATTAGGATTTTGATTCTGGGAAAAGAAACCAAAATTAAAAGAATAAAACATACAAAACTAAATTGGGAAATATAAGGCATATTTTCCACCTTAGATTTATTTTATCCATCCTCTTTAACGCATCATAAGAAAGAGTTCCTTATTAAAATAGATTTTTTACTTGCCTTCTCAAGTGTTTATTCCCACTGCTTCCCTTTTGCTGGCACTGGTATTCTCAAGGCCCTGCTGGGAGCTGTATCAGGTAAATAATTTGGCTGAAAACTAAACTTGCCCTCCATTGCCTTAAAGGATCAGTTTTTAGCAGCAGCATATATTTACACTGAACTGTGACTGTGGAACCCAGAGACTCATAGCTGAATGCTCACAATCACAGTTTAGCTAACACATTTGCACTGAACAAGTTCAATTTTTTTGCACTACACCATTAAACTCAAATTAAGAAAATCGTCCTCACTTTATCAAGTAAATGTAGTGTGTGGGAGAAATAACACTGGATTATAAAAAGAAAAACTATTAGGCATTACAGCTGACTGCATAAATACATTGCATAAAATAATGTCCTGTTTTTCCATTAGTACCGACACACAAACTCCCTGCAACTTAGTCCTTACAGCTTTTGCTCTTGGTTGACCTGGGCATATATATTATGTCACTGTTTTCAATTTCTCTTTTCAACTCCCTCATCTGCACCAGAAAAATAAAGGAGAAAAAATAAAACCTATTTTATAGTAGAAGGTGTTCTACACACAAAGTGTAGACAGAGCTGAACAGTGAAAATTCAACCATGAAGTTATGAAAATTCTTACCAACAGCTGCTGTTTGTACACACAGAGATCTGGAACAAATAAGGCCTTTCCACAGTTGCTTCTCAACATAGCAGGGGAAAGCATGTAGCACCACAATGAACACAGAGAGAGAGATCAGTTTCTGTGAAGTACCAGTCATCAGAATCAAACCCACTCAGGAAGGGAGCTAGAACACAACTGTAAAATGTTTCTCTAGATTTTCATAGAATCATAGAATGATAGAACGATTTGGGTTGGAAGGGACCTTAAAGTTCCAAGCCCCCTGCCATAGGCAAGGACACCTTCCACTAGATCAGGTTCCTCAAAGCCCCATCCAACCTGGCCTTGAACACTGCCAGGGAGAGGACATCCACAACTTCTCCAGGAAACCTGTTCCAGTTCTTCACCACCCTCACAGGAAAGAATTTCTTCCTTATATCAAATCTAATCCTATCCTCTTCCAGTTTAAAGCCATTACCCCTTGTCCTGTCACTACACTCCCTGAAAAGAGTCCCTCCCCATCTTTCCTGTAGGCCCCCATTAAGTACTGGAAGGCCGCTATAAGGTCTCCCCAGAGCCTTCTTTTCTCCAGGCTGAACAACCCCAACTCTCTCAGCCTGTCCTCATAAGGGAGGTGCTCCAGACCCCTGATCATCTTAGTGGCCTTCTCTGGACCCGCTTGAGCAGGTCCATGTCTTTCTTATGCTGGACGCCTGTCCCGATCCAATGTCAGGGCAGGTTTCGGTATGATCCCAAGAGAGAGATTAAGATACAAACGTGGTCAAATGCTGTATACTCAAAACAGGGTTTTATTATTAAAAAAGTGAAGAGGGGTAGCAATAGGACAGAATGAAAGGAAAAGACAGAAATAAAGCAAGGATGGGGGATAGGGCTGCAAGAATAGTCACCACCATGGATCCAGCGGCGCCCCGTTGGTCCTCAGTCTTCAGTTCTTCGGTGGGGGGTGCACACTGAGCAAAGTTTCTGTTGCCTTTTTAAGTTCATTGTATCTGCTGATTAGCATATCTGCCCACCTTTAGGTTTGTTTTTTCTCTGGTCCAACCGGTTTTGTTGCATCTGGCTTCAGGACAGGAAGGTTTGCCTCTTGTCAGTTCATTAGCAATGCATGCATGGGGTCTGGCCTACACAATAGAGCCACAAACGGCTACAGGATGGGGCCAACTCAGTACAGGTCTGCCCCTTTGAGGCTTATCTAAGGAGTTTGACAATGCAACTGCAAAGGAATGAGGGGGTGCATCCTTCAATACACTCCTGCTTCCCTGGGCAACACTCCCCAGACTAATCCACAGGCTGCAGCAGCTTGTCCCTGAGGTTTGCACAGACACAAGCAGGCTTTGAGACAGTCATATGACATTTCAGTCTCTCACAGCGCCCCAGAACTGGAGACAGTACTCCAGGTGGGTTCTCACAAGAGTGGAGTAGAGTGGGAGAATCGCCTCCCTTGACCTGCTGGTCATGCTTCTCCTGATGCAGCCTAGGATAGGGTTGGCTTTCTGGGCTGCAAGTGCATATTGCTGGTTTATATTCAGTTTTTCCATCCACTAATACGCCCAAGTACTTCTCTGCAGGGTTGATCTTAATCCACTTGATCAACCATTTTCTTCCCTGTTGAATGAGAAGCACAGCAGCAGCAAGTTATAGTGACCTGTGCAAAGAGTTTTGAGCTCCCAGTCCTGGATCACTCCATCGTACCTCTGTTCTGTAACTTTTGAATCCTCAGTCATGGGAGCTTTTATGTGGAACATCTTGTAGCTCTGTCTATGCTAAAGAATGAAAAAAAAAAATAAAAAATCATGTGCGACTACTCTCATAAACTGAGGTCAGCCCTCATGGAATGGTCACTGTTCATGCAATTAGGTTCTCTTAATCTCCAAAACAGGCTGGCAGCATCCAAAACACCTGTTTCAAATGGTCCCTGATGCAGAGATTCTTTGAAAAAATACTAGTTGGCTTTGGCAAAATACATGAGAGGGACTGCTCTAAGAGTTTAACAGTACGTGGTCAAGTTACAGGCCTGGAAATGTCCTCTAGTATCACTTACTTTTCTGGAATATGTATAGCACATAATTTTATCTGCCTGTCTGGAGAAGTGTGGCAGAGCTGAGATTCTTTGGAATTTCAGGAACCCAGATGATGAGCCGGTCTGCAACAGGAACTTAGCTCCCGGTTAACATCATGAAGTCTGTAAGGCCTTGAATATCCCCAGACCCAGGATATTCAGAGTTTTCAGGCTCCAAGATATAGACTTGCTGTAGATCTCCAGAAAAAACACGTGATCTTTTTTTACCAAATATATAAGTAAGGCAGCAGCTCAACTATCTCTTAAAACTAAGTTACAGAAGATAGAAGGACTAGACAATATGCTAGAGAATTAAAGGACACACGACAAATTAGCAAATTTGAAAACTAGTTGTCTGAGCAATAATTTGACATCTCTGTGTTCTTTTCCAAGTGAAACAAGACATCATTTGTATTTCCTCTTTCTACTCTTAGTTCCTTTCTTTCCAAATGAACAGAGATCCCTCCAAGTTTTTTCAAACCTTTCTCCATGTCCTTCCTTTTCACTGAGGAAATGGTGATGACTAAAACTGACAGCAAAATCTGATTATTGGCAGTTAAGACTGACTAACACTTTCCAGTATAGAAAACCTATTTTCAGGTGCTTACAAGTGTGTCAAACTTTCAGGGCTTAGGCTGATTTTTTTTAAATTTCAGATCTTTATTTCTCAAGTTCAGCTGTTTCCAAGAAAAAGGTTTAGGTAAACTACATTGCTTTTCCTATGTTAAAAATTTTGTATAATCACTTTATTGAGAACATTCATCTTACAGACAGAAAAATTAGAAATTGGGTCACCCTCAGGTTAAAAAACAAAGTTTTCTGTCCCTATAAAAATTCTGTCCATGTCCGGCATATATTTTCCCCAAGTTTCTTTTTTTTTTTTTTTCAGTTACTAGGGTCTGACATTAATAACAAGGTCACTGTCCTCATGAATAAGTTCTCCAAAGCTAGAACTGCAATGGTAGGCAGGAAAGGAAGAAAGAACAAGATAGAAAACAATGTATGGTGGGCCAAGGTAATGATATAGTTAACAAATACGGGAAATGCTAGCAAGAGAACAAAACGTGAGAGTGACTGATCTTAACGTACATGTAAGAGGGACACAGAATTCCCCAAAATCTCAAATACAAAGCACAAAATATTATCTAGAATTCTCAATCTGCAGGAAGTAATACTTTAGTTTGGTATGTTTTCTGCTTTGTAGAGTATATTAAATAATAATAAAGAAGATAATTAGTTATATCATTTAATAACTTAAATGAAGCCACAGAGGCTGTCACCTGATGGTGACAGTGGCAAGCATTTAAGCATGGGTCTCAGGAAGAGTGGTTCATCTTTTTTAGTTGTTTAAAATGAGTATCTCTAGTAAAGGTATTTTTCTAGGCTATCTTCATCCTCAAAGGGAAGAAATAGGAGTGTCTAGAAGACAGCTCACCCAATGTCTCGTAGGCATCTATGTTAGGATAAGCTGCATTACACTTTGGAAATACATCTGCTATGGAATGTGGGGGAGATGGAAATCTACACTACAGTTCAGAGGTACAGTAGTATCTTTGGAGATGGGTACTTCACCTAATTGTTGACGTTTAAGGGTGGCAATCTGTATTTGAGTTAGTTATCTTAATGTTCGTGCTTTATAGAGGAGAATGAACATAAAAATGGAGATGTTTATCTGACCTATTTTAATTGTGGTTTTCTGATGAGAAAACCCACTTTTTCTACAAAACTCATTTTTTCCTTGTCAAGGGTTGGCAAATCCTTCAACCTACTAGAGGCCTGGCTGCCACAGTTCCATGCCTCCACATCAAATCAGTAGCAAGTCTGAGCATATATTTCCAACAGACACATATGTAAGCACATGTATATAATATGTATATAAATATGTACAAAGCTGACTATGAAGATAATTTCACACAGAACCATTCAGCACTCAAGGAAAAACAGGCAACACTGACAAATTCATCCTGTTCCCCACTCTGTCTGATCAGAATGAATGTCTATTAGTAAGAAATATATGCATATGTAATTACATAAATATGGATCCTATAATAGCTGACTTTGGACAATAAGTCTATCCAGTAGCTGGCCTTGGATCCTTTCATGTCCAGTTGCCTCATACACAGACACACACATGTAAATATGTTTCTCAGTCAATCCCCAGATCCTACCGTTCCTCTGGAAGTGGATCTGGATTTCCTGGTCCCTCCAGTAGCCAAGTTCTCCATCTGTCTCACTCAGATATACGCACATAACTGGACCCAACCTATGGCTACCTTAATTCATCATTTCCAAGCCATTTATTTTGCTTGCTGACTAGTCCAGTTTGATATTCACTAGCGATCACACATCAACATACGGAACTTCACTTGTTCTAGCTGCCAGCCCTGGAATTACCTGGGACCCTGGGACCCATGGACTGATTCTAGTTACTGGCACTTTGACCTCCATTTGCATGTGCACACGCCCACGCGCGCACACACACACACACACACACACACACACAGAATAGACAATTCTCTCACCAGGAAAATAGGTAGAAATGGAATTTTATAAGAAGTTAGAACAACCTCTGGTAACCAAGCACAGGGCATGACCAGAGAAGTATATTGACTATCAGTCTGTTTACATGCAGCTGACCCCTTCTATTCCCTTGCCCTTCTATTCCCATACTTGTTTTTCCCCCAAACCACCTTGATCCTTTCCTTTACTTGCCCTAAATATACCATACCATATCTTGTGCAATCCAAAGATGATATTCCCCTACATCCCATGAGTTCCATACTCTGATCAGTAACCCTCTTTAGCCTGAAAGGTGATCTAGATGGGTGCTCCTGTTGACTTATCTTAATGGGTTTCATACCCAGATCATGGGAGTGATGGCTTTATGTGGTAGCCATGAGAGTACCTGGGATGGGGTGCTCACTTTTCTGATTAGCTTATTCTGATTCCCCTGCCTGTGACTGTTCTTCTGTGCTCCTTTGCATGTGTGAAGGCAAGCCTTTTATCACGTAATCCAATAATCTTCAGCACACATGCAGAGATTTCTGAATGAATAAATCTATGCAGATGCCCACATTGTTTACATGGTGGATGTCTACTTTTGATAAACTGACTACCATCCTAAACACAGGAAATTAGGCGAGGTTTTCCTGTCTTCTGTTTCTGGAACTTCAGCCTGTAAATCTCACCTAATTGGATTTCAGATGACAAAACTGTTTATAGAATTCCTGCCCATGCAAATTTATTTTGAAATACTCAGCAGAATATGTTCTAGTATTGGCATCCACAATATGTCTAAATGCATAAGGCATTGCATGAGCAGTAAAAGCTGCGATTGCACATTTCAATAAATTTCTTTGAAAATATATCATATTATTACACATTATAAAACAACTGGCTCCAATGACTTTTCACTGTATTTTTCCTGCACCATCATGTTCAAAGAGTTTACTATACCATATTCAATGAAAAAGTTATATTGTCAATTTTCAGTATGTAATTAAAAATGAATGCAGACTTCCCCCTATATATCAGTAAGTGTATTGACTTCTATCTAGAAAATGAATGATTACTGAAAGAAGTTTCATCTACATTGACCATACATAAAGATCAGTAATTGCAAAAAGAAAGCAGTTCACCCATTTTTTTTTCTTTGCTGCAGTCTTTTCTTCAAAAACTCATTGGAACCCAAGAAATTTGGACACAGAAACAGCTCATCAGTTATTGCCATTCCCTCAGTTCTATAAATTTTATATTTCCTGTGACTGAATCTGTTTGAATGCATTTCGTTTTATTTCTGAAAATTAATTGAGATTTAAAACAGAAGTTCTGACAGATCTGAGCAGCAGTAGCTTAATAAGAGCTCTTGATAAAATCGGGTCAAGTAGATTAGAGATGCATATGTTCAGCGGGTCTTTTCTCTAATTTTTCCTGTTTTTCTTTATCATATATGGAAAATGTTAGAAAGGGAGTGTGTGCTCATTAAGTTCCTTCCCTGAGAACAGACATGATGAGCTTAGATCATGCACCTCCAGGACAATAATTTGAATACCTGCACGTAGGTACAAAAACATCCAAATTGAAATATTCACAACCTTCTTGTTTGTAAAGCTGTTGCACATGTGCCACACAGTTCTCGGTGATATGTAAAGAAAAATAAAAAGGATATATTGCACAAGACTTGAAACACTGCAGTAAAACATCCAGACAGAGAAAATGTTATCAGGACTTCAAGGAGCAAAGTGGTAACAGATTCAAAATGCAGAGTGATCAATACTCAAATGAAGAAATAAAAGTGGAGCTGCATACTGATTGTCTTTCCTGTAAGAAATGTGAGAAAAAACCTTCAGAATAACTTAAGGCACAATTTGCTACATCAAGAATCTCACTGTGTCTATAATATGTAAAGGAAAATGGCTTACAAAAGGACTAGGAATTAATATGACATTTATATTTTTACTACAATGAAAAGAATAAAAGAAAGAAGGGACAAACAAGAAAATATTTAAGAAAATATGTCTGTAAGGTGGTCATAACACTGGTCATGGGATTTTCAGTCCCTGAGAAAATTGCATGGATAACAGCTGTGTTATCACTAGATATGGTGTATATTCCAAGCATTAGTAAAACATTATTTTCTTTCATTTTCTTTAAGCAACTACAGGACCAGGTTGTTCTGAATTTCTTTCCAGTAAATGAACAGCCATTATATACAAGACATCATCATTCAGTGATGCAAATATCATCAATCTGAAAACTGGAAATGGAAATTATTCATTATATAAACTGGGCTTTAAATTAGAGTATGCTAAAGCAATAAGAGTCGTGGTTTAACCCCAGCCAACAACTAATCACCACACAGCTGCTTGATCACTCCTTCCCACTCCCAGTGGGATGGGGAGGAGTATCGAAAAAAAGTAAAACTCGCAGGTTGAGATAAGAACAGTTTAATTACTAAAATATAATATAGAGATAAAATAAAATAAAATACAAAACATTTAATAACAACAATAATAATTGTAATGGAAAGGAATATAACAAAAAGAGAGAGAAATAAAAAACAAGAAAAAACAAGTGATGTACAATATAATTGCCACCACCTGCTGACCAATGCCCAAGCATCGATTCGCCCCTCCCAGACAATTCCCCACAGTTTATATACTGAGCATGATGTCTTGTGGTATGGAATATCCCTTTGGCTAGTTCAGGTCAGCTGTCCTGGTTATGCTCCCTCACAACTTCTTGTACCCTTGCTTGCTGGCAGAGCATGGGATACTGAAAAATCCTTGTCTTGGGATAAGCCTTACTTAGCAACAACAAAAGCATTAGTGTGTTATCAACATTATTATCACACTAAATCCAAAACACAGCACTGTACCACCTACTAGGAAGAAAATTAACTCTATCCCAGCTGAAACCAGGACAATGAGTTATTAAGTAATTTAAACCGGTTGAAAATGTCATACTTCTCAGTCTGATGAACATTCTAATTCAGAAATATAGGAACAACTTTTTTGCACAGGTTTTGGAAAAAGATGCAAATAAAAAATACCCCCAAACATGTTTCTAGAACTTCAGTGCTGTAAATCCTTCAGCACAGGAGAGAGACTTATAACTGCCACAAATGGACACAGTTCGAGAAACTTCACTTTGGAGTTGCTGGCTTGGATCTCGGCTATTTGCAGCTCAATTCAGTTGTGAATCATCGGGTCTGTAATGCCTTTTCACACATTCCAGAATAACTGTCTTGGCCTTCTGCAGCTGATCATCTCCTAAAATCTATGTGGTTGTAAGGGAAAAATGAAGCTGTCAGTGTCTTTTCTGCAAGAGAGAAATAGGATTTCGCACTGACACGGAAATAAAGAAGATCCAAGTTGTAGTACCTTGTAATATTTCCACCATCACTGCTCTGATAGCACATCTTAGAAAAAGCAAATTAACCCTCTGTGATCCATGTATATTATTCATACAGAAAGGCAGTGGTATCACCTACCATTAAAAAGTTCTTCAATATGCATGGAGGAAAAGCAGCACATAACAGCTAGGTACTGGCTAGGTACTGTCAATACTGTTCATAGAGAGAACACGCTCTGTGCTTGCCGGTCTGTGTATATGCTGTTCCATAATAAATATTCACACTTTTCTTTACTGTAGTCATGGCTTCACTTCAAGGAGAAAAGAAAATAACGAAAGAATGCAGTTATGACAGTGTATCTTATGTTAATTAATAAAATTAAACATAGAGCCACTGTTAAAAAATCCCACAAAGTACCTTACATACATGGTAATGGCATTCTATACATTATTTTATGTATTTATGTAAATAAATATTTACATATTTATGTACATACATGGTGTTAGATAAGTGATAAGCTATGAGAAAAAGTAAATGCATAACAGACACATTTTGCTACTTTATATATGTCTTTGCAACTGAACAAAGTGAACAATTAGGAAAAGAAACTGCTGAATCTGGATTACTCTTTGTTATGAAATCAGTAGAAGAAAAGTTTCTGGGAGCACTGAACAAATATAATATCATAACTTGAAAAAAACCTTAGAGTACTCCAAAAAGTTTTAGATCAGCTATACTTGGAGCAATTCCAAGTCTTAGAAACTATTTTAAGAGTGAAAATTTGGAAAAATACAGCTTCATTAACACAACAATTTTGTTGTTTTGTTGTTTTGGTTTTTTTTAAGTAAAGGTCATGCCTTACTAATTTGTTGGATTTCAGTGTAAACCAAGCTGCCAGAAGGATGGAGAGGTGCAGTAAACATTGCTTGATAAGATTTTTTAGAGATCCCTTGTGAGGAGTCACATCAAAGACTAATGTTTAATGTGATGAATCATCTTAAAAGAGAAAAAGGGCTGATGAAATGGGGTATATATTAGCTGAAGCACAGGGAAGATACAGTAAATGTAAACTGAAATCTTTTCAGTATACCATAAGAAGTATATCATAAGATTGTCAACATCTAGTTTACAAAAGGGATGCACATTGAAATTAGGCAATATACCGGTAGCTGTGTGGATCTGCATGATGTGATTTCCAGGGGACAAAATCCTTTGGTGCACATACTGCTAAAGTAGCTGAGATCTACCTGCTGCTACCTTCACGGCTTTGCCTCGTTTTGCTTGACCTTGCCATACTGGACCCTGCACAACTCAAGCCTGCTATAATATAATTAGCTTCTCTTCCATTTCTTTTCTTTAAACATGGCACTGCTACTAGTTTTTCCACTGCATCAGGGAGAAAAACTGGAAACCCTGAATAGTTCCCTCTGTTCTACCTAACTCCAACTGCAATATTTCTTCTTTTCCCTGGCAAAATGTTGGAACAAAACAGAGCACTGGGAAATCAGTGTGCAATCAATAGATATTAGGAGCAGAATTAATCTGTACTAGGATAGTGTTTCTCAAACCAAAAGGATTTTCTCTGGGGAGATTTTCATGTTTCTGTGCAATGTCTCCATCAAGAGAGAGTAACAACACTCAGGGGAACTTCCAAGCTCCTATTCTTGATGAAAGATCAAATTATCTCTGCAGAAAAAGAGAAAGCAAGTGAGAGTGTTAGTAAAAAACGGGAAAGACATCTTCCCACTCACAGTATCCTGAATCCTTCTAATTTATTGTATAATAGCTTTTATAGTATTTTGAATTTAGATGGTATCAAGACACCAAAGACTGACTAATATATGAAAGACTTAAAAGATGTTCCTCACTGCAATAAGTATCTTATATACACTAAATGAATAAATTCTGGTGTTAGGCAAAATAGCTGGTGATTGATAAGGACTGATAGAAAAGTTAAATACAGAGACATTTTTTAGTGTTTAGCTATATGGTTCAAATTATGACAGATTATGTAATTGATTTTATGAATGTCACAGAAAAATGCATAACATATCCACTGTGAATGAAATGGAATATGAGAAAGATTTAATCTGTTTTCATAGATTTATTTGTGTATTGCTAAATCAAAGAAGAAAATCTAAGATAATACCATTTAATAATTTATACCACTTAGATTTGAAATATAGGTGCAACGTGTAAAGAAAACAATAGTTTTGTAAGAATTTATGTACTGGTCAATGAGGTGCAATCTCACATTCAACAAAAGCCAGCAATCAGCAAATTTTTTTTGTCCTAGTCTCTGTTTCAAACTAGAATTAAAGTAGAAACCTAACCTTCAGACTGAGTCAAATGGATGTTGTAATAATATGTCTATTGACTCTTCTAAAAGTAGGGATGATTCCTGTTTGAATTCTGCCAGTTCAAAAATTAATTCATCTTTATACCAAAAAATAAGAAAACTTGACTGTAATTGATGATGAGATCTCACAACTGGAACTGAATTACTGAACCATATCGTTGTAGCTTAAACTGAGAAGAGAAAAAAATGAAATTATTTTCCTTAATCTAAAAGATAAAGAAATTCAATTTAATTTGGAAAGCGAGTCATAATTTCTCTGTTATACATAAGTATGTCTTTGTATTTTCAAGTTCAGGTTGTAATTTTTTTTTAATTTAAAAATTGTCATTGAACAAATTTTTCCATGCAGCTTTAAAATTAAGTGATATATTTTCCTTCAAAGGAGAACATACAGACTAGATAATTTAAACCAAAACAAACCAAAACAACAAAAGAGTATATGAGTTTAGGAAAAAGTGATTTGATGCTTGCATGTGTTCTGCAGGAATAAAATAATGCCATAGCCCATTGAGGTGTTAACTACTCATTTAACTACTGCTTAAGTATTCATTTACTACAGGCATATTTTAGTACAAAGATCAGATAATTCAGAGAAATCTTGCCTCCTTAGACCACCATGCAACATGGTCACAGCAGTCCCTTCAGTTCTTATAATGTAAAGTTTATGGAAACAGCAAGTGATAGTAAAAAACTGACCAAATGGGAAAATTATCTGCAGAAGCATTGATAAGGAAAATAATAGCTGATGAAGTGATCAGGATTTGAGTATGATCAGACATGTCATGACTATATAATGGATTGTGGAATCAGTTACTGGAGCTAGATTTTCAAGACAAATGCCCTGGAGTTCCTGGAGTATGCTTGACAGCTTTGTTCTAGTGGACAACTAAAGAACAGAAAACAACAGTAAAACATTGATTTGTCTTTGTTCAGTTATAGTGAATAGGGTTGTAAGCCTGAGTTGAGATCTGAGCCTGAGGTTACAACAATGGATTTTACAGACTGAAAGAGAGAAACACGGGGGGTCAGATGAAAAAAATAAATCTAATTTAGTATTTTGCCTCTAACAGTTGTCATTAAAGAGATGTTTCATAGTGAAATTCAATAAATTCAATGAGTGACAAAAATATAAAATCTCAAAGTTCTGTGATAATGGGTTTAATAAATTTTACTTATTTTATCTTCAAAATATTAATCATTCAGTCTAACACTTCCCAAAGTTGAAAATAAATTAAATCAGGATTGCTAAATTTCACCTTCTTTCACTCTGATAATTACAACTATCAGTATTACATTTCTATTGTTTCCTAGATTTTTTTTTTTTTTTCTGAATTGATACATTACCCCCCATCTACTGGAGACACTTGTAAGCCAAAGTAGTTTCTACTAATGATGTGCTGAGTCTAAGGTTTTTTTATGAAGCCTGAAATAAGGTGGTTCCTGGTTTTGTTTTTATTTTTTAAATATATTTTGGAGTTTCTTTACAACAGTTTCATATAGATGTCACTATTAGCCCTGATGATCAATGATTTTCTTATCCCCTTTGAAGAAGTCCTTGTGGGAATTTATCAGCAGCAATTCAGTAATAATCCATATGATCCTTCAAAGCAATTCTCCCTTTGAAATATGCTTTTTCCTTCAAATTAGCCAACATTTACAAGGACATAAAGTTTCCTTTCTATTTCATACACCAGGATACATATTTGCATCAAATAATGCAGTGAGCTGAAGTCTATATCTGGACTGGTCTCTCTCATTTAAGCTCTTGATTCTGCAAAGTTAACACTGTGTTCTGTAAAAATTAGAGAACTAAGCCATGAAGTTAGCAGCTGAATTATTTGCAGGAAAAAGAGAAGCAAACTTCTTGCCTTGACTACAGAAGTAGTTATGAAATTAAATAGAGCCAGAGCCATAAAAGCAAATGACAGGGCACAGAGCATATCTGTATGTCTGAAATCTGTCCCATAGTGTGTCTCCATCTCCCAAGACTTGCTTAAGCAAACTAGCAATTAAACAGTGCCTACCATCACAGGACAGTCCATGAACCAATTCTGTGACCATGATTCATTTACCAGATGCAAGTCTCCAGGGTATCAAGCACTGAGTACAGTTTTAATAGGTAGCTACTGTATCCTTATCTCACTGTAATTTTGCATGTGAATTAGGTCTTGCTGTTGTGTTACAGTAACATGTGTCCTTTGGATCAGGAATCTTGAAGTAGGCAGACTTTGGACCCATATTTTGTTTTGGGATATTTTGTTTGTTTGTTTGGGGGGGTTGTTTGTTTGTTTGTTTTGTTGTTGTTGTGGTGGTTTTTTCCCCTTTTTTTAAATTTAGAAACTCTTTTAACAAATACAGAATAGTATTTAGCACAGCACAGCAGAGAGGAAACAATCCAGGAGGATAACTTCCTCACACAGCTGGTGAGTGAGCTGACCAGGAAAGGTGCCCTCCAGGAACTGCTTCTTGTGAACAGGGAAGAGCTTATGGGGGAAGTAAAGGTTGGAGGCCATCTAGGGTGCAGTGATCATGAGATGATTGAGTTTTCGATCCTTGGAGAAACAAAGAGAGGGGTTAGCAAAACTGCCACCTTAGACTTTGAAAGGGCTAACAGAGACCTGTTCAAAAGACTAACAAAATCCCTTGGGAGGCTGCCTTGAAGGATATGGGAGTCCAGGAAGGCTGGACAGACTTCAAGAGCAAAGTCTTAAAGGCACAGGAGCAGCCTGTTCCCATGTGCTGAAAAATAAGCAGGCGGGGAAGGAGACTGGCCTGGCTAAACAGGGACCTTTGGCTGGATCTCAAGAACAAAAGGAGAATCTATTGCCTTTAGAAGAGGGGGCAGGTCTCTCATGAAGACTATAAAGATGTAATGAAGCTATGCAAGGAGAACATTAGGAGAGCCAAAGCGCAGCTAGAGCTCAACTAAGCTACAGCTGTTAAGGATAACAAAAAATGTTTCTATAAATTCGTTAACAGCAAAAGGAGGATTAGGGAAAATCTCCCTCCTTTATTGGATGCATAGGGAAACATGGTAACTAAGGATGAGGAAGAGGCTGAGGTGCTGAACGTCTACTTTGCCTCAGTCTTTAGCAGTGGAACTGGCTGTTCCCTGTACACCCAGCGTCATGAGCTGGGAGATGGGGAGGGGAAGGAGAATGAGGTCAGCACAGTTGAAGAGGAGGTGGTCAGAGACCTGCTACACCACTTGAATGCACACAAGTCTGTGGGACCTGATGGGCTACACCCAACGTTGCTGAAAGAGTTCACAGATGTGGAGAGTAGCAAATGTCACACCCATCTAAAGGAAAGGCAGAAAAGACAATCCAGGAAACTATAGAACTGTCAGTCTGAGGTCGGAGCCAGGGAAGGTCATGGAGCAGGTCATCTCGGGTGCCATTAAAAGTCATATAATGGGCAACCAGGGGATCAGGGCCAGTCAGCATGGGTTTATGAAAGGCAGGTCCTGATTGACAAACCTGATCTCCTTCTATGAGAGGGTGACCTGCTTATTGGATGAGGGAAAGGCTGTGGATGTTGTTTACCTTGAATTTAGTAAGGCCATTGACACCATTTCCCACAGCATTCTCCTGGCAAAACTGGCTGCTTGGATGGGCACACGCTTTGCTGGGTAAAAAACTGGCTGGATGGCCGGGCCCAAAGAGTTGTGGTGAATGGAGTTAAATCTGGTTGGAGGCCAGTCACGAGTGGTGTCCCCCAGGGCTCGGTTTTGGGGCCACTCCTGTTTAACATCTTTATTGATGATCTAGACAAGGGAATCGAGTGCACCCCCAGTAAGTTTGCAGATGACACCAAGTTGGGTGGGAGTGCTGATCTACTCGAGGGTAGGGAGGCTCTGCAGAGAGATCTGGACAGGCTGGAGCGATGGGCTGAGGCCAAGTGTATGAGTTTCAATAAGGCCAAATGCTGGGTGTTGCACTTCGGCCACAACAACCCCCAGCAGTGCTACAGGCTTGGGGAGGAGTGTCTGGAGAGCTGCCAGTCAGAGAGGGACCTGGGGGTGTTGATTGACAGCCGGCTGAACATGAGCCAGCAGTGTGCCTAGGTGGCCAAGGAGGCCAATGGTATCCTGGCTTGCATCAGAAATAACATGGCCAGCAGGGACAGGGAAGTGATCAGCACTGGTGAGGCCGCACCTCGATTCCTGTGTTCAGTTTTGGGCCCCTCACTACAAAAAGGACATTGAATTGCTCAAGTGTGTCCAGAGAAGGGCAACGAAGCTGGTGAAGGGTCTGGAGCACATGTCGTACGAGGAGCGGCTGAGGGAACTGGGGTTGTTTGGTCTGGAGAAGAGGAGGCTGAGGGGAGACCTCATTGCCCTCTACAGCTACCTGAAAGGAGGCTGCAGAGAGCTGGGGATGAGTCTCTTTAACCAAGTAATAAGCGATAAGACAAGAGGTAATGGCGTCAAGTTGTGCCGGGGAAGGTTTAGGCTAGATATTAGGAAGCATTTCTTTACAGAATGGGTTGTTAGGCGTTGGAATGGGCTGCCCAGGGAGGTGGTGGAGTCCCCATCCCTGGAGGTGTTTTAGAGTAGTGTCGACATAGCACTGAGGGATATGGTGTAGTTGGGAACTGTCAGTGTTAGGTTAACGGTTGGACTGGATGATCTTCAAGGTCTTTTCCAACATAGACAATTCTGTGATTCTGTGATTAGAATAAAACCTTTAGGTCTTTGTGTCGTAAACCTGTTCAAATGTTCAAAAATTCTAAGAAGCCATCTTCTTTGGACAAAAAAAAATGTAATAGCAATGATTGTTCTTAAAGAACTTACTGTGCATCGAAGATAATTATTGTATGTCTTTATAGGTTTTTTTCATTCTTGAATCTATAACCAACCTTTTAAACATGTGTTAGTTGGGATGCTTCCACTAGAAACAAATCTTTCATGCAAAGCATATTTTTCCATGTTATTCACTGTCATTGTATTATGTTGAATTTCCACCAGATTGCATACAAGATTGTTTTATATGTTTATATATTATGTTTTACATGTAAAACATAAGGAGACCCTGTTTTACAAACGGAAAAGACATATATTAAAATTAAAATCATATTGGTTTTGAGCATTTTTGAACTCTTAAAAAAAGTGTTGAAACAGATCCCAGTGTAGATACATATCATGTTAATTCCTAGTTTTAGAGGGGAAGCAGTGTATGACGCAGAGCATAACTTAGATAATTTTGCCTTTCCAAAATAAGACATATATGTCATCAAGCTGAAATTAACTCTGAAAGTTTTCTGGAACAGAGAAACTAGTTCAACAATAGACAAAAATTTGGTACTCATCATTTTCATTTTCATACTATTTAGTATTTGCTTTTTGAATGTCACTCCACAAGAACAGTGAAATAAATTTTCATAACAGAAGGAATCGCTGAGACACTTTTGAATAGGATGTGCCTCTTTCCTCCTCCCAACCATCCTCCTTGTTTGAATGGATTAAAGCAGGGCGATTAACCCCTTACACATCATTTTCATGAAGAAGATAATATTAACAGCACCCTAGGTCTGCAAAATGTATGGGTACTTAAACAGTTTGATCTAAATCTTGCATCTGTCAATAACCACCTATGCATTGCTCTCCATAATTTTTAAACCAAGATCTACAGGCTTCCTATGTTTCCACATAGATATACAATGAATATCTATGTAATGTTTTCTTCTGTCCTCTCCAACTTGTGCATGTGTTAATGAATAAGATATACCAGATGACATTCATCTACTCAAATGTTTGTGTGTACACTCAGCTCATCCTACTATAAACATCTAAAATTATGATAAATAAAGCATAAAAAAAGTACTTGTTTCTCTCAATTATAGAAGGATTTTAGGATGACTAGATCAAATATAGTTATTTAAAAAAAAAAAATATAAGCTGTAAAACAAAATCCAAACATTCTGATCTCTCCTTCTTTTAACCAGTCATAGGTTATCAATAATATTCTGCAGTTTTTTTGGAAGCATTTTTTACTTATAACAAAAATAAGTAAATAAAAGCCATGAATCATGATCGATGTTTATTTGAAAGTTTACTCTGTCTAGGAACATAACCAGTACATCGTGAATGCATTAAGGAGAAATATATCTCACTTAACTTCAGACACCTACAATTTGTATCTAGACCAAGGTCAATAGTTTCCTTCTAGTAAAGGAATAAGAAAGGAAATTAAAAGAAGAGGGAGACCATCTGTTTTTTAGAGTTGCTACAGGAAATGATAAATTGCCCCCCTGAAGTTTTCTTCCATTTTCTTCAGAGAGATTCTGTATGACTAATTAAATCTAGATGCCCAATTTCTAAGGGATTTAAGTTACTGAAATTACTCCTTTTCCAGGTCGTCTATGTTATGCCTTCATATCATATCTATCATCCAAAATGGACATCTCTATTGCTTTATTTACAGTGTCATGGCAATGAAGAATGGTATAGTTGAAGAAACATACAGTTAAGTAAGTTCGGTGTTGAAATTCCTTATGATGGGCTTAAATATACAAATTTGTTTTTAAGAGCAAGATGACTATTACTAAAACTGTAAAATGAATGCTTTATTTTCAAATTTGGTTTTTCCACTCATTTTTAAAACCAAAATGCATGAAGAGATAAATTCTAGGCGTTGTAAATAGAGGTAAACTAAGTTGAACATCTCCACATTCTTCTTTGAAGATAAGAGTTATTTTTAAAATATACACACCACATTATTGTTCTCTATTGTGGTATAGAGCTATTTAAAGAAATATTAAATTTCTTGATTTTATGGTATGGTCTCCAAATACCTAAAACATACAAAAGTGCTATACGATAATAGCTGTATTGGGTTTGCATGGCAAGGTTTTGGTAGTGGGGAGGCTACAGGGGTGGCTTCTGTGAGAAGCTTCTAGAAGTTTCCCCCATGTCTGATAGAGCCAATGCCAGCCAGCTCCAAGACAGACCCACCACTGGCCGAGGTTGAGACAATCAGCAACAGTGGTAGCACCTCTGTAATAACATATTTAAAGGAAAAAGGTTGCTGCGTAATTAGGCAAGTGTAGCCAAAGAGAGGAGTGAGAATGAGACAAACAAATCTGCAGACACCAAGTTGGTGAGGCAGGCTGTCCACCTGCAGCCCATGAAGGTTAACTGGAGCAGATATCCACCTCACGGAGAACCCCACACCAGAACAGGTGGATATGCCTGACCCCATGGGAAGTCTGTGCTAGAGCAGGCTCATTGGTAGGACCTATGGGCCTGTAGAGACAGAGGAGCCCACACTGGAGCAGGTTTCTTGGTGGGACTTGTGACCCCGCAGGGGACCCATGCTAGAGCAGTTCATGAACAATTGTAGCCAGGGAGAAGAACTCTCTTTGGAGATGTTCATAGAGGACTGTCTTCTGTGGGAGGGACTCCACACTGCAGCAGAAGAGTCTGAGGAGTCCTCTTCCTGAGGAGGAAGGAGCAGCAGAGATGTGTGATGAACTGACTACAACTCCCATTTCCCGTCCCCCTGTGCCGCTTGGGTGGGAGAAGGTAAAGAAAATCAGAAGTAAAGGTAAGTTCAAGAAGAAGGGTGAGAGGAAGGTGTTTTAAGATTTGGTTTTATTTCTCGTTATCCTATTCTGATTAGATTGGTAATGAATTAATCTTCCCAAGTTGAGTCTGTTTTGCCTGTGATGGTAATTGGTGAATGGTCTCTCCCTGTCCTTATCTTGACCTACAAGCCTTTTGTTGTGTTTTCTCTCCACTCTTCAGATGAGGAGCGAGTGATAGAGTGGCTTTTGTGGGCACCCGGCATCACCCAGCACAACAGCATTCCCAGGTAATTAAGTTTTTGCTAAACTAATTTTCCGCTTAAAAAGACAAAAAAGCAAAAGCTGAAAAAGCTAACAAGAAAATAATTTTAAAATCCTTGAAAATTGTTACTTGCAAAATTAACTGCAGTGCCACACCAAGATTTCTATTAAGTGAATACATTGTATATCACTCTGTACAGATATGATTCAGCTAATGACAGAGATGTTGCACAATGTCTATTAGTTTCACACACAAAGGGTTGTAATATTTATGGGTATGTGGGCAAAAGTGGTTGGAACTCCTCATAAGATAAAAAATCCTGTTATATTTGCTGTCATATCCTTCTTCATATACTACTTTTGTGAATATATTTGTGTAGATTTGAATGAATGCATGTTGTGAACTAATAGGCATCTTCATCATAAAGTGACTGGAGGCAAAAAAACGAACACCTTTGTGGAAAGTTGTTAATTATTCTACCAAACTGGACAACATCACAAAACGTATTAATAACAGGAGGAATTCTTTGACTGAAAGCCTAATCCCCAGATTTAAAATATTTCTATTAAATTTGGCCTTACTGGCCCTCATCAGTATTATCTGGGACCTCTGCCCACAGCTGCAATAGTGAAGAGGCTCAGGGTCCCAGATCTTGTCTGAGCTGTATGGTAAATAGTCCAGTTACCAGTTGTGCCTCTATTCCTGTCTTCTGGTGTCCTGACTTGTTGCCTGGACTTCCTGGATGAACCCTGGACTTGACTGGTAACTTCCCCTTGTCTGAAGATGACTAGACCATTGATGGGAACCAGTTTCGTTCAGTACCTTGTGACTGTGTTCCTTACTACTCCAGTCACTACCCTTTCCCTTTATTGTGGTCAGCCTTAGCTACCGGCTCATCTTCCCTTGTGGAGCAGTCCCATTCCTGCTATGTCATCACAAGCCTGTCTCTTCATTTGCCTTATCCTTATGGTCATGTATTAACATCTGTCCAGGATCATATTTCCATCTAGTCTAGAAGCTGGCCTCTCAATACTCCTCATTCAGCACTTACATCCAGACTTCCCGTTATAAATTGCGGGCTTATTTCTTCTCCCCACCTTCACCATCTGAAAACTCACATGATCTTCAGGTTCATCTTCATTTTCACTCCGAACCTTTGAAGACTGGCCCTATGGGAAGCATTAGCATATGCACAGTAGGAATAGATTGCATTTCTCAAGGGTTTTTAATGAAAACACCAGATTTACCATGTCTTGAATTTATCACAGGTTAACAAAGTAGATCTAATTTTAGGTTTTCATTGACATAATCTCTGGAATAACATAGTTGAGATGTATTACAAACATAACTCTAACATGATAATCCTTATACAGCCCACACATTAAATTCTTTGCAACTGTAAAATACAATATTGATGTGGTTGTTTGGAAATAGTTTAAGAATAGAATTGTATAATCCATCCCATTTGAAAACATCTGTAATTGGCAGGGGAGTCTTATGAATATTGGAATATCTAGGTGTTAGAAAGATCTAATATTTGCATTGAAATTTAGTACTGTGTGCAGTGATCTGATCAACATTTTGTAAACTCAAATCTTATGTTGGACTAAGTTAAGGGAATATACTACTGTTTCATTACTCTAGCTCAGAGCTAATATCTTCTCCAACAAATGTATGAGCAGCCTAAAGGTATTATCTCCTTTTTGTTTCCTGCTGGATACTCTTTTCAATATGATTTAGTAAATGAGGTTTACCCTGGACTTTGTAAGGCTTCCACTGAGCAACTATCAGCTCTTCCTGTTTCCTCAACCCAATATTGCTACTGTTATTAGTGTGAAATTACTGTTGCATGGAGTCCTATCTACACAGCAATTCATTTGGTGAATCAAAATCAAATTATTATGGTATTAGATACATATTAATACAAAAAGCTCTTAAAAAATAAGACAATTCAACATGACTTCTGAGGTTCTTAAAACAATTTGTTTTCTTCTTATGGACCATAGCTTTTTTTAATAATTTGATGACTTTCTCAATTTTCAGGCCTTCAACACAGAGGAGAGAAATAAGTTCTTAATGATTCTGTATGAGCTTATTTATAAAAATAGTTTGGTACTGTTTCAGTAAAGTAATGAAACTTAATTCTTCATAGACCTGTATTCCATTAAAACATCATGAAGAAGATTAAGGTAAACATTGAAAGAAATCCCAAAGAAACAGAAAGGGAAATTTAAAAAAACGTAGGGGAGGGCAGGGGGAGAAAATATTATTACTAGTTTAAGAGTAAATATTTTTTTTCAAACCATAGCATGATAAACTTCTTAAAGCTTCAGTGAAATGCAGTTGTATAGTGTAATGCCTATGGTTACAGTTATTTTGGAATATAAACATATAATGAAAAATAGACAGTGATAACAACTAGTTATTCTTTATAGAATGAGCTGTCTAGAGCACAGAAGAATACGGGCTTGCAATAATATTAGGGGGCTCAAAACTCTAGGCATATGATGGTATCAGAGGCCTCAGGGTTATAGCTGTCAATTATAGTCATCAAACAGATGCAAGCTTAGGAGCTAGAGACAGTTTTGGTGAAAATAAGGTGAGGACCAATGAAGATCTGGAGGTGCAGTTCCTGCTGCTGCTGCATAAACCTGTTTTAATATTGCTGCTCTAGGGAAGCTCACAGATATTAAGAAAGGATGTAGGTATTGGACTGAACATTAACATTTGGTTTCAATTTGTACCTACATAGGGAGAAAGATAGTTGCAGTAACTGTGGATACTTAATGTACATCTGCCTCAACTAATGTGTGTGTCTGTGTGCATGTGTGTATGCGTAAAAAGCACATTGGAACTAACTCTCTGTGGGTTAACCAATAATTCTTGGCTAACAGTGTGGACTAGATTGGGATTTCTCTTCCCCTTCTCCCCTTCTCAGCCTTGTTTTGAGTTTTGATAATTTACTCTTTATATTGGATGCACCAACTTGTTAACAAACTTATCTGTAGTAGTGGCATATAATCAAAACTTTATTTAATTTTATCATCCTAAGATTTTTCCTCATATATTACACAAATATAAATGACAAGTACTGCTAGAATGATAATATCAGTAAGTTTAACCTTTCATGGATTTTTTGTTTATTTGTCTAACTCAAAGTTTAGTGGTATTTATGTCAAGAAAAGTATTTGTTAGCGCTGCTTATTTCCTTGACCTACTGTGGGCAGATGGTAGAGGCCGTGCACACGTGATCAACAGAAATTGCAAGAACAGAAGAGAAACCAATGGTGCTGGGAGAATGGCACCCAAGGGGACACTAGACACAAGCCCGGAATTAGAAGAATGATGTTTTCATAACAGCAGCTTGTGCTCGCAATTTTTTTTCTTCCTGGCAACAGTGTTAAAATATTAGCTTTGAAAAAAATCCAAGAAGATTTTGGAACACTAACACACACACACATACAGAGAAATTCTCTCTTTTACTAAATTCATACTTAAAAAAGACTGAAGTGATAATTTACCTATTTTACTCTATTATTTTTCCATTATTTTATATCCAAACTACAGCTCTATGACTGGGAAAAATAAAGGATAAATTAAAGATGATGATAATAAATAATTTATTAAAAGAAATACACAAAGGAGAAAATGTATTGATTTTTGTCAGTAGGACAGATTGTTTATATACCCCTTGCTCAGAGAAAGAGTTGTTAGCTAGAGAGGTAAATATATGCTTTTCTATTTTTTTTTTCTTGTTTAATCATATGTGTAAAAGTATATGTCTGTGAAAGAACATACATAGAGAGGCAAAAAACCAGAAAGACAGACAAAAGAACACCACATTTAATTGCATCTTAGATTATGTTCCCTGTATATTTGCACTACATATGCTGGACGGTGACATTCACATTACTCTTTCCTTTTGTACAACACGCCACACATGATGATGCAATAGTTGTTTTTCTAAATTATACTTTCACAATTTGAATGACCCCTATCTTTATTTTCCCAGTGGAGATAATGCCACTTGAAACATCACCTGTTCAGAGTCAGGATATAACTATTAGAAATATGCCATGTAACAGCTGCTATGTCCAAATTAACTGTAGAAATAGGGATGTAAATTTAATGTTTACTAGATGAGGTAGTGAGAAAGACTGAGGATAAGTTTACTTCTGAGATTAGATATATAAATCTGTTTCTATCCAATAATAAACTATGGTATTAAAAGCACTTCATGTGTTCTTGATAGAGATGTAAAAATAGCATGTTTCCAAGCAGCAGTGCCCTAAGAGACTGAGGGTATGATGGCACCTTTAGCTGGCCCTAAATAGCTAATTGTATTGCTGGATTGTCTGTAGACCAGACCTGTATTTGTTTTATGGCTCTGCTGTGTTATTTGTTTGCTGACAAAGGAAGGGAACTTAATAAGTCAGGAGTAAACTTTTTCAGTATTTTTGACATAGTTTGATAAAACCAATATATTCTAATCACATTTCAAGATTTTTCTATAAGTGAAGCAAGTTTCCTTAAATAATATTATGATAATTTAAATAATAATATGATCATTAAATAATAATATGATTATTAAGATGGATCCTTGTACTTTTTAAAAACTCCACATCCTTGTCAGTTGTGAGAAAAATAAATGCTTTTTTTTGAGAGACGTTTCAATGTGGTATGAATATAGACAGGAAAAGAGTAGCAGGTTACTTGGTTATTTCTGGCACACCTGCTGTTAGATATGGCCAAAATATTTGACTGTGTCAGCTGAGAAGAAGAATCTGCTAAATCTTGCAAGACTGATGATTTTATTCTTTATGGTTGCTTTGTTCATGTTTAGATGGTGTTTGTTTAATTAAAGATTCTTCAAAGGAGATACATAGTGTATCTTGCATGTAGATGTAGTATTTATAAGGAATCAACTGGAAAATGTCTTCAAAACATTTAGTAGTAACTATCAAAGTGTTCAGGTATACAGTTTTCTGGGCTCTGCGTTCTATTTTCTGTGAAATGTTTCATATAGTGTGTTCAGTGTCTGAAGTCAGGCAAAGGAAACCTCTGACGTTATTGCTGTTATTAACACCAGTAAGGTAGAAATATTTCACTGGTAACAGTGGAGAAAAAAAAAACAAATAAAACCCCAAAGGACCCTAAGCTATTACATGTACCAAAGAGTTACTTTAACATTAACAAAATGGCAGGAGTAACTCAGAGTTGTAATTGTCAATAAAAGACAAATCAAGCACCTGGTAAGAGAAATTAAACATGTGAAATAGACAAATTGTTAAAAAGAAAAGAAAATAATCAAGAAAACAAAGAAGTAGCTGAAGTCAAAATATATGATTTTAAATCTGTGAGAAAATATTTCTTAGTGATGGTATTGCCTGCTTGCATAACAAAGACATTATTATTTGTTTAGTAGTTTCCTCACATACAGTACTGTGGAATGGTAGTGATGGACAAAATACTATTAAATTGCAACTCCATGACATGAAATGATAAGAACTAAAGGTGAAGTAAAAAATGTTATCGTTTTCACTGAGATTTATGAAAGAATTATAAACTAAAAACCTTTCACAGACACACCATGCTGAAGAATGGGCTAAAAACAAGCCATATTTGTCCATTTCTTCCAAAGTTTAGATAAAATATGAGTAAATTTTGTCAGAAATATCTATAAGAAGTGAATATGTTGCATGCATTTTCACACAGTTGCCATAAAATCATTATTTCAAGAAAACATACTATTTTGATGTAAAATAATATTTTGATATGTACGGAGAAAACTCAGTACTTTAATACTACTACTTCAGGAGAGAAGACTTTGATCTCTTCACAGATCTGCTTGATAGAGCACCATGGAATAAAGCCCTGGAGGGAAGAGGGACCCAGGAAACCAGGTTAATATTTAAGGATCACCTCCTTCAAGCTCAGGACTAAGGCATCCTGACAAAGAGGAAGTCAGACAAAAACACCAGGAGGACTACATTGATGAATAGAAGGAAACATGGCGATGAGTGATAAGGAGAAGGCTGAGGTACTTAATGCCTTCTTTGCCTCAGTCTTTAATAACAAGACTAGTTGTACTGAGGGAATCCAGCCTCCTCAGCCAGAAGACAGAGACTGGGAGAACGACCCCCCCGCATTCCAGGAGGAGATAGTCAGTGACCTACTGCATCACACAGACACACACAAGTCTATGGGACCAGATAGGATACACTTGAGGGTGCTGAAGGAGCTGGCTGGGGTGCTCGCCAAGTCGCTTTCCATCATTTACCAGCAGTCCTGGCTGACTGGGGAGGTTCTGACAGATTGGAAATCGGCTAACGTGACGCCCATCTATAAGAAGGGTCGGAAGGATGATCCAGGAAATTACAGGCCTGTCAGCTTGACTTAGATGCCCGGGAAGCTGATGGAGCAGCTCATCCTGAGTGCCATCACACAACACATATGGGACAACCAGATGATCAAGCTCAGTCAGCATGGGTTTATGAAAGGCAGGTCCTGCTTGACAAATCTGATCTCCTTCTATGACAGGGTGACCTGATTATTGGGTGAGGGAAAGGCTGTGGATGTTGTTTGCCTTGACTTTAGTAAGGCCTTTGACACCGTTTCCACGGCTTGGATGATTGCACACTTTGCTGGGTAAAAAACTGGCTGGATGGCCGGGCCCAAAGAGTTGTGGTGAATGGAGTTAAATTCAGTCGGTGTCCGGTTACAGGTGGTGTCCCCCAGGGCTCGGTTTTGGGGCCACTCCTGTTTAACATCGTTATTGATGATCTAGATGAGGGGATCAAGTGCCCCCTCAGTAAGTTTGCAGATGACACCAAGTTGGGTGGGAGTGTTTATCTGCTCAAGGGTAGGGAGGCTCTGCAGGGGGATCTGGACAGGCTGGAGCAATGGACCAAGGCGAAGTGTATGAGTTTCAATAAGGCCAAATGCTGGGTGTTGCACTTCGGCCACAACAACCCCCAGCAGCACTACAGGCTTGGGGAGGAGTGGCTGGAGAGCTGCCAGTCAGAGAGGGACCTGGGGGTTTTGATTAATAGCTGGCTGAACATGAGCCAGCAGTGTGCCCAGGTGGACAAGAAGGCCAATGGCATCCTGGCTTGTATCAGAAATAACGTGGCCAGCAGGGACAGGGAAGCGATCTTACCCCTGTCCTCGGCACTGGTGAGGCCGCACCTTGACTCCTGTGTTCAGTTTTGGGCCCCTCACTGATACTGAAAAAGCCGGTTGAAATACACTCTCTAAGACTTAGTTTAAAGTTTTAGAAAGCAGGCATTCTTTATTGCAGCACTGGGTGCATGGGGTATCGCTCCACCTATTGTGCACACCCAAGCCCCTTAGGTTACATCTTAAATGCAGATACCTGAATACATATTCATAGGGTTGCACAATACAAACATACATATACATGACTAAGGTGGGGTTTAGTTCAAAAGGCTTATGTCAGCAGTTCTGGAATATTTACGTCATCTTTGCACCTGTGTATCGCCTCCTAGTGGTCGTCTTTGGGGGTCTTCAGGAGGAAGGCTGGCAGTCTTCCTTGTCACCTTTTCCCCAGTTTTGACATTGTCAAGCCTCAAAACCAGTTTCTTCTGGCTGTCCTGCTTGTTAGCCCCCTTATCTGAGAAATGTTGCACATCCTTCGGCCTCGGCTTAGTCATTTGGGTCATAAAATGCCATTCAAGATCAGGTTTGAATGCCCTTGAGAGGAGAACAAAACACTACTTCTTAGGGTTTAACAAGAACCCAAACTTCTCTATCACTCACCTAACAAGTGAGGCTTCTCAACCTTGAGGAACATCTCAGGGCACTGTCCCGATCCAAGTAACCTCAGCGAGTTTTCTTGGATAGCATCACAACCCAAGGGGAGACTCCTCGACTGCAGCAAGCTGATCCAGGGGGGACTAGCTCAAAATGGCTCTCCCAGGGGACTTCATTTATACCTGAGTCGAATCTGAACTGTGGTCAATAGCGACTCCCATTGACCAAAGGCCCCAACTACCGTGAAGCCTGGAGAACAAGGGACATGGAAAAAGGAGATCAATAGCTGCAACACTTCAGCAGCCAAGAAGCACTACTTTCATTGGGTGGGTGCCCATGTCACAGGGAAGACCAACTGATGCCATCTACCTGGACATGTGCAAAGCATGGGATGTTGTCCCACATGACATCCTTGTCTCTAAGTTGGAGAGACATGTATTTGATGGACGGAAAACTTGTGGATAAGGAATTGTCTGGATGGTCGCACTCAGAATGTTGTGGTCAACAATTCAATGCCCAAGTGGAGAGCAGTGATGAGTGGTGTTCCTCAGGGATGATTCTGGGACCAGTGTTCTTTAACATCTTTGTTGGGGACATGGACAGTGGGATTGATTGCACCCTTACCAACATCTGTCGATGACACCAAGCTGTGTGGTGGGGTCGACATGCTGGAGGGAAGGGATGCCATCCAGAGGGACATTGACAGGATTGAGAGGTGTACCCATTGAAACCTCATGACATTCAAGAAGGTCAAGTGCAAGGTCCTGTACATGGGTCGGGGCAATCCCAAGCACAAATACAGGCTGGGCAATAAGTGGATTGAGAGGAGATCTGCGGAGAAGGATTTGGAGGTATTAGTGGATGAAGAACTGAATGTGAGCCAACAGTACATGCTCACAACCCAGAAAGGCATCCATATCCTGGTCTACATCAAGACAATTGTGGCCAGCAGGTCGAGGGAGGTGATTCTCCCTCTCTACTCTGTTCTCGTGAGACATGACCTGGGGTGCTTTGTTCAGTTCTGGGGTCCCCAACAGAAGAAGGACATGAACCTGTTGGAGTGATTCCACAGGACAGCCATGAAGATAATCAGGGGGCTGGAGCACCTCCCCTATGAGGACAGGTTGAGAGAATTGGTGTGGTTCAACCTGGAGAAGAGAAAACTCTCTGTAAACTTATAGTGGCCTTCCAGTACTTAAAGGGGGCCTACAGGAAAGATGGGGAGCGACTCTTTTCAGGGAGTGTAGTGATAGGACAAGGGGTAATGGTTTTAAACTGGAAGAGGATAGGTTTAGATTTGATATAAGGAAGAAATTCTTTCCTGTGAGGGTGGTGAAGCACTGGAACAGGTTTCCTGGAGAAGTTGTGGATGTCCCCTCCCTGGCAGTGTTCAAGGCCAGGTTGGATGGGGCTTTGAGGAACCTGGTCTAGTGGAAGGTGTCCCTGCCCATGGCAGGGGGCTTGGAACTAGATTATCTTTAAGGTCCCTTCCAACCCAAACCATTGTATAATTCTTTGATTTAATAAGATGCCTCAATGCCATGTAACACATGATGCAAATGTGTCTGAATCAAGCACATTCTCTAAAAGAGAGTTGCACAGTCATTTTGCAGGAAAGTGGTTTGGAACTACCTTTCATTGAGTCAGATATTTATACAAATGTTTAAGTGAACAAACGTACATATAACAAACATATGGCTTCCATTTGAAAAGTTAATTAATTGACTATGTCTTACCACCTGTAAATGGTGAGGATGATACTTCGTTTTACTTTACATTAGTTTGCACTGCCTATTTTGGTTATAAGCTTTTGATACTGGAAGCAATTTCCTAGTAGTATAGTGTGTATAACAAGTATCTAATTTTGGCAACGGTCCCTGGGTTCTACTATAAATTCAATATGATTTTTGGAGGAGAGGAAATGTGTATAGAACAATTTTAAGTATGGCTGAAAAATAAATTAATGTAAATCAAAATATTTCCATAAAAAATGAGGACCACCATATGACCAAGTCTAAGAGAGGTATGTATATTTGTGTTCTTTGCTCTTACACACATGATGTAGATTTTGTTGAAGAGGCAGTGACCAAGATAGTTCATTGCTTCAGAAATTTCAGTTTCTTTTACTTCAACAAAAGCAGTCTAATTGAGCCATCTTGATAATGTTTGAGACCTATAGATCATTTACAATAATTATAACCTTCGTCACTGTGAGAAGTACCCTGATTAAAATAACACTAGCAAAAAGCAAAATCTTCCTGGGAAAAAAGAGGTAATAATTTTACTTTCAAATTCTCATTCTTGAAAGGAATATAGAAACCAGCAAAATTAGCTGTCTGAACTGTCACTGTTAATAAACAAAACTTTTCTGTTCTCTTATGTCTGTTCTGGGACAGTCACTGAAGATCAGCAATACCTATTGGAATGTTTTTCATGACACTGACAGTAATGTCACTTACATGAATAGGAAAAGAAAGAAATATTTAGGTTTGGATTCAGAACTTCTTCTAACTATAATGAGTTTGGCAACTCAAGGATCTTTGATTGATGTCTGATATTTCTTATACACAAAGTATAAACCCTTTCAACACAGGCCAAAGACTTCCACATTAAGGGAACAGTTCTAAAAATAAAAATACTCTTTTTGGTGTCCTCCAAATTCTATTAGGAATATTTTTTTACTTATTTTTGTAACTACTGCTGTTACTAATTGGGTGAATTATATGAAGTTAAAATACATCAAATAACCAAAAAAACAATCAAGAAAATACATAATGAAATATAATATTAAGTGTGGGATCTGAAGAAAAATATTTAAAAAGATATGAAAGTAAATCTGTGATCTTAGAAACACAGAAATATTCAAATATTACTACCCAGTCCAATAAAAGCTATTTACATCTGATCATACTTGTAGATACGCTTCTCTGAATATGTTAAATAGGTTTTGACTGTTCTTTCTAGTATCACTATCAAATGCAAAATATTACTTAACCAATATCAAAAAACATGTCTGTGGTCTTCCAGTTTTATATAACAGACTCTGAGACAATAGATAGTTAATTATCAACCAGGTTTTGGAGAAAAATCTCCACAATTACAAGGTTAGGTGATCTGCCAAGTTTCTGAATAAGTCATTCCTGGCTAAGTATATTACAAAAATTACAAAAAATCCACCCCAACCTGCAGAAAACAGAAAATTTGGGAAATAAACTACAGTTGTATAACTATACACAAATTACAATCCCTGCATCTTAATGAAGTTATAGTTAACTTCATTAAGAAGGCTAAATATCAGGCAAGTCAGCAAACAGAAATTAAGATATCAGTATCTGTATCTATAGGGTAAACTGAAAAGTTGTTCTGACTCGTATGAATGGGCTCAGTGGATCTCCTTGACTTTGTGAGAATTTAGACTTTTGTGTAAACATCTATGTGCAGATGCTTAGACACAAATGCCTCAGTTTAGAGCTGAATACTACTTCTTGTAGGAATACCAAAAGGAAATGGAAGGAGGAGAACAGCCTGAGAGAGTGAAGATTAGGGTGGGGTGATGTGGAATGAGACGATGTAGAGAAATCTTGCATGTCCAAACCCTGAATTTGACAAGGGGAACACTAACAATTTTTTTCCAAATGCCTAGTGGGATTTTACTGGATTTTGTTTTTCTAACATTATCTGACCTGTGATTTTAGGAATACCTTTCAGAATAGTTCTTAAGAAGTTCTATGACAGTAAATCTAACTGAATATTTTCTGCACTGAAAAATCTTTTTAAGAAATTTTAGCCACCCCTCACTTTGCTTTCAGAGCTCCCTGTTTCTACAAATGCACTGACATTTGCTGATGGTGTAACTGTCGAGTCATATTGTAAACCATCTCAGTGAAATGGTCTGCATTATAAAATAAGAAACAAAACATATTTTCATTTCCAGAGGAGAAAATGAATATGAGACTGTATTATCAGTCACATTGTTCCGATGATTGCTCTTTTGTATGTTATCTCTGTGGTATAATGGTAAGAGACAGTACAAAATTCCCTTATAGTGACTTAGTTAAGCAGGCAGCAAATAAAACAAAACATGTTGATCCAAAACTGTATACATTACTAATTAATTTTCTGAGAGAAGGAGTGATCAGGTGAGCAGATCCATTTATTTTTGGGTGTTTAACCTGAATCCAACCTAAATGTGTTTAACCTAACATGGTAACAAGTGATGAGGAGAAGGCTGAGGTCCTTAATGCCTTCTTTGCCTCAGTCTTTAATAGCAAGACTAGTTGTATTGAGGGAATCCAGCCTCCTCAGCCAGAAGACAGAGACTGGGAGAACGACACCCCCCCCCCCCCCCCCCCCAGCAATCCAGGAGGAGATAGTCAGTGACCTACTGCATCACACAGACACACACAAGTCTATGGGACCAGACAGAATACACCTGAGGGTGCTGAAGGAGCTGGCTGGGATGCTCGCCAAGTCGCTTTCCATCATTTACCAGCAGTCCTGGCTGAATGGGGAGGTCCCGACAGATTAGAAACTGGCCAATGTGACACCCATCTATAAGAAGGGTCGGAAGGATGATCTGGGAAATTACAGGCCTGTCAGCTTGACTTCAGTGCCTGGAAAGCTGATGGAGCAGCTCATCCAGAGTACCATCACACAACACATATGGGACAACCAGATGATTAGGTCCAGTCAGCATGGGTTTATGAAAGGCAGGTCCTGCTTGACAAATCTGATCTCCTTCTATGACAGGGTGACCTGCTTATTGGGTGAGGGAAAGGCTGTGTATGTTGTTTACCTTGAGTTCAGTAAGGCCTTTGACACCGTTTCCTACAGCATTCTCCTGGTGAAACTGACTGCTCGTGGCTTGGATGATTGCACACTTTGCTGGGTAAAAAACTGGCTGGATGGCCGGGCCCAAAGAGTTGTGGTGAATGGAGTTAAATTCAGTCGGCATCCGGTTACAGGTGGTGTCCCCCAGGGCTCGGTTTTGGGACCACTCCTGTTTAACATCTTTATTGATGATCTAGACAAGGGAATCGAGTGCACCCCCAGTAAGTTTGCAGATGACACCAAGTTGGGTGGGAGTGCTGATCTGCTCAAGGGTAGGGAGGCTCTGCAGGGGGATCTGGACAGGCTGGAGTGATGGGCTGAGGCTAAGTGTATGAGTTTCAATAAGGCCAAATGCCGGGTGTTGCACTTCGGCCACAACAACCCCCAGCAGCGCTACAGGCTTGGGGAGGAGTGGCTGGAGAGCTGCCAGTCAGAGAGGGACCTGGGGGTGTTGATTGACAGCCGGCTGAACATGAGCCAGCAGTGTGCCCACGTGGCCAAGAAGGCCAATGGTATCCTGGCTTGTGTCAGAAATAGCATAGCCAGCAGGGACAGGGAAGCAATCTTACCCCTGTCCTCGGCACTGGTGAGGCCGCACCTCGACTCCTGTGTTCAGTTTTGGGCCCCTCACTACAAAAAGGACATTGAATTACTCGAGTGTGTCCAGAGAAGGGCAATGAAGCTGGTGAAGGGTCTGGAGCACATGTCATACGGGGAGCGGCTGAGGGAACTGGGGTTGTTTAGTCTTGAGAAGAGGAGGCTGAGGGGAGACCTCATCGCCCTCTACAGCTACCTGAAAGGAAGTTGCAGAGGGATGGGGATGAGTCTCTTTAACCAAGTAATAAGTAATCAGACAAGAGGTAATGGCCTCAAGGTGCACCAGGGAAGGTTTAGATTAGGTATTAGGAAGCATTTGTTTACAGAACGGGTTGTTAGGCGTTGGAATGGGCTGCCCAGGGAGTTGGTGGAGTCCCCATCCCTGGAGGTGTTTAAGAGTTGGGTTGACATAGCACTTAGGGATATGGTGTAGTTGGGAACTGTCAGTGTTAGCTTAATGGTTGGACTAGATGATCTTCAAGGTCCTTTCCAACCTAGATGATTCTGTGATTCTGTGAACCTAAATCAACCATTTCAATGAATTTTATTACAATTAAGCACGTTCACTGAATAGAGTTTATGATCTAAACGGACAGATCAGACACTGGTGTTGGGAAGAGCTTATGTTTTGCTGATTAAGGATACCAGTTAAACTCATACACCTGAGTGAAAAGAGTAGGTGTACTTTACTGGTAATAACCAAGTAATGTAACAGCGTAATACAGAGAACATGCAGTAAGAAGAAGCAGAATAGTGCACTTAAAGCAACAAACAGAGTAAAGCATTAAATCATTACTACACGAGAGAGAGAGAGAATAGTAATTAAGAGAAATACATCACCACTTGCATATATTATCATCATTATCCAGATCCGCAGATGCTGGGGAGCCCCGGTTACAGCGAGGATTTGGAGAGCCTGTCCCGGCAAGTGGGAAATCCTACGCGGTGTGTCCACCCATAGGTGAGGCATCCGGAGTCACTGCAAACGGGCCCAGCCTTATATACCAGAGATCAACAAGCCAGAATAACTGTCACCTTTGTTTTGAGCGGAAAGTTTCTGGTTTCATTCTCCTGTTGGATTCCACCTGAAGCCTGACCAGGGCTCAGGGGGGTAACCAAGGGAGTTTCTAACAAGGCCAAATACTTGGGTTCTCAGCCTTGAACAAGGCTGCGAAAGGAAAGTTGGATACATTCTCTCCCCTCTACTGATTATATTTTGTCTTTCGCTAGCGAGTTTACATATTTTATTAATGACTACATGCTAAGTTAGCAGCTTCAGCTTGGGGCCTGTTGTTCAGGCTGCAGTATTTCAATGCTTTAGCACTTTTTACACCAGCATAAGTGGGTTGTTATAACTTAGTACAATACCTACTAGCACAATGGTTATCAGTTATAAAATATACAGGATTCATCTATAGGTCAACTCTGTCTTCGGCCTGTTGTCCAAGCCTTAGCACTTCATCTTAAAACACAAATATATCAGTAATAGAGATTGGTGGGAAATGGGGAAACAATAAGAAAGTTATAGGTTCAGTGGTAAGAAAAATGAAAAAAGTGATGACATTGAAAACACAAGTGTAATGGGAGGATACAGAAAGAAGAATAAAGAAGCATGGAGTGAAACTGAGATAAAGATGCTGTGAGAGAAGAGGCATGGAAGCAGTGAAGCACACATCACTGGCCAGGGAAGTCCCTACGGCTACAGGCTAGCATGCTCCTCCCAAAGCATGCTTCTCCCTATGCAGCCCAGCGGAGAATCTTGGTTTCCCTAGCTATCCACCTTCTCCCTGTAGCCAGACACAGCAAATCCTTCTCGCATACACTTTGCTTGCCTCATTTGCATTTTCACATGACCTCCAAAAAATGGGGGAAAAAAGCCTCATCCTCTCAACCTGCATTCTCATCTTGTTGAATGGTACTGTTTTGGCACAGCCTGTGAGAGATGAAACAACAGGCCTCAGACAGTGAGAAAAACAGCCTGAGAAAGAGATAAAAGTTGAGGCCCTCTGAGCTAAGGAATGCCTCAAACACTCGCAAGACAATACGTCATGGGGTGGATGGTGTGGAGGTCGAAGCTGATAAGGCTGCCTGAATAACACAGGATGCAGCTGGAGGAGGGAGCCCTGTGGAGACAGGACGGTTCTGCTCTGGTGCACCTGGACAAATTTCAAGGGCCATCTGTCCGGTGAATGACCTTTGCTTCATTATCAGTGAAATGCATATTAAAGTTGATGCCCCTGAATATGCTAATGAAGACTTAACAAGATCATGCTAATTACATTATCCCATGAAACACCTTACCCCTCCCACTACATGGGATAAGTAGGTATGTGGGTTGACCTAGTGGACGGACCCAAGGAAAGTGGGTATAAATCAAGGGGGAGGAAAGGGGGGGTGGGGCAGAGAGTGCAGTGGAGTGAAGAAGACAGATGCCTCCTGGAACCCTCGCTGGTGGGATTGACACAGGAACCCAGACCAGTGATCTCTACTCCCTCTATCTCCCTCCTTTCTTTTTTTCCCCTTTTCCTTCACTATCATTAAGAAACGCCAGGCATACTGTATTGCTTGCCACAACTCGTTATATACTTAGCCAATTATCGTGTGTCCAATTAGTACATTGTGGATAGTTAATAAATGTTTGGACTTTGAGACTTGTCTCACCGTTGTCTGCTCCGTTGGGGATTTACGAATCTGAGTCACTTGTCTCCCTTGTCTGAGCAGGACATGACACAGCCAGTACTTCTGTTGGTGATTCAGGCACAAGTGGATGCAGAAAATCTCATACCCATCCTGTAAAAAAAGCTGCTCAAAGGCGTCTCTAGGTTTAACTACATTGTTGTCATTTTGGTGAAGAAGATCCTTTTCATGTGTGACAAAGATGGAAAGGGATAGGAATAGTGGCAAATGGCTGAAAGCATATATGGAAGTTGTGGAAGGTAATACTTTCTTTGTCCTTTTTTTTTTTTTTTTTTTTTTTTAAGTTAGCTTGCATGTGGCTCAGCTCACTTTTTCTTTTTTTAGGAAAATACAGAAAGGACACAAATCATATAGTGTGATACTACATATACTTAAAATACAGTCTGGTGGGTATTTAAGAATTGATCCAAGATTTACTGATGAACTTCAGACTTAATCAATTAGTGTGACTTTTATAATAGTTGGAGTAGATAAAGATTTTGTACTATGCATACACACTAAGCGGCTATATACCTCTGTCTTTAGTTTTATGAAATTAAGGCTTATATAGCTGCAATTCACTGGAAGTTTTTAATGCTCCAGGTAAAAATAAAAGTGTCTGAATATACTGAAGAATTATTAACTGGGTCTGATTCTCTTAGGGTTTGTATCAGAGAGATCCACTGACTGAGCAAAAAAATCTCTTCTGTCCTATTATGGCACAAAACTTTTTTTCCAGGAATGCACCTTGTAAGATTTACTTACAAAGCTTCCTGCAGCCTGACATACAAGCTAACAATATTTAGAAGGCCCTAAGAACTAGGAAGTAGTCAGTTCTTGTTTAAATTAACTACCTAGTTCTATCATTTTCTTTTAATAGTAATAAAAAGTCATAATTGCTGTTAAAAGCACTGTAAAAAATAACTATATTCTTGTACTGTTTCTTGGCAATAGAAGATCCATTGTGAATTTTTCTTTTTGAAAATTTTTGGTCATTACTGTCTGTGGCATGAAACAACTCAAACAAAATGTCATGTTCAGACTGAGATCATAGCAAATAGCAGCCATTAGTAGGCATTAGCTGAAAGAAAAGAGCTTTGGAACAGGAGGGATGAAAACAAGTCTTTGGTTTCCTTATACTTTATAACCCCAAATTTCTAATCCAGAAACAAAATTTAATTAGTTCTTATACTAGCATAAAATGGAAGAAAAGGAGGCCAAGGAACTTCCTTTTCAGCTTGAATGTGTCAGGGTTGATCATAAAACTTCCTATGAACTTCCTATTTCTCCTTTCTCTACCCTATCATGAAGTGAGGACATGAGGATGTATGACTGCTGCTCATCTACCTCTCAACAAGCATAATACTCTAAGGCAATTATCTGTGCTTTAGTTATCATTAGCAAAAACTAAGTCATGGGAAACTTGCACTCAGTATATTCCTGCAGTTGTAAGGACCTACACAGGGCTCCTTATGAAGCAGTGGGTCTGTAACTCAACAATGTGCTTCATAAATAATAAATGCAAACTTTTGCATAGGGATGCCTACCTTAAGGCAAAAGACAGAGACATCTTAGTGTTTCCTATCTGACATTTCAATCTGTGCTTGCTTTAGCAATCAAAATCTTTCCACTCCTACTGCTATTATGCAGCCACCTCTGCAGTGCTTAGTCATCAGAAGACGTGAGTGGAAGATCTATAAGGGTAGTTTTCTCTAGCTTTAGCACTCCAAATGTGCAGACTTTCCCCTAGTTTTCTGATTTTGCCTTTTCTATGTAGATATGCCAGATCTCAGCATTTTTAATTTCCAACCTTCTTCTGTCATGTTTTTGTCATAAGGCATTCACCCTTCGAAATAAGTTGCAAGCAACACATTCAGAATATTAGAAAGAATAAGCAAACTTTCAGACTTGACAATAATAGCATTTTCTATGACAGGCTTTGATGTCTTCTGTATTCACACTTATCTCTAATAAACACATCTAAGTAACGACTACCAAAATAAATCTTATTCTTTCTTCTACTCATCATATTCTTTTTTGGCAGTCTAATGTCTAATGTTTTGGCAGTCTATACATGCATTCACATTATTTCTCAACCAAGCAAAGTGCACAGGAACAACAAAAACATAGAAGTGCAAGATTTTTTCTATTTTTGAAAAGAAATTTTCTCTTCAGATTTCTATTACTTTCACAAAGTAATAGATCATCTAACTAATGAATCAACATTATGAAACAATGAAAACTAGTGCACATTTTGTTAAAATATGAGAGAATTAACATGAGAAGCACAGATCAATAAATGTCAAAGTGATAATAGCAAATTTGCTGACGTTACTGATATTGCTGCAACGACTCCAAAAATTCTGCAATTAGAATCAATAATCAGTACAAAAATTGTACTTTTTATATTTCTTTAGAGGACTTCACTATTTTCATTTGTGAGAACATACTATCTGCTTTCACTGAATATGGTTATTAGCTATTTACTTCATAGATTTTCTCAGCACGTCTCTCACTTGCACCACAAAATACACTCTTAAAATAAAATATAGCATTGTCTTATTTTCCAGGAAGAAAAAGTGAGACATTTCCTCTAATGATGTTCTTCTCCTTGGAACTAGTTATTGTTAAATGTATGGTGTCTTTCTATGAATTGGGCCACATAGTAGCACTCAGATAAACTCAGAAATGTACGATCTCTTTTAACTTGTATGGGCACTTCACACAGGAACATCCAATAATCCCAAATCATGGGATGGAGAACTCTGCCAACATTATTCAAACCTTGTTGAAGATTGTCTTCTGAGGACACCCTCTTCCATTTTTGTGAGGGAGGGAGCTATTTATGTTGGTGTGAATGTGTCAGACATCCTGTTGAGGAATAGCCAAGAACAGGTTGACTATAAAAGCAGTTCTAAAACTCACTTACTCCTTACCCTTCTCAATCATGTACCATATGGTGCACCTTTAAGTGATATATAATCTAGAAATCAGACTGAAGGAAATTGATAAACCAACAGTAAAAAAGCAAACCTCCTCCATTCAGTGCTGAGAATGAAGCATCTTTATTAATTATAACTATCTATAAAAGAATATGACTACTCTAAGTGTAAACATTTGTAGATACCTACATAAGACCTTATGTCCCTGAGCTCCATTTGCTGCATAAAGGTTTCTAACACCATTTAAGACACTTAGCTAGTCCTCCTAGATTCTCTTCTGCAGCTTGAAAACGGAATGTTCCTGAGTCTTATCTGCCAATCTGAGGCAAATGTTCTAGAGACTATAATGTGGATTAGCAAGCATAACGTGCCTACACTAAGGCAACTGCATTGAGCCTCTATGCTTTTTGTAGTCATGTGATAAGATGTTAACCCCAAAAATGGCCATTTCTCTTTATTTGTAAAAAAAGAAGTCAAGAATGATCAGTTCATACAGAAGACAAACTCTGGTCACATGAATTCCTCTCCCAAACCTTTACTAAACAACTCCAAAGAGATATAAACAATAGAAAAAAATAGTAAATAAAAAAGGTATTTCAATAGCTACAATTATTTTTTAAAAAATGTTTACATACTCATAAATAAAACCAGAACTCCTGCTATTTATAAAATAATGAGTAAAAATGAAATTCATATGAAATGGAAATACAAATGAAATCACAAATATGCAGTTGTCCTTCACTGAAAAATAACAGTCAGCCATAGCCTTAAGGTAACAACACAATTTGTAACGATGTAAGTTTAAAATGCGTTTTGGTGGACTCTCGCTAACACAGAAAATCTCTTCTACTTTCTTCACACATATGTTTATTAAATATTTTTTCTAAATTCATGTTTAGATAAATGATGTGTAATAAATAAAAGTACAGCAGAAAATTATTTAGGTGCAGTGTATATTAACAGAGGTCACCTTGAAACCTTTCAAGAAAAAAACTAGAAAAAACCTTTCTAGTTTTGGTAATAGAAAGATGGTGGCTACTGCAGTTTAGGAAGACATTGAAGGAAAATCTTTGTGTCATAGTCTATTTAAAATTTAGATTCACAGATGGCAAGATATGTGGTGTGACAAGTAGGAATAATCACTCTGTCATATTCACTAAGCCTATTCTTACAGATGTGATGGTCACAATACATTTTTCAGCATTGCAAGAATACAAAGGCATGGGTTACTTTACTACTTACTCTTGAAGAGAACTTTCCATCTGGTTTGCATTACAGATTCATCTTGCATTAAGAACTGAACTTTTCAGCTTCTTCTTGCTATGCCAGTGTTTTATTATTCAAAGAAATTTTTGGGTTTCAGTCTTACAAATATTGCTTTGTCTTAGGTTGCTCCACCAGGGGCTGTCATTCACCAGCAGAAGAGAGACCTTTCCCTCAGACTGGTGACCTCTGTACTTGTACATACTGCACTCAAAACATGTTCTTCACTATTACTTGCAAGACATACATACACACAGAAAGCGTGAGGTTTTTTCCATAATTTCTCTTTCATACCCAGGCAGCAACTTTTTAAAAGCTTCTTAAAGTGTTGCTTTCAGGGACTACACTTTATTTCCATAATTTCTTTCTGAGAGTTGTAACTTTTAATTTTTTCTGAAATTTTAAAATTTTTTCTGAAATCTTGTCTTTCACCAGTACAATTCAACTGCTTCCAGTCATACTAAAACTAATGTAATAATAATTAAAAAATCTTATAATCCATTTGGTACACATTAGTGTTCTATTTAGTGAGGCAAACAGTCTGCTGATACAAGTGGACTAGCTATAATCCAATGTGATATAATAGAACCTAGAGGGAACAAAAACCTTCAAATTCATTAGGAAAGTCAAACGATTAGCAAAACACTCACATTTATTCTATAGTACTCAGATAATTGTGTCATTCTTTGATTTTAGAAAAAGAACAATTTCTTAACATAAATTGTAGATATTTGGAAAGATACACCCAACTTAAATATTTACAGTTCTACAAGTGATTACACTAAGTTTCATAAAAAATAAATAAGCAACTTTCCAAAAAGGTCAGGCAATAACCAAGCATCAGGCAGTGATCAAATCTTCTATGGAGTTGGCCTAACAGACTACAGAGTTCAAGAAATGTTCCTGGTTATTGTTATAATACTTATAGGATATTGCGGTACTGCCAGTCCCCCCCCTGCTCCTTGCTGGGCCACTCGGTGCTTGATGTGATTCCAACCCCCCTTCCTGGGCTGCATACCGACCTAGGGCAGTATAGATGCAGTGGTGGCATCTGGCAGTGGACTAGAGTGTTAAAGCACCCACTTGATGTGCCTGGCTCCTGCTCTCCCTATCACTTGGGAGTGGTAATAACAGTCTATGACCTCCTGACAGCCTGGTACATCAGTACCTGGAACGTGGCTGAAGGAAGGTGATAACAGAACTGCAGATCCAGCAAGTTCCAGGCCTGCACAACTGGTAGAAAATACCAGAATATTTCATCACTTGAGTTGGGCCACAGTGGAAAAGTACCTGATGAAAGTCAGTTATCTTGGATGCTACAAATAGTAACCCTAAGTGAGACCCTTTGAGCTCTCCTGGATGGCAGCGGGCCTGTGACCAGCATCTCCTCTGAGCTGGGACACCTCTCAGGTATCAACTCCTTGACGTACCGTCTGCCATCACAGCTGATGAAGTGCCAGGGCAAAGTTGACCCCCTTGAGTCTCAATTATTGCCCGTTAGAGGAATGCTGATGCATGGTGAGTATTTACTCTAAACTTGAGAAGAGGGAAATTTTAACTGTAGGCTAGCTTCTCTTTCACCCACCTCTCTACCTACCGATGTGTTTGCGTATAGACAATTGTTTTCACGAGTGTGAGTACATACCTATTTCATTGGATCTAAATACTTTTTTCTGTCTGTGTGTTTGTACATCTTGTGTTTATGAATATACACATATATATATAGATTTAGGATACTTTATAGTAAGTTAGTGTGAATCGCGTAGTTTTTAAATCTGTAGTTAAGTTGCTATTTTAATCATAACATATTTTATTGAATTATTTTGTAAATCCTTAAATTGTTTAATGATTAAGTGCTGCTAGTCATTAACTTGATTTGCTACTAAATCATTACTGTGTTAATATTTTAATCTGAGACAGATATATGCAACAAGGAGAAGTTCTAGTCTTTAGCTACTACTCTATACTTTTTAGCTACTCTATAGGAATAGTCAGATGCTACTTCAGTGATTAATATCTAAATAGTCAACAAGTGGAAGAAACTGTCATATGCAAGCAGAAAGACTAATACAGAAGTCTACTTACATTGACTTGCCTGTCCTTGACCAAAGTACCATCCCCCGATCTCCACATTGCAAACACAGATATTCACCATAAGATGTCTTTCCTGTTCATGTTATTATTTGCTATTGTATGTTCACCCAGTAGACTACTACTGACTAGTACTCAATCCTATCATTGTGCAATATGCTAATAAACTATCCTTGTCCATCCACCTCCCATCCGTATATGGAGGCTGTAAGGAGCCCAGAAACATACTAAGAGTACACTGAGACTTTATGTACTGAAAAGTGGTTGTATGTACATACTGGAAAGTAGCATACTGTTATACTTTGTGAGACTCCAATACAGATTATGTATTAACTTCACTGTTTTCATGACAATATATTGTTTTGGAATGAAATCTCTAACTTTTTTTTTACCTTTATTTTTTTTTACCTTTTGTGAAATTTCAGTTCTCAACAGCTATTGCTATTGGAGTTGTACTTTTGACTTGTTATGATCTGTAATGTAACACAATCTAAACTGGTCAATACAATCTGCTTGGTCTGCAGCGTGTTTGATCTTCCTTATTTATAAATAATTCGGCTGCTAATTTCATTCTTTTATTAAAGTCTTGAAGGTGGGTTATATAGATTTCCTTTTAGTCAGGTCATTTCATTGCATCAAAATTCCTGGCTGATTTACTATTATTGATAATTCTTTTTCAAGAATAACATGACATTTTTGCCCCATTTAATTTATGGCTTTTTTATATTAAGATAATATTTATTTCAGTTGTTGTTTTGCAACTATTGAAATGATATCAAAAAGGTCAGATTTATTATCTATAAAATTTCTTGGTTTAAAGACTCTTAACTTTGAAAAAAAACAGAAAATAATTAAGAAAGTCTTTAAGACTAGATATAACTGTATTTCATCATGAATATTACAAAACACAGAGCTGTCAATGGGTCTGGATAAAAAACAATACCAAAGGTATTCATGGTTCAAATCTTGTGTGTAGGAGGAAAGAAGAGAAATGCACTATTTCAGCATAACACCTGAAAATATGTTTTAACGGGAGGAATAACGAATTACTAGAATAGCTTATCTGGAGAGGTTCTGTGGGGTCTGTGGAGAACAAATTTACAGATATCTTTGAGAACATATCAGGCATGACAATGACATATTTGATTCCGTCTCAAGGAAAGGGAAGGAAACATGCATCTCTACAGGAGGATAAAGAAGGAATTGGAAATTGTTCCATGGGAGACCTGGAAGATCTGTGCTCCTGAGTCTAAAGACACATGTCACTCCCACCTAAACTGTATGTCATAGACTGAGATAAATGTGCACCTTCTTCTTCTACCTTTTTCTCAAACATCTAATAGTTTGGAGAATTTAGAAGGCTAAGCCAGTACTCATGATATTTGAGAAGTTGTGGCAGTCCAGGGACTGCAAAAGGGGTAACATAACCTCAATTTTTAAAAAGGAAAAAAGGAATACCCACGGAACAACAGGCCAGTCAGTCTCATCCCTGTGCTCAGCAAGATCATGGGGCGTATCCTCCTGGAAACTATGCTAGGGCACATGGAAAATAAAGAGGTGACTGGGGACAATCAACATGGCTGCACTAAGGGCAAATCATGCCTGACAAATAAAGTGGCCTGCTACAATGGGGTTACAGGACTGGTGGATAAGGGAAGACCAGCTGATGTCATCTACCTGGACTTGTGCAAAGCATTTGACACTGTCCTGCAGAACATCCTGTCTCTAAATTGGAGAGACATGTATTTGACGGATGGACCACTCAGATGATAAGGAATTGGCTGGATGGTATCACTCAAAGAGTTGTGGTCAACAGCTCTGTGCTGGGTTTGTGTGGCAGGGTTTTTGGTAACAGAGGAGGGGGTTACAGAGGTGGTCCTCTGTGAGAAGCTTCTCGAAAGCTCCCCTGACTGCGAGTCAGACCCACCTCTGACCAAGTCTGAGCCAGTTAGTGATGGTCACCATGCCTCTGCAGCCTTCCAGTACTTAAAGGGGACCTACAGGAAAGATGGGGAGGGACTCTTTTCAGGGAGTGTAGTGATAGGACAAAGGGTAATGGCTTTAAACTGAAAGAGGGTAGGTTTAGATTAGATATAAGGAAGAAATGCTTTATTGTGAGGGTGGTGAGACACTACAGCAGTTGCCCAGAGAGGCTGTGGATGACCTGGAAGTGTTCAAAACCAGCTAGGATGGGGTCTTGATAAACCTGATCTAGTGGAATGTGTCCCTGCCCATGGCAGTGGGGGTGGAACTAGATGATCTTTAAGGTCCCTTCCAACTCAAACCATTCTATGTTTGGGAGACATGAAAAGCAGTAGGACTGGGTGTTCCAAGGAAGACACATATTCTGCTAATGGTAATTTTAGATAAAGAATCTGCTTCCAAGAAGACCCCCACCAAAAATATCTGACTGGATTGTTGGAAGACTTTTCTACCCTGAATTTCATACTAAGCTATTATAATGTTCTTGTCTTTTTGCTTCCCAGAATATACATTGAATACATAATTTTCTTTACCGGATACCTGTATGTAGTGTCATTGCCATAGAAGTAGTACTCTACCAGGTTGAAAAAGTGAGTGCACATTGTGACTTACTGAGGTGTGACAATTATCTTTACCGCTGCAAACACATACACTATGCAACTTGTATTGAGGTATGTCATGAGTATTTCCACCAAGAGGATCAGGGAAATTTAGGCAATATGATTATATATTCCCTGATCCATGGTGCAGAAAACAGTGCTTCCCTCTGTATCTGTTGCACCACCAAAAGTTTTCAGAAATCTCAGACTGAATATACAAGGCTACAGGTCAAGTGGTGGAAGTATTAAATAATAAGCATGAGATTACTGCAAGTACTGAAATATGCCAATGGCTTTAGCTTTCTATGGAGGATTTGCATTTTTATTAGCATCCAGTGAGCCAAAATGCACAATGAGTTTGGCAGATATACTGACTTTTGACAGCCAGCCAGTAATTCAGGGGAACAGAAGGCACCTGATGTAATGCTCAAATATTTATTTGAATTTTATATCTACTTGTTTCTTTTCTGGAACATACTGATGTTACGTGTCCTATTGTAAAGGAATGAGGATCAAACAGTGCTTTTAATACAGCCAGAACCAATGTGTGACAGATGCTTCTTTGTGTCTAAAAGAATCTTTTGGTCTAAAGGTTACAGAGAAAGTCTGATTTGAATGACTGGTATTTTCTATTAAAAAGACAAATAGCATTAGTCATATTGGGCATAATTGCCTAAAACTCAGTAAATAATACTATAGAAACAAACAAGTTCAAGACTGTCTAAACACGTAGGTGACTAAACTTATTAAATGTGTGATCGATTATCCTACATCACAAAAGTGTCTATTGTAAGGATACAGGTGCCCATGTCCCACCCTTTGCTTTACAGAAAATTAAGCGTATGTAGATATGTACATGAACTCTGCTGAGGGGTCATGGTGACCTTTTATATAAAGCTGAGTACCTAGGTCACAAAACTATAAAGTGGGAATCTTCCTGTCTTGGTGTCTGTGCTCTCTTTCCTTTCAGAACACCTTGTTCAGATTCATCCAAGTTGATATTAACTTGAACAACAGGACCTCCAGTTTCTGAAGAAACATCTGTAACTACTAAATTGAGATTTTGAAATGAGAGTGATCAATTTAATCTCCTCCAACAAGTTCTTATATTCTAAGGACCTCTGTACAGACAGTGTCCTGAAAGCATGGAAACATCCAGTATTTCTGACTGTTACATTACATAGTCAGTTCAGCAGAGAACATTGTCCACAGACACAGCCATCTGTCTTATATCTTCAATGGGGGAGTATTATTGCCTAAAATAGCTAGATGGGATTGTCCCTGAAATTCGATATATCTGACTACACAACTCACCCACTGCCTCACCTCTATCCTTTTGTGTGGGTAGATATTATTGTCTTCTGGGGTTCTAAGTCTTTATTAATTCCATTCAGTGATTGACTGAGTTAAGCAAACCATATTGTACTCTTCTGATTTTTTTTTATTAAAAGGCATCTACTATGTATCCAAGTATTTTGAGGAAACAACAGAGCTAGCATGTTAATTGCTTTACTTGTGAAACTTAGTATATTATAGTACAACACAATAGATAAACTTTTAAAATGTTCTTCCTTAAGTGACAAGTGATATATATTACTTGGTTTCTTATACTTAAAAAAACCCCAAACAAATTATACTCATAATGTTTAATAATTACAGAGGATCTACATTCAGTCTTACTGCTATTGGTTTCTACTCAAAACTTTTCTAACTTGGCTTTATATTTTTGTACTGCTCCTTATCACTGAAATTCTTACTTTTTTTTTGTCATTAGTCATAGATAAAAGCTACCTTACCACTAGATTTCATGGAATTTTTGGTATTTTTCCTTTTAATGGGTCAAAACTAAGACTGGGGTAGAATTTTACATGGTGGGGTAGATGGCTTACTTTGGAGAACAACAGGAGTAAAAATATTTGGGATCTGAAAGCTGTGAAATAGAAAAACATTTCATGGTAAAAATATGAGTAGATTCTAGATCTGCGTTTGTGTGTTTATCTTTAGCAGACTTTGATAATACTGTGCATAGGTACGAACAAATACAAAACACAGAAAAAAGCACACAAACATATTTAGAACCAAGAAAAGTAAATTGTGAAATAATAAAAAGTAGCAAGGCTCAGAGAAGAGAGAAGAAGAAGAGTTTCACATTAATTTAGGGATTTAGTTTTGCATTTTGCCATAAATTGCAAGCTTATCTGTATTTCTCTGAACCATCTTCAGGATAAAAGCCATTGTTCTGTGAAGAGGGTGATTATGCCAGCAGCCTAGAATATCCTGCTTATACTGGTGTTCAACTCCAGTTCAGACTTCTGTTTCCAAAATCTTTAGTGAATTTTTTGTATCTTTATGTTAACAACTTGCTTCTCAGTGGGCTAGAAAATGCTTGTCTCTCACAGAAGTCTATCATGTGCTTTGCCAAACCATAGGGATACTGACAGTTACCATTTACTGATGAGAGATGAGTACTGATACCATAGTTGCCATGGTGTAAATAGTAAACATGAAACAGTACAATCCTCATCACAATAGGCTAATTGAATAGCTCAGTGCTAATGTGACCGTATTTCCCACAAAGCCTTTGATTTTCATTGTCAGATGCCTGTCATGCCCTTCCAGTTAGGTTTACAAAAACTGTGCTTTCTTCTGACTTTTGGAAACCTGGCCAGGGGTTGGATTTCTGCCACTCTGGGGAGTTGCCAGCCAGTAGAGCAGATGGATCTCACAAGAAACAGGCTCTTCTTTACCAAGCAAGACAATGACTTTATAAGGTAGCAAGACTAATCAATTTACTTGCAAATCCCAGGTCATACAGAGCACAGGGAAACCTTTTGTAGAATCACATCAATGTGTGCACAACGAAGCAGTAAGCAGTCAAGCACAGTGAGCTACAAAAGGAAGCATGTGCCTTATGAAAAACAGGAGAAAGCTAGAACTCTCTAATATGTTGCATTTAGATCATTTAACACAGCTAAACTTTCTAATGCCTCCTTTTATTTTCCTGCCACTTACTTTCCTGGGTTTTAAATTCACACTTATCTTTTCCTCTGTCTTGTCACTTTTGATGTATTGGATTTGATTCTGATTCCCCAAACCTCATTGCTGTTGTCCCTTCCAGAGTCATCTCCATCTGATCCCTAGTCTGAAGCTGAACCTATAGCTTCTTCAACAAAACAATTCTACACTGTGACAAGATGGGAAATTTCACAGTATCACAGACTTAAGGCCAGAAGGAACCATTAGATCATCTGATCTGACCTACATAGCAGAGTTCATTTCATGGTGTAGTATTTTTCTTCTGGGGATATTAGCTTAGTTTGAAAATATTCAACCTTAATTCTTCATGCCTCCATAATAATATTTTTTTTTTTTTTAAATAAGCTTTATCCTATGTAAAATCTTCACACTGGCTATTATATTTCAGTAATATTATCAATAAAAGTGTAAGTGTGGAATTGGCAACCTTTTTATTGTGTTCATTTATCAGTAGAGGTTTCAGAGATTCTGGTAATCTATACTACTCTATGACACCTAAAGGACAAAATCTTAATTGATAGAATCTATCCTTAGATGTTAGTCATAAAGGACATATTGAGAAATAAGTAGAAAGAAATCCAAAGTTTTAAAGACAGGAAGAATAAAGCAGCTAATCACTTTTTTCCTTTCAGTCCAACCCACAAAAGATCTAAAGACAGCTGAAAATGTTGGCTATAATATTAAATGCCTGTAAGCTTTTCAGATCAGTTAAAAAAACCAACTGTGCACAGTAAGGAAGTTTTTTGTAATATTTCTGTCTTTTCTAATGCTACAATATCATTAGTCAAATATTCAGTTAATTGAATTTACTTGAATGCATACTTATGGAAGAAAATATGATTTTGAAATTCTTCATTTTCTGTTTTTGAGTACTTTCTCATAGCACATTAAGTGATAGCACACTGTATGTTTCATGCATTCAGAGTGAGAAGTGTCGTTGTTCTGTAAATTAGTATGTGGTCAGAAATACTTTCATATTAACATTCTAACATATACAATTCAGTTAACTTAAATGAGCATAGTGTTGATGTATTATGAACAGAGAACAAGTAAAAAAACATTAGGTTTTTTCCCAACTGTCAAAATATAATGTATAGAAAACAGTAGCCCAGAAAATATATATGAATTTTCTATAATTAAATCAATATGCATGTATACTATATGTGCATAAAGTGAAGTTCCTAAACACATTTTTATAATAAAGACTATGGGAATATATCTTCTGTAAACACAGAAGTCCACACTTTTATTCTTGAAACAGGAATGGCATCTATCATATAATGAAAATGGTACAAATAATCTTTTATGACATGGTAGCTTTTAGGAATAATATATATTCCTATATTTAGGCAGCAAATCTTGATTTGCAACTGCTTAATTCTCAGTTTTCCACCCTGGTCTGGACAAAAAAGGAACAGACTCTTATTTTGTACACCAGTTACAACAGTTTCAAAATTCTTAAAATGTGAATGATAAAATATACCTAGAGGTTACTGTGATTTTGGTATAAATATTTCTGGAATAGGTCATTATTTTCTTGTCTATACCTGAGCAGTCATCAAAACTCATAATCACATATTACCAAGCAACTGTTTCAAGTCAGTTTTTCAATTTGACTTTACTCTTCTTGCTTTCAAATGAAGGATTTTAAATCAAGGATTCTAAGCCCATGAGTTGTATATCTAGTGTAGTGATTTATTAAATGAGGACTTAAGAAACTGTGTTTTGACCTTTTCACTTCTGCTTTTCTAAATATACTCAGGAATTTAACAGAAATCACACATTTAATAGCCACAGCTTCTGCAAAGCAGGTATTGGTTTCTAAGTAATTTCACATCTTAGTATTTCATGTCTTAGTGTCTTACATTTCACCCCTGGATAATTTGTCCTACCAAGCATTATAAGACAGGAGCAATCATTTTAAATCTGCATCCCATATAGAAAGAATGGAATCCATTTTACTTGGAACTTACATCTGAGATAGTGTTCTGGAGTCCTTTTATGTCAACGAAGAAAACCAGTTTGTTTTGGTGGTTTCTTTTATTGTGTGTGTGTGTTTTGGTTATTGTGTGTGTGTTTTTTGGTGGGGTTTTTTGTTTGTTTTTGTTTGTTTGTTTGTTTGTTTTTCCTAGCTATGTTTCATAGAAGAAACTGGAAATTATTCAGATGAATCTTTGAATTGTTTGTTTTCCTCTGTTTTCTAAGAGGAATCTAAAGGGTTGTTAAATTGTTTACTACTAGTATTCTGAATTTAGCTGAGTGGATTCACCTGTGATTGCTTATTCAGTGATCAGTTTCAAATGCAAATTTAAGATTGGAACGTTAATCCACTCTTGCCTTTATATTTGACAGAGTTGTTGGAATAACTTCATATCAAGCTGATAAGGTTCTACCAATGCAAATAATGCAAGACATAACCATGAACCTGTCTTTCCTTTTTCCTGCATTCATTTGTAGCCATGTAGAACTGGCTCACAGGAACATTACAAGAAAGTTGATCTTTGTATCTGTAAGAATCTGTCAGGATTATACCAATGATCAAGAATTAGAAGGAAAAAAAAGAAAAAAGAACAGGTGCAAGGGAGTAAAAGTCCTATTTCTTTGGACCTGCATTGTTAGGTAACTATAACTGTAACCATACTTCTGAGATAAGCAAATATATGAAGAATTCCAAGGGGTTTTAATGTGTTGAACAGAAGCACACATACATAAACATTTTGATATCTTTCAATACGTGTTGCCTTATGATTAAGGGGGTAAGAAAAGATGCACCCAAACTGGTCACCTAATCCAGAAACTAACTTGATGTCATATGATTATTTTAAAGGTACCTGAGAGAAATTCTAAAGGATACAGACATAGCAAGGAAGAAAAAAAAAATAATAATCAAGGTATAACACAACAAAATAGAACAACTGTTCCATTTTTTTAAAATCTCCATATATTTTTTCTTTTATTTTTCAATCCATTTTAGTAGACATAAAATTTATTGTTATCTTTTAAACAATCAGAAGAAAACTCCTTGCTGATAAATGACTTGATGGACTCAACTTATGTTTTACTAGATATCTACTCATAAGTATCCATGAAAGCAACAAGGGAAAAACATTGCCACAATAGCTTTAGAAAAATACAGCCATAGCAATTTAGGTGACAGGTTATGCAGATGCAAGTGAAAACCAAATCACAGAATTGCAAATGAAGGGTCCTTAGCATTAGGAACATTAAGGCATCTGTGACACTGCAATAATCTACCACACTTCCCCCAGGGCATCACTGTTTTTCAGGCTACTGGCCACAGACACTGTTCTCACAGCACACAGGGTTGCAACCCGGTCTGTCATCCAGGGCAGCTGGCCTACTCTGTAATCTGCTCTAGACTACTTCAGAGGTGAGAGATCACTTTGGATGTAATGCAGGCTTCCTGCTTTTTATGCTGCTACCAATACACAATACATCTATAAACATATAAAGACTAACACTATAGCAGATATAAACAGTATTAAGATAGGATGTAATGCTAAACATAATAGTCAAGAAGCTGACGGCAGCCATCTGACAAAGATGCAATAACAGTGGGAGATGTACATAACGGGAGTTATGTACATTCTGTGTACTAAGTTAGTGGTTGTGCAGATAGTCATTCCATCATGACGGATGACTTGATATGTGGTTGTACACCGCTGCTGAAATTCATTCAGCAACTTCTGTGTCACTTGCCAGACAGAAGAGAATTTTATCCTTGAGTACATGATCCTGTACATCTCCCACTTGTTCAGGAAAGTCCCATTGCATTCTGCTCATAACTGCTGATGGATTCTGTTGTTCTTTATCTTCAGCAAGTATTTGCCACCACTTTACTGGCATTCTCATACTCCATGTCTGGGGCATGCTAAACTTACATTGTCATCTTCCTAGGTGGGCACTGCTCATATGATGCAATTACCATTATTTAACACTGTTGTGGATTATTCTAGCAGGGTTCATATGCATGTTATTACTAAGGCACAGTCCTCATAGTCACACAAATCCTTGAGCTTGACTATGGGTGCATGACACATCCATTGTTGTGCTGACATTTTTCATGCCCTTGATGTCTATTAAATGGTCAGAACTATCTGCCCACTTTCCCACTGGGTGGCTTGTTCACTTCCTAATATAGTATACAAGGTGAAAGAATATATATAAAGTGTTAGACAAAGGTTCAACTCCATATTGTCTTATTTGCTCAGACTATGCATACCACCTTATCTGATCAGAATCTGACATTTCAAAAAAAGAATATTAACCTGATAAAAGAACCCCCAGGGAATAATTTCAGCTACAAATGCAGGCTGGTGTGGGGAGCTCCTGTCTCTTATTTCTCACCTTTTTTTCCTTCCTAGTAGTGATGTCTTCAAGCTATTCTCACATTTTCTGCTTCTCTGTGCATTTTCAATGTCTTGCTTGCATTGACCTCACAGGTTTTATCTACACTAGACAATTAAAGTGCCTTCAGCCATGCCCTTACATCTTAAGGTGAAGCTATTGAGTTTATCTTACTTTTGGCAACAGTACATTATTTATTTGTTGTTTTTCTGTTGATTTTCAATGGCAATCATGAATCATTTTTGTACTTCACAGCATATGCTTTTTTTCCCAACTCCATGCCCTTTGGAATGTCCTTCATATTTCTGATCCCTGGTGAGGAGACGTGTTGAACTTCCTCAAACCTGAGAATATCTTGTGGGAGAAGAGAGACCTTGCTACATGTTTGGAATATGGAGACATGGCTGAGAAGTATGGTCTAGCTACAGGGTCAAGGAGGAGTGAAGGAGGGAGGAAGAGAGGAAAAACAGAGCAGAAGGGGATGAAGGTGTCTTTTCACATCCTGTAATTAAAGAGAGGCTTATTGTTGCTGATACCACATGTAGAAAATGAATCACCCTTACACTTGCAGTGATATGTCAGGACTGACCTCTGAAGTGACAGACTCAGCTATGATAAAGTCACTCTGAAGTTCATTTAACACAAATATGTTGGGGTCATAGGATGTAGCCTCAGACAGAGGTAGTTTACACTAGTTTTTGTTTTTTTCCTAGAAGTCCTTGGAATTCCTCCTTTTGTTGAACCCAGTGGTTCAGTTTGTACAGCATAAAAATGAAATGAGATCAGGAAGAAAGTTGAACAGCAGTGACAAGTAAAAGTCCTTTTAAAAAGCCATGTAATGGAGCCAGACAAGTCAAAGTTGCTATGACACATGAGATAGTCTTGCTGGAATTGCATTAAGACATAAGGGTTGCACAGGACAGAGAAAACGTAGAAGTACTGAATGCCTTCTTTGCCTTCAGGAAACTCAGATCTCAGTGACCAGAGGGTAATGATGGAGCAAGGAAGACATATCCTTGGTGGAAGAGGATTAAGTTGGTGAATACTTAAGCAAACTGAACATAGTAAGTCCATGGACCCTTGATGGCATGCACCTACAGGTGATGAAGGAGTTGACAAATATCTTTGTGAAGCCAGTCAATAATCTTTGGTTGATCATGGTGACTGGGAAAAGTGTTGGAAGACTGGAGGAAAGCAAATACTACTTTTATCTTCAAGTGCAAAAAGAAGGACCAAGGGAACTACAAGTCAATCAGCCTCACCTTGATCCCTGGGAAGGTGGTAAAGCAGCTAATCTTGGAAACCAATTCCAGGCACATTAAGAACAACAAAGACATCAGGGGTAGACATCATGGCTCTATGGATATGTTTGACCAACCTGATAAACTGCTATAATTAAATGGCTGGCCTGGTAAATGAGGGGAGAGCAGTGAATATTGTTTACCCAGATTTCAGTAAGGCCTATGATGCTGTGTCCCATAATATTCTCATAGAGAAGGTGTTGATGTATGGGCTGGAGAAGCAAACAGTGAGGTGGATTGAAAGCTAGCTGAATGGCCAAGTCCAGAGGATAGTGATTGGTACAATTAAGTCTAGTTGGAGGCCAGTAACTAGCGGTGTACCTCAGATGTCTATACTTGGGTCCAGTACTGTTTAGCCTCTTCATTAATGATAGAGATAATGAGGCAGAGTGTGCCTTCAGCAGTTTTGCAGAAGACACCAAACAGTGAGGAGTGGCTGCTATGCCAGAGGGTTGTGCTGCCATCCAGAAGGAACCAGAGAGTCTGGAGAAATGGGCCAACAGGAACTTCATGAAGGTCAACAAGTAGAAGTGCAAAGTCCTGCACCTAGGGAAGAAAAAGCCCATGCACCATTATACACTGAGGCCACACATTTGGAGAGCAGCTTGGCAGAAAAGTACATGGGCGTCCTGGTAGACACCATGTTCGACCATGAGCCAGCAATGTGCCCTTGCAGCAAAGAAGGCTAATGGTATCCTGGGCTGAATCAGGCAAAGTATTGCCAGCAGGTAGGAAAAGTGATCCTCATCCTTTATTCAGCACTGGTAAAGACACACTTGGAGTGCTGTGTCCAGTTCTGGGCTCCTCAGTATGAGAACATGCTGGAGAAAGTCCACCAAAGGGCCACTAATATGATGAAAAGACTGGAGTATCTCTCATTGGAGGAAAGGCTGAGAGAATTAGGACTGTTTATCCTAGAAAAAAGGCGGCTCAGGGGGATCTTATGAATGTACATAAATACCTGATAGAAGGCTGCAAAGAGGACAGAGACAGGCTCTTTCCAATGGTGCCTAGTGACAGGACCAGAGGCAATGTGCACAAACTGAAATGGACCACAGGGTGGTTCATTTGAATATCAGGAAACACCTTTTTTTTACAGTCAGGGTGACCAAGTACTGGCACAGGTTGCCCAGAGAGACTGTGGAGTTTCCCTCATTGAGGGTATTCAAAATCCATCTGGACATGGTCCTGGGCAATTGACTGTAGGTGACCCTTCTTGAGCAGAGAGGGTGGGACCAGGTGACTTCCAGAGATCCCTTCCAACTTAAACTGTTCTGTGATATTTAGATCCCTGTGGCATAATTATTCAATTAGAAATCTAAAGATGTTTGCTTCGAAACTCAAACATTTTGCAGAACCATTAGCAATTTTGAGCTAATTAGCAGTTTCAAGTGAATGACAAAAAACCCAAAAACCACCTTCAATATACAGAAACTTAAATAAAGCATCATGTAATAGGTATTCTTAATTTGACATTTTATTAACTGAGTACTTCAGCACTTGACATTATGTTAGACAGCCTTAAGACAGTTTTCTGAAAGCTCAGATTTGTTTTCTCCATCATCAAATGTTCCAGTCAGTAGCTTTTATTCTTGCTTAATATTTTTATAATTCAGCATTGCATTCCTAATTACAAGTAATATCAAAGCAATCAAAACAAGTGTAGTGGAAGAGTGAACTATGCAAGATATCCTGTCTACTGATAGATCACATCATCTTCAAATAATGAAAGTGACAGTAATCATACCATGAAACTGTCACATACATTTTCGGAGTAACAAAATATTTAGATTGGGTTCAACTTTATACTAATGTATAACGTAAATCTAATGTACAAATACATCAATTCTTGAGACTATTTTTACCCAGAAAGCAGCTATGTGGTTATTTTAGTGAGGGCTGAGTAACAACAGTTGAAATATAGTTCTTCTTTCTTATTGTTTAGTACTTTCATCAGAGGTTCTCAAAAATTTTAACTACTGTTGACTAAGACTCTTTTTAGGAAGTTATTATTTTGTAGATAGGGAAACTATGGTCCAGAGTCCTTTTGCTTTTTTAAGACACAGAAAATCTGTGATAATACTAAGAAGAAAACTCAGATCCTCCTAGCCTTTTGTAGTAAAATGTAAAAATCCTGTAAAGTTTGATTGGATCATAATTTTAAACTCCAACCCCTAAACTTGTGCTTTCACCAAGTTAATATTTTTGTGTAGAAGACTCTTTGTTCTGTTAAAAGACTGTACAAGACTCTCTTTTAAATGTCACATAACATTTTTGGGAAGAAATGGAATGTTAATATGATAAGATTGCTAACAACATAATTCACGTCAGATGCAGATCACAATTCTGATAAAATAATAACTTGAACTGTGCATGCAAAGATATAAGTGCATAATCATTTTAAGGGCACACTTTAAACAGAATCCAGCAGCAGTACACATTCATTGCAGGCCTACAACTAATGAAAAATTTGTTTTAATAAGTACCCTTATGCCTTGCATAAAACAATCTCCTATGGCTTCTTTCCTGATGAGGAAATTTTATAAAAGTAATACAGAAAGTATGTTTGTTAATGAACATTTTTGGGGGTTTACATAGAAATCTCAGGTAAAAATGCAAAACAATCAACTTATTATTGCACCTTCCCCTCAGAAAACCTAGACAGATAGAAAAAGGACAGCTGAAATGGATTTTAGAGATGAATAAAGGGAAAAGTATAGCTTTGTTATTCAATTATTTTGTTATATCTTAACAATGATACCAGTTTGGGATTTTTCAAGGAGATTTGCACTGGCTATTGCTGCAACAAAAAGTTGATGTTATTATAAACTGGAAGACCACATTTATCATTTTCTTGATTCATTTGTTTTATTATGATCTGTAAATGCTTTTATTGAAAGTTAAACACATTCAGCATTAAATATGCAGTTCTCATAATAAAATACAGATCAATAGTGTGTCTTATCTAATACATATTAAATTAATGCCTAAAATGTGAATTTCCACCAAAAATCTATTTGAAAATATTTAACTTTTTGTCTTTATACATCTCTATTTTCTTCTTATTTAAAAAAAAAAAAAAAACCAAAACCCAAAACTTAATGTAAATTAAAAGAAGATATATTGGGAAAACAAAACTTCCCTAATTCTGTAAGCTACAATAATTACATTGTAATTAACAAGAAATCTCTAGATTCCTTGAAATGATGATATGTAATTAAACTATTGCATTGACTTCTATTGACACTAAAAAGGGGGTTTGGAATTGAAAAAACATCTACACTAGCTCTCAAACTGAAACTCTTTGGATTCCCTAGTGATTCAATTCTTAAAGTGGCATTAAAACATCCCGTCAGGACTCAGTCCCTGTGTGGAATGTATTGGAATATACACTTTTAGCTGCAGCAGCAGTGAGAATGCTTGTTTCTCGAAGGAAAAATCTAAAGAAGGATCCGTACTCAGAAGCACTCAAAAATATCAAACAGAATAATAGAAATGATAAGGAAAGGACTTGGAGAACATTGCTATGCCACTGCTCATGTTTGTGTTTAGCAATGTTCTGGCTACTGAGAGCAGACCTGGTCTCTTTCCCCTCTTTCCATAGCTGAAAAATACACATAAGATTTAGAAAAGGTGCATAGAAGATCAGCAAGTATGACCAAGGATTGTGGCAAAGATTAACCAAGAAAGAATGAATGATGGAATAAAAAAAATGGACATCTTTGAAACTGTGCATGGCATGAGGAAGACAGTTGTTTACTGTCTCTCCCAAAATACAAATTAGGAAACATTGAATGAAACTAACAGATGGTAGATACAGAATAAACATAAGGAGATGGTTCTTTATAAAATGCATACTTCAATTGCATAACTTATTGCCACAGCATCCTGAGGAGTTTAAAAAGCTTAGTGGACATTCAAGAGATGATGGACAAGTCTGAGCAAAATAAATCCATCAAGAGATACTATAAACTTAGAAAGACTTTTGTCAAGTTTCTCAGATGCAGATTGTTGGGGGTTGGGAAACTGTTAGTGACAAGTATCACCAAGTGCTTACCTTATCCTTATACTCTGTTCCTATAGGCTGCTATCTCTGTGTTATCCATTTTTGGAGACAGGACTCTAAACTAGACAGACCTTTGGATGGACCTCTTATGTCCAGTCTTCTGCTATGATATTCTTTTCTTTTCTGCTGGGACATTGAGCAATTTGATTGTTCAACAGTCAGACAGAAGGTGGCAACACTAATGACAGGGAACCTAAAAAAGAAGAGTCAGAGTTCTAAACTCTTGTTTTCGGTCATTGTGAGATATATTTTTTAAAGATTTTTAAAACTTTCTTGGAAATAAGTTCATGAAGTTTGGATTTAATTTATGACTTTATTAGTTAAATTCAAGTTTTTAAGAATTAACATTTCCAAAACACTTCATACTGAGATCTCAAAACACCTTTACTAAAATATTTTTTCTGGAAACCATGAAATCCGTCTTGCAATCTAAGAAAAAGACACACAGAAAGTTTGACTTGTATGTGACTACAGAGGAAATACAGCAAAATTAAGAAATGGAAAGCCTGAGCAATTCTACTCCTTTATTGTAATTAAAATAGAGGGTGAAAAAAAAAGTAAATAAATATTTCTAAAAATTTAAAATTAAAACCACAATTTTCCCTGAAGGGTCCAAAATACTGATTCTAGAAAAATGCAAGAGATCACTCTTACAGTGCAAATCAGATTTAGTGGTGTCAATATTGTCACTATTTTAAAGTACTTCAGAATGCTTAAATGTGTAGTGGTAAATGTATGATAATTTTTTAAATTATTGCTGCTATTGAAATAATTATTTTATAAAGGAAAACATATTGAATGTAAATGTTTCTGCAATAAATAGTTGTCCAGCATTTAAAAAAATGCCCCCAACTATTATAAGAATATAAAATCAATAATTGTGCACTTTGGAGGTGCACTTTTATTTCTGGGCTGGTGTATGAAAGTAGACTTTTCTGAATCTTCTGCTGTGTTCCCAGGCTGGCCAGCAAGATTAATTAATAATAGAGTGACAGCCCTGACCCTGTCAGTCCTGGGGGTATTTTAGAGTACAAAGTTCATTTTACTTTAAAAGGATTCTGATTATTTCCATTGTTTATGTTATATTAGAGACTTTTGAAACATAACTTTGGAATGATACGTCAGATATTTTTTTTTATTTTCATATGCTTGTGCATCTCCTAATGGCCATTTTGCTCTCTTTCTGAGGCCCAGAAAGATTTTAGAAAAGACAGAAAGTCTGACAATACTTTTTTTTTTTTTTTTTTGTGATTAACATATAATTCAGTATTCATCACCCAACTTAAATTCCATGAAAGCTGGGCAAATAATATAAAGCACTTCTCTATAATACTAATAGAGTAATTTATACCTTCAGAGTATAATTCAACCTACCTGTCTTAGACACCTATCATCTTAGAAAGACATTAATTGAATTTTGGATGTAATTGCTTGTCTCCATTGGTTATTGGGCAAGCTTGATGTCTAGACATGATGGGTGGTGGAACTAATTTCATTTAACTTTAAGCATCTATACTGTATATATCTACATCTGAGGGAGCCTCTGGAAACTCCTTTGCAGTGAGTGAAGTGTAATAAACACTTTCAGGGGAAGTGCACCAGACAATTTAATCATCTATATCGGTTTTGCCTGGGATAGGGTTAGTTTTCTTCATACCAGTTAGTATGGTGCAAAATTTTAACTTTGTGATGAAAATAGTGTTGATAACACACCCATGTTTTAGTTACTGCTGAGCAGCAATTACACAGCATCACGGCCTTTTCTGCCTCTCACACCACCCCATCAGTGAGTAGGCTGGGGGTGCACAAGAAGTTGTGAGGGAACACAGCTGGGACAGCTGACCTCAACTGACCAAAAAGATATCCCATACCATATGATGTCATGCTCAACAATAAAAGCTGGGGGAAGAAGGAGGAAGGGGCATGTTCAGAGCTATCTGTTTGTCTCCCCAAGTCACCATTACATCTCCTGGAGATGGCTGAACACCTGTCTGCTGATGGGAAGTAGTAAATGAATTCCTTATTTTGCTTTGCTTGTGTGTGTAGCTCTTGCTTTTCCTATTAAACTGTCTTTATTTCAACCCACGAGTTTTCTCACTTTTACTCTTCCGATTCTTTCCACCATCCTGCTGTGGAGGAGTGAGTGAATGGCTGTGTGGGGCTTAGCTGCCTAGCAGGGTTAACACACACACAATCTATTTTAAAATGAGACAAATTTCACCTTACTTCACTTACTATAAACAGATTCTAGATAATCAGCTCAAATGTATATAACTCCACTGTAGATTTAGACATTGATTCTTCTAAAACCTAAATTGGATTATACCATTTCCCCTGTAAGAACTGAATGAAATTCCACCCACATTTTTAGAGTGGTAAACATAATTTTTACTAAAAAGTCCCCAACTAACTCACTCTCAGGTGGATTAAATGTCTCTATGTTGCAAATCTGCCAAATAAATATATTACAGAATTTATGATTTTAAAAAAAAGGGTCTTGTTTTGTGCACTCTGATGTCAGCAGACTTCTTGAGTTCTCCTCCCTCTCACGGACTCATGACAGAACTCTAAACTTCAACCACAGACACCCACTTCCTCTACTCCAGAGCTCTTAGATTTCACTCCCGATGCTTTCTGATTCCTTTCAAACCCATGCAACATTGCCATGCCTCAAATCCATTTTATTCCATCTACTTTTATCCTGGAAATTGCCATTTCTCATTGTATTTTACCACTCCTTTTAGTTCTTTCTAGTGTTTTCTGTTTGGATCTTTTTTTTTTAAAAGAGAGTGGTCCCACTTTTTTCTGACACATTGTTCTCAAAATTTTAGATATTTTTATGATGAAAAGAGAGGACATTTAAAAAAAAAAAACCCAAACAAGATTGTTATATACACCCATACAGTGTAAAATTAATCTCTTAAAAATCTAAGATAGATATTTATGAATTCTTTACAATTTGGGTTCATCACAGGCACACTCACTACATTTAAAACTTGTTTGTAAAGAAGTGGGACTTCTGGCTTCATCACAGAGGAAAAAAAAAGCCCCACCTTTTTTTATTTCCATTTTGAACACAATAGAAAAATGCTTTGCATGCACCTGCACCCACACTAGCTATAGAAAGATGCTAGGAGAGTAGATAGGTAACATAAATGATGATACTCTCATTTTAAAACAGCTAAATTTCAGGAAGAAACCCTCTTATTAAATTCTCCATAAGAACTAAATTAGGAATTAAGTGAAAAATGTCATTTCCTACCTCACATATTTATTCTCATATTTGTTTTTAATCATCTTGAGAGACTTCTAAAGTTTCTTAAATAAGGATTCAATCAATTCCTCTTCAGTATTTTCAGTGCAAACAGATTTGTCATATCATATACTAATTGCATGGCAAGTACTGTAACTGAAGGAAATAACGATGAAATAGATATAGCTAATCTAAAGAAACTATGTTCTTAAAAAGAATGTCTACTCTTTGTTACGTTGTTGTAAAATACATCAAGAAAACTGCAATAAATCTGCAAAAAAATGTTCACTACATTTGCCTGTCATACTATGGTATGCACAGCATATGTCAAAGATAGGGCATTATTTACAGTATAAGGTAAAAATACCCTTGCCATGACATGATCTGTGACTGTTATCAGTCTTCAGTCCTCTAATAGTATGGGTTCAAGGCAAAATATGCATTTAGAATTAGGAAATTCTCTATCTAGAGTGGAAAAAAAGAAAAATAAATCCTGGAGAAAGACAGAATGCTACCTATTAATTATGCATTGTAAAGCTAAATGAAGCTGAGGACACCTGTCCTTTCCCACCTTAATACCACAAAGTCTTCTCAAGTTACAGAGATGAACAAAGACAGAGAGAGACTAGAGGATGATTGAACTCCTTCTCTCAAAAGAGAGAAGAGAATAAAAACTTCCCAGAGGGGGAAAAGGTGAAAATAAAGGATATAGAGGTCCTATTAAGAAGGCTAAGCAATTCTTACTAGATAACTAGAGGAAGATCAGTAAGAAAGAAGAAAGCTGACATTGAAGAAAAGGTGAGATGACACAGCAAAATGAGAAGAGAAGGAAAAGATATGGGAATAAACTTATATTAGATGTGAAAGAAACAGGGTATGTGAGAGAATTCTCCAAGAGAATGCATTCATGCAACTTAGGAGGTTTATGCCGGATGCTAGAATTTATGACGAAAACCAAAAGCATTGAGGCTGAATGCTGGCAAACAAGTTTTTTTGATGGAAGTGTAAGTCCCTAAACACAGTAAACAGCAAAACAAAACAAAATAAATTATGTTTTTGAGAAATGAAATGTTAAAAAAATCTTCAGAAAAAATTCTATATTCAAATCAGTTTACAAAAATAGAGAGAGGGGAACTGACTTGCCAGACATAGAGCATTGAGTTCATTGCTTCTTTCTGTTCTGTGTGTTTATCATCAAAACTGCTAGATGTCCTACTTTTATGAAATGATTCAGCTTTCAGATGAAGGTAAATTATTGTACATCCAGTAGAGAAACAGAATGAATTAAAATGTAAGTAAAAGTTTCATGATGAAATATGCTAAGCTGACTTGAAAATAATTTGCTTATTTTTTCAGGCTTCATTCTTTGTAAGAGTGGTTTATTCTTTTCTGTCTTCAAAACCTGAAGACATAGCAATGTTCAGTTATTCTGAAAGAAATTTTTTTAAACAAAATAGCAATAATCTGCTTCAGAGATTCAGATTATTAACATTTAACTCTTTGTCTTCCTCTCAGTATCTTCTTGAAAGAGAGAAGTTAACATTAGGTTTTTTCCCATAACTTTGAAATTTAATAGTCAACATTTTGCAGACAATGAAGAAGAAGATGCAAATGACATTTCCAGCAATTTCTTGAGTTCCAGATATCATTCTTCCTGTCTGTATTAGGGACAGTATCTTCATCAGTCACCTGGACAATGGAATGGAATGCACCAGCAGCAATTTTGTGAATGATACTAAATCAGGGGGCGATGATGATATGTTGGGGGACAGGGCTGCCATTCAGAGAGACCTCAGCAAATTGTAGGAACAGGACAAAAGACACATCATCACATTCAACCACAAAATATATAAAGTCCTTCCTAAGTCAAAATAACCTCATGACTCAGTATAAGCTCAGAACTGGTTGGATAGAAAGTTTTTTAATGGAAAAAGCCTTGGGAGTCATCAGGTAGAACAAGTTGAACCTGAGCCAGTATACCCTGGCAGCAAGAAGACTAACTGGACTGGCTTAGTAAGAGCTTAGCCAGCAGGTCAAGGAAATTATTATTCTGCTCTATTTGACACTATTGAGATTGCCTCTGGAATACTGTGTCCAGTTTTGGACTCCCCAGTACAAGGAAGATGTCAGTGAATGGGAGAGAGTCCAGCTGAGGGACAGCAAGGTGGTCAGGGGTCTGAAGCATAAGATGTATGAAGAAAGGCTGAGAGAACCGGACTTGTCCAGCCTGAAGAAGAGAGGGCTAGGGCAGGGAACTCACATTATTTTACCACAACGTAAGGGGGTGTTGTAGACCTGATGGAGTCAGACACTTATCATATGTGCAGAGCAAAAGGACAAGAGGCAAAACCCCAAGGTTTCAAGAAAGGAAATTCCTACTGGATACAGACATTCTTCACAGTGAGAGGTTAAGCGCTGGAACAGCTTACTTCAAGAGCTTACAGAATTTCTGTCTTTGGAGATGTTCAGAACTCACCTAGATAAGACCATGAACAACCTGAACTAATACTGAAGTTGCTCCTGCTTTGAGCAAGAGGTGTGACTAGGTGACCTTTGGAGGTCTCTTTCAACTTCCTTTTTTCTATGATTTTATGATTTTTCCATTTTTAGTCTACTTCACCACTTTTTTCATTAAAGTAGCCATTTTGAGAGTCTGTAGGCTCCTGTATATGTGTGTGTACCTATAATTTTATATATGCATATAAATATATATATAAACTTCATAGAGGACAATATCTTAGTTTGAGTCACTGCCAACTCACATAAATCTCATTAAGTCCTTTTCTCCAAATTAATTTGTAATGAATGAATCCTAGATACATGGAGGAGCTTAAATTACATAGGCATTTGGATTATTCATGACTAATTTTCACAAATTCTGTTCTGAAATGGTTATTTACAGTTATACAGGGAGACCATAGAGTACTGAAGTCATCCTTCCCATGAGTGTAGGAACATAAAAACCTTCTACTGGCACATGAAAAATGAGTAATGAAAGTGGCTTTCATCATTAACCAAGGCCAGTACAGGGGTTATTTTCCTTAAGGTGTGATAATATAGTGTGGACTTTTAAGGCACAAATAACTTTATCTAACTCTAGGCACATCAAATTTAGACATACAAATTCAGTTAGCTAAACTTCATTCTAAAAGTGCCTATTTCATTGCATGGGTTAGAAAGTGATTTTAGACACCAAGCATCTAACAACTATCAGATACTTAACACCGCATGAGATTCAGCTCACAGTATGTACTGTTTTATAAATTATAGTGATGGGAGTAATTTGTATTAGAATAAAATAAATTCAATAGCTTAACCAAGTCACTGGAGAAAAAAAAAAAAAAACACAAAACTAAAAAAACAACATAGTATAAAGATTTTTTTGAACATTATTCTATCTTACGTGCAGAGATGTAATAAGAAATTCACTAATTTTCCAGAAAGTTAATGTAAATCTTGTGAAGATAAAAAAAGAATGTGTATAAATTGAAATACTGTTTGCATTAGAGCAGCCATTTAAACTCTTGGGCATGCTATAGTTCTAAACTAAATTCATCTTTCCTCAGATGTTTAGACATAAATCAGATATTTAACATTTAAAACCACCACATGGCTTATAAGCATCTGAAAAGAAGTGAAGGAAACAATATTAATTTTAGGATATTGGACTTCCTTCTCAGACATTTAAATGGTTCTTCAGGAACCAGCTCCGATTTCACAATTAAGTGAAAGCAGAGTTGTAAGGTCAGGAAAACCATAAACAGGATGTGACAATCTTGTTGCTGCTTGAAAACAAGGATAAGTGGTATTATCATTTCATTAACTTTCTACCTGATCATTGCTTGGCTTTCTTTTCATATCAGTTTGCACTGTTGTTTTCCACAAAATATTCCATATATAAAACCGGATGCTAAGAAAGCAGATCTATTTTCTCCAAAATAACCAAAGATATTTCAGAGAATGTGTGAAACTAATTATGAGAATGATTTCAAACAGCATTTGGGAAATCAATTAAATTCAGTATATTTAAAAGAAGTCAGTTGCTTTGAGGAATATGTCTACTTGAATTACACAATATTAATTTAGATCTAGTTTAGTGCCATATAAGTTATAATGTGAGACAGTTCACTGTATGCAATGATTTCATGACTTTTATTAGACTGTGATCAAAAACTACTCTGTAAGGTTCAAAAAAGCTCATATATTTAATTGATGTTTTTCTAAGTTACACCTGTGTTAAATATGTATATATTCTGGACCTCTTTGATTATCTCCACCAATTTCTTGATTGTCTTGTTTGCCACAACTATTAAAAAATACTTAGTCGTGTTTAATAACAAAAAAATTCAAGAGCATATGAATGCGTGTTTATGGAATCTGATAACTTTCAGAGGCATTTAAACTTCTCATCCAGCCAAAAAATCAATATAGTTGAATGTATATATAGTTTACAAGTGCTTCTGACCATCATGATGGGTGCATGCCTTCAAGAAGTTGCAAAAAAACCCACTGCTACCCAACAATGAAAAAGAAAGTTATTTGTTAGTGCTTTTGAAACCTATCAGAAATCATTGTTTATTTCTTCATTTTACCATAGAGCTGAAGAAAAAATCTTAGCAGATTTGAACTTTTTCATGTAACAAGAAATAAGTGTCCAGACTAAACAACTTGCATGCCAAGGCTTTGATGTAATTTCAAATCTCAAGTTATTAATAACCCCTGAGAATAGCAGCTTCTAAAAGAAACTAAGGAAGAACCTGATCTATAGAGCTGCTGACACCATTCTAAAATAACAGCATATCTAGCTGTAAAAGTAATAAAAACTGACCTCATCTGCTTTGCAAGAGAGTTGCTAAGGTGACTTGTTCCTCACAAAACCTTCTTTCTGACTTTTGGTGAAAGAATAATTATTTTTTAACTGTTTTAGTGATTCAGCCTTTTATAGGATCATAAAGGTTAAGTCCTTTACAATCTTCCCCTTGAATTTTGTTCAACTTCCACTAAGTCTCTTTGAAAGAGAGAGAGGTTTTCAGGTCATAGGTCATAAAAGCAGTCAATTCTTGGACATTTCCACCTTAAAAAGAAGAAAACAAGATGAAAATTTTCTTTATGCCTTAGATAACTTATTACACCTCAGTTTTGATAGTGTTCTGTAGCTGTTTCAATGTATTTAATGTAATTTAACTCTTCCAGTTAAAAGATTTTGTCAAGAGACTTAATCCCACAAAGGACTGGTTCCACTATAGCCCAGAAATTAGCACTTTGCCACTAGTTGCTGGAATGTGATCAATATGTTACCACAACAGTTATTCCAATATTCATCATATTTCAATTTTATAACATTCTCTTTTGCTGTTCTTTTTTTGCAGAAGCACTCGGTTTTCACAGGCCTGTGTTTCAGATACATCCCACTTTGTTTTCCTTCTGTTATTTTTTAGGACTGAACCTTCTCTCTTTAATGTCATAGTATTGAAAAACTTTATGATATGATTTACACAGGCCCAAATCAAATATGCATTTAAACACACAGATAATTTTTGGCACTGGTGTAGTCCCACATAAACCTAAGAGATTGCTCACAATGTTAGAGGATTTCTATGATAGGTCTGTGCTTTTTATGATACCTTTCAGCTAGGTTGTTGAAAAATATACAGTGCAGAATTAAACCACTCTGAGGAAATTATTAAAATAGTCAAGCTTTTTAATGCCTTAGATCCCAGATCTGTGAAATATTTTGATACAGACCACATGCCCTGGAGGCTGATGCTCAGTCAGTGTCAGACTTTATTCTGTCAAGGTAATTATCCATTTTCTATACAACGCTGCCTGAGTGTGATTATTGTTACCTGTGGACCATTTTGCCTGGCAATGAGTAAATGCTTTTGTAGCAAAAATGCCAAAGGTTCTGAAAGAAATAGAGTCTAAGGCAATGCAGGCAGAAAAAAAAAAAAAAAAGCAGCAGACTTTTTTGACATATTTCTAGGACTTGTTAGTCAAGCTTGTCTTTACATTCAAAGGACAGTGGGTCTGCTTCCCTTGAGTTACTCAAGGACTTCACAATGCTATAGATACATGTTGTGCTCATGTTACCTGGTCATGTGAAAAATATCAGAAGTTGATCAAGCCCATGTATATTCATATGCAGATGATTTATTAACTCCTGTCCACACTCAGAGGCAAAATAGCTAACAATAAAAAGTTTTGTGAAAAGATCCAAAGTAAGTGAAAAAAAATCAGCTAATACTAAGTGAAATGCACAGAAGTAAGTGTGGAACATGAATGTTGATCACAGCTAATGACAACAAATAAAACAAACAAACAAAATCTTTTCCCCTGCAAATGTGCATGAGTTAACAACTTGGTAGGTACTATTTAATTTTCTCAAGATTTTATACCCATTTAGCAGGCTTTTAGCCAAGCTGTTTCAGAAAAGAAGAAGGAATGGGGCTGCAGACCAGCACATGACAGTCAATGTCAAAAAACAGGTTAACACAGGCACATGCCTCAGGATTCCCCAATCCAGTACGACCATTTAGTTTTCAATCTGCAGTTACTCCAGAGTCAATGGAAGCCGCACCAGAAGAAGGAAAGAAGCTGAAGACCTTCACAGGGTATGCAGTATTTATGCAGGCTAGGTGGTGGATACACCATCCACCTTCAATACATGCAGCTGGAGTACAAACCATCTGCACTGTTCTGCAACAAGCCAAATCAAACAGCAAAGTAGCTATCTGAACAGATTTAAAATGGGTTACTTAAGTGATACTTTTCTAAGCCACAATTTGAGAATGCAATAGTGTATTAGAAATAGTGCTGGGAAATAGTGTTGGGGTAATCAGTGTAGAGTAGATTTCAAGATAAGAAACAAACTGAAAAAGCTGTTTCATTATTTAGTAAAATGGAATTAACCATCAGTTCCACCCAAGAGGACCTGGCCTCAATGGCTGAAGAAGCTGAAACCATAGAAAGTAACTTGTGGTGGGACAGATTGATGTAAAGATCCACAGCACAGAACAACTTACTGTTTCACTTAGTAGGCAGCTATGGGCAGTTAGGATACAGAGTCTGCCAGGAGAACCTTGCTCAGTACCAGTTGCTAGCCTTGAACTATAGGTAGGCATGGATAAATTTTAGACTCAGTTTTTAACAAAGGGACAAATATGTTTCCTTACCATAGAGTGTGTGGGGTGATCTCTTTCATACACAGGAATTTTGAAGTTGACTTTACATGGTACAGTACTGATTTTAGCAATTATAATAGTCTTGTTTTCATGTATTCTACTGAGTACAGAAGTCAAGCACTTAGCAAATCAAGTAATGGTAATACATCACAATAACAGACTCTAGACTACCCTCAGATTTATGTAGGTCAAAGAAAAGGCAAGATCAGGCAGGAAAGAACAAATTTCTCCAGGAAGGTGCTTTGCCCAAACCTGATTAGGAGCTCTGAGTCATAGAATAGTTTGTAACATCCCTGTCAGAAGTGTTACCATGTGCTGTGTGGACTACCCAAAGAGGGGACTGTAGACTTGCAGCCAAGTAAATACAGCATTGTTATTGGTTCTGTGCTGACTCGCAAGGCTCACAAGGCCTCAGAATTGAAGTTTGTCACTCTTATTTTGTCTGACTTTGGCTTAGCTGCCTCGAGCATTGTTTCATGCTGTTTAGCAGCAACAGGAATTTTTCTAAAGACAGTGTCTGCATAACTTGTTTTGCTTATCATATAACTAATTTTTATAGACAGACTAGTAACAAGCAGTTATTTGTTATAGAGCAAAATCTTTAACACTCTAATTTAACAATGTAGCCTAGAGAAATAGGATGGATGATAGCAGGGGTCTTGACAAGTGGAAAGATAATGTTCCCACTATGTTGAGGAGTTTCCACAGTGGAGAGGCTAAAGACACAGGCTGACAATGGAAGCTCTGAGCCTGTAAATAACCTACCAATAGTCAGAGAAGTGCAGACCTAGGAGCTGGGCAGAAAAAATTTGAAGGTAACAGAGTGAAGAAGAAGAATCTAATATATGTAGAATCTACCATATATAAAAGATTTGAAAGTAACATGGACTTGCAGACCAATAAAGATGGAGCAAGGTGCAGAGTAAGTTCATAAACAAGTAAAATGAACCTATGAAGATCCTAGAATGAAAAGAAAGAAACCATCAATATTCTATGCCTCTTGGTGAAGAGTTCAGGATGTAGATGACTCACTGTTCTCACTCTTCAGACTGAAGACAGGGGCAGCAGAAGGATCAGCATAACACCAGGAAAAGGAGTAGATATTAATTAGTATTTTTAAATATTTTTGAATTTTCCTGCAATAAGTAGATATGGACTAATAATATCTTTTTTTAGAAAGTTAATATTACACTAAGAAGAAATTCTTGGTTTTATATGTAAAGTGTGTTGGCTTTTTGTCTATAGCAAGATTTAGACATGCAAGGAGATTTGTTCCTTAATCTCTAAGAGCTCACTTTATATTGCTTAGACTAAACATTTTATAAAGAAACATTGTGCTGAGTTATGGCATAAGTTTTTCAGAGAAAATCAAAGTTTACAGAGAACTTCTTGGGGTTGCAGTGCAGACTTAGTCTGCTCAGTTTGCTTTTCAGTAAAAATGAGCCTTCAAGCTGATGTCTTGATGCCTCATTTGTCAGCATGTGTTCTGATAACAGAAACTGGAGACTGTCTCTAGGACATTTGCTGATGTCAGCATTCTTAATAGATGAAAGTTAGTATTTATTAGAGCGGTATTTGATACTAATTAATGTCAACAAATACACAGAAAGAAGAAACCAAAAGAGCAGATTAGTTTGAGGTACAGCTTTACAAGTGCTCTTGGTTGTTATATCTTCCGTGCAAAAAGAAAGAGGTAAGAGAATCAAGGACTGTCAAGTCTAAAATGAAATATTATAATGAATACTGATGCTTCATTGAGGAGTGACCAGCCATCTATCATGCATCCTGACATTAAAGAATGACTGTGCTTGACAGTTTCATTCTCTGTATATTGTTTAACTCCAGTCCAGGCAAATTCATTACTGTCAGACAGGCAGTCCTACCAAACATTTGGAAAGTCTGGATGTCTTTCTCTTTCTCTTTCTCTGTCCATCATTTGCAAAACTATATCAAAAGTCTAATCAAAAATCTTTAAATAAAGATCTGCTAATTAAAACCTTTTACAGGGAAAAAGAAACAAAAACTATTAATAAGAAAAAAATACCCTAGAATAGTTCACTAATATGATGAAGACAGAGAGAGATTTGTTCTTGTGGCTAAGTTGTAAATAAGTTAATCTGTTACATTTCTTGACTGATTATACCTTTTCTATAAAATGTCCCCAGGGAAGAAAGCCTGTAGTGTGAAATGATGTAAACCTGACAAATTATTCTGAGGGGTTCTCATATGCTAGATTTTATTCCTTGTTACTCGTATTAAACCTGCATTTATACCCAAGGTAAGCAAGGTACCTCTTAAGAAAAGAAGACCTTTTACCACTTGATCTAGATAGAACCAAGAGACTGAAGTTTACTTGATAAATACATTTTTTCTACTGCTTCCTGAATTTTCACTTTTTATAGAATCATAGAATTGTTAGGTTGGAAAAGACCCTTAAGATCATCAAGCCCAACTGTGGACCTAGCACTGCCAAGTCCATCACTAAACCACGTCCCTAAACACCACATCTACATGTCTTTTAAATACTTCCAGGGATGGTGACTCCACCACTTCCCTGGGCAGCCTGTTCCAATGCTTGACAACCCTTTTGGTGAAGAAATTTTTCCTCATATCCAATCTAAACCTTCCCTGGTTCAACTTGAGACCATTTCCTCTCACCCTATTGCTTGTTACTTGGGAGAAGACACCAACGCCCACCTTACTACAACCTCCTTTCAGGTAGTTGTAGAGAGTGAGAAGGTCTCCCTTCAGCTTCCTTTTCTCCAGGCTAAACTCCAGTTCCCTCAGGTGCTCCTCATAAGACTTGTGCTCTGGACCCTTCACCAGCTTCTCTGGACAAGCTCCAGTACCTCAATGTCTTTCTTGTAGTGAAGGGCCCAAAACAGAACACATCATTAAAGGTGCGGCCTCACCAGTGTTGAGTACAGGGGGACGATCACTTCCTTAGTCCTGCTGGCCACACTATTTCTGATACAAGCCAGGATGCTATTGGCCTTCTTGGCCACCTGGGAACACTGACAGCTCAATCTCAGCCAGCTGTTGACCAATAACCCCAGGTCCTTTTCTGCTGGGTAGCTTTCTGGCCACCACTCCTCCCCAGGCTTGTAGTATTGTATGAGGTTGTTTTATCTCCTGTTCTTAGCTTTTCTTAATTCACTCTAAATGGATCTTAATAGAAATGTTCAAATCAAACTTCATAGCAATTATATTTGCTTGAAGATTAGATCAAATTGTACATCTCCACACGGGCCTGAAGTAGTACCCTCCACCCACACTTGTTTTTTGAAAAAGATTTAATCTTATTATTTAGATCAGTTGTTTTTTTTTTTTTAAGCAAAATTCCAGAAAACAACTACTATGTAGAAGTCTGTTAATTATTCCATTTCTTCTCAGTGTTTGTGCTGAAAAGATGGAAGTTGCTTTTTAAAGTCAGAGTGGTGGTCTGTGGCTCTTGAACAGGATGTGTTTCAGAAATAAGTCTAAATCCCTTAGTGAGGCTGTGTCATGTGACTAGCATGGCAACTTGCTGACACAGGTGCATTTAGGGAAATCTGGTAGAGGAAATTAACCTTCAGGGCCTAGTAAAGCTGATGTTGTTGAGTCACTGTCAGATTAAGTCACACATTCAATGCAGCTCTCCTTAAAATAAAAGTGCTGAAGCTTGTGGGGTATACATCTATCTAATTAATCTATCTATCTATCTATCTATCTATCTATCTATCTATCTATCTATCTATCTATCTATCTATCTATCTAAACAGGAATTGATATGGAATCACTCCTTCAGCAGTGGGATTAGGCACACTAATTGTGGGTAGCCCTCTTGATAATAGACTTCCTTTGTAGACAGGCAGTTGGAGCAATTCCAAACAAAGTCAGAAAGGGAGATAGTAATTGAACAGTATGGATGCTGAGAAGTTCAATGATCATATTCTCATCGGGTGTTTTGTACAACAGTAAAGATGCCCCGGAAGCCAGCCTTACCTATCACCCGTCATCCAGGTCCGCAGTTTACCTTTTCTTCAGGTATTTCTGGTCCATGGAGCTTATACAGTGGGGCTCAGTAACCTAAATATTTTTAGCATGTTTTATGGATAAGCATTACTTACCCTTAATTATCTTTCTTTCCTCTAAAAATAAAACTGACCTAACTCAGCTTTGTTACCATTTTAAGCATGATTTTGTTAAAATAAAGCAATATAAGGTTGCAAGATTACATCACTTTCCAATTGTCCCCTTCAGTTAGGTGTAAACCTTCCAGAACAATACCTGGTATTGAAAAATACATGGATTCTAACACTTATGTTCACTTTCCCCCTTACTGGAGAGATATGGTCATGAATACCAATGCCTAAAATGATTCCTAATTTTTTTTTACCCTTACATTACATTTTGTACATGAAGAAAGATTGATATGTGTCCCTTCTCTTCAGAAAGGTCACTTTCAATACAATGAAAAATACCAGAAGAAGGTATAGAGGCTTATGATACTATATTTTGCAACAAAAACGGATGAGAATTTAGCTTTTAGTGTTCTATATTAATGTGATTTTATTCTTATCTATTCATTTATGCCTATAGGAGTAGCAGGAAAAAATGGATTAAAGCAGAATTGTTCAAGAGGCATAAGATGAAGAATCCACCCTCCTATCTGGAATCAATAGAATATATATCTTCCACCAAGTAACAAAAATAAATGATCTGTTTAACTCATAGCAGCACAAACATTATTCACGGAATAGTAATAGGCATTCTTATAAATATAGCACTCCAGAATATACTACAGAGTGGGGAATCAGTGGTGCTTAGTGAAAGATAATATAGTTACAGACAAAGTCAAATGGCACAAGCTAATATAATGAAGCCCATGACTCTAAGAATGAAATCCAACAACTGAGACAGAGGTTTTTAGACTGCAATATGCAACACTGGACAAGGTTGGCCAAATGTTTATGTTAAAGTTGAGTATTTGTATGAATTTATGCCAGTTCAGACAAATACGTAAATGAGTAAATGGATTCCTCAACTAGTTTAAAACAGAGTACCTCTTATAAGGCTCAGAATCAGGCCCTTGTGGGTTTTTAGTCTTTCACATGAAGCCAAGAAAAATTTAAGTGTTTTAACAAAGTTTCACCTGCTTTTTTGATTGTTCAGTCTTGTAAATTCAAATAAAATGACAATGAAGAAATTCATTATGCCAATCAGAATAGCTGAAAAAAATATATCAATATCTATGAACTGAATCCATCATTTTTCTAAAGCAGTGCATTCTGATAAAGTTTAGTCTGCAGTTAAAGTCATGCATTCAGCTGTTCTTGTTAAAGTTGGATCATTTAATTTTAATATTATTCTGAAAAGTGAGGAAAGTGACACTTTGCAATCTGTATTCAATAAATGTATGAACAGAACATATACTACAAGGTCAGCATAATTTTAGATATAGTAACTTGCTAATGAAAAAATACAAATATTAAACGTTAGGTGTATTAAAGGGAGCAACATTCAGAATCATTCTCAGTCTCATTCAAAACATTGCAGTTAGTGTAATAAGTCATAAACCATGTATACGCAACATTTATTTTTCTACTCTCTTTTCCGTTATTCCTGAAACCCATCATCAGAGCTATATTCATTAACTCAGATAGCCCCTTAGCTCCAGTATCAAGATTACACTTCTAGGCATGATATTTTGTTCTCACCATTAGTTATTGTAGGGAAATGAATGCAATTTCCATTTCTGGAATTGAAAATAAGTGGAAACTGAATGCTCAATAATGTAGATAAGGTGTGGTTTTTTTCTTTTTTTTTTCTTTAAACAGATGTCAGAACATAATTGCACAATGTGTGTGAGAAGGTGGTACTTCTGCATGATGCACTAAATGCTGACATATTTGGTTTTGTGCCTGTGGACTGTTTCGATGTATGATAATTTAGAATGTGTGATTAAGAAATAAATTTTCATGTCTAGTTGTTTGAGAAAACCTTTAATAATATGGCACTAAGCTGACATAACATTGGACCCATAAGGATCAAAATTACAAGTCCAACCCATACCATGAAGGACTTGTGCTGCCGCCCAACTTAATTTAAAATACTAGGTGCCTAAACAATTACTCTCATTTCTCCTAAAACCAGTTTGATAACCAAGTCTGCCCCACTCCTTATGAAAGATTGATCACATTCAGACATATTTAGGAAGAAAGGTGCAATGTAGAACTAATGCATGTTTTCCTGGGTATTTTAACCATCTTAGAATAATTCCTGAAACTCTGAAAAAGGTAGAAGTAAGCTATGTAGACACCTAATTGTGAAGTTAGTTAATCACTTGATCTGATAGAGTTTAACTGACTTATAGTATAGAGGATAAGATTAAATCTTTATTTAGAATTCAATTCTCCTGATGGACGATGGTAATAAAAGTCTTCAGATTATTGTTAGAAATTATCTAAATTATGGATTCTATTGATTTTTTAAAATGTAGTTAAAATGTTAGAGTATTGCTTTTCATGACTTGTTGAGGTTTAAAGCTGATATCCAGATTAGCAATGTGATGCCTATGGAAGATCCCCAAATTGCAAAGGAGGCAAGGAGAAACTAGACAAACATTAAAAATTAGGGAGTCATTGAATTGAAGAGAAAACAACTTTCAATATCAGTGAGTGGAGGAAAGCAACATTTTGGATACAAAAGTATTCAACTGTGCCCAGATAGACTGCTCTTGAAGTGTTTGACTGAAGTGATATATTATTGAAACCAAAATGGTTTTTGAAATTAAAATATGCTCTTCTGACCATTTTCAGAATATGAAATTTCAGTGAAGTTTGACATAAATCTTCCAATTCCCTCATGCTCTATAAGAAGGATAAGTAGAATAAATTGTGATACTATCTAAACCACATAACCAGGAAAGTAATGAGCAAATTCTGAAAGTACATTATGTGACACTGAACAAAATTATGTATGATGAACACCTAAAAAAGTGTGTATATTTAAATGTCACCTAAATAACCATGTTCAGCAGAAATTTTCTACTGGCACCAGTACAGTCTTACAACTGACCCACAACTATTATGAACTGGGAAGTCATTATTATCACTTTAAATGTTCCATTCTGAGTAAAATAAAATTGTATTCTATATGTCTCCTTTGTATAGAGCAGTCTATTGTCAGGAAGCCTGTATGTGGTTTCAGTTTTATAGGAATCCCTACACAAGAAAAATTACCTGCTTTGCTTGCATTTTTCAAAATTCTTGCTGCTAAATTGGAGAGATATGGGTTTGATGGATGGGCTGTTAGATGGATAAAGAATTGGCCGGATGGCCATGTCCAAAGAGTTACAGTCAACAACTCTGTGTCCAAGTGGAAACTAGTAACAAGTTGTGTCCCTCAAGGGTCCATACTAGGACCAGTACTATTTAATATCTTTATCAATTACATATACAGTGGGATTGAGTGCACCCTCAGCAAGTTTGCGCATGACACCAAGCTGAGTGCTGCAGCTGATTCACTAGAGGGAATGGGTGCCATCCAGAGGGACCTTGACAGACATGAGGAGTGGGTTCATGTGAATCTCATGAAGTTCAAGGTCCTGCACCTGAGTCAGAGCAATCCTCAGTGTCAGTACAGATTGGAGGATAAATTGCTTGAGAGCAACCTTGGGGGGAAGGACTTAGGGATACTGGTGGATGAAAAGTTGGACATGAGCCAGCAAAGTGTGTTTGCAGCCCAGGAAGCCAACTGTATCCTGGGCTGTATCAAAAGCAGTGTGACCAGGAGGTTGAGGAAGGTGATTATCCCCCTCTACCCCACTCTCATGAGACCCCACCTGGAGTACTTTATCTAGCTCTGGGGTCCCTAGCACAAGAAAGATACGGACCTGTTGGCGTGGATCCAAAGGCCACAAAAATGATCAGAGGGATGGAACACCTCTTCTATGAAGACAGGCTGAGAGAATCGGTGTTGTTCAGCCTAGAGAAAAGAAGGCTCCAGGGAGACCTTCTTGTGACCTTTTGATACTTAAAGAGGGCTTATAAGAGAGACAAACTTTTTAATAGGGCCTTTAATGACAGGACAGGGGGCAATATTTTTAAACTGAAAGAAAGTAGATTTAGATTGGACATACAGAAGACATTTTTTACAACAAGGGTGGTGAAATGCTGGAACAGGTTGCCCAGAGAAGTTGTGGATGCCCATCACTGGAAATGCTTAACCTTCCCAGACCTAGGTACCTTGCTTAGTATTATCATATCATAGCTAAAAATAAATAAATATTTGTTGATATGTTCAGTCTAGGATAAAATAGCATCCCAGAGCAGTTTCTGACATTCTCATAGGAACCACTATGTTTGGGCTGCCTGCAAGGACAGGGAGCCAGATGTTTAGGGAGAGGAAGGTTGGCAAGGCAGTGTCTCACTGACAGATGCAGTCCCAGGGTATCTGACCACAAAAGAAGGGCTGTGATGGAGATGAGAGTTGAGGTCCCACACAGCCTAGTTGTCATCATATGGGTCCGTAGTGATGAGACAGATCTGTGGTGAAGCCAGCTGGTCAGTCCATGGTTAAGGACCAGTGCAGCAGGCAGCCAGCCAGAGGCATAGTTGCAACATATCACAGGCCAGAACAAAGGGTGAGGTTCTGAACTTTGATGCAGCTTTAAAGCAAAGTAGGCAAGACCCTAATGAGCCTTCACACACTTCTTTCCCCATGCCTTGATGTAAGGTTATACAGCTGCATCATATCAAAATTGGTTTTGACCATGGGCAACCTTATGAGAAGGAGAGAGAAAGAGTTTGCAGGGCCTAGTGATGTGCTCAGGGCCCTGACATGTCAGTTCTTCCTTTAACACTGCTTTCTACAATGATACCAGCCTTCCACATTCCATTACTGTATTTTCAAACTATCTTAGGCTTTTATGAAACCCATGAGTGAAAGCCCACCACAACTGTCTAAAAGACTAAAATGTTGAAATCTCTAAGAAAATCACTTTTACAAAAGTGCTCCACACCACTATTACACACTAAATAGTGTGCTCAGCTCACAGCCTATTGGCTTAGCTGCTGGTGTCTCACTAATTCTGATTTGTGTGCATCTTAAGTGATCTATCTCATTTTAAGATTACAATCTTTCTGATCAAGACCAATCCTTTAGATTTCTTATGCCCTACCCCAAAGAATTATTCTTCTACAGCAACGATTTTTTTGAAAGAGTAGGAAATAAACACTACTATATAAGTTGAGGGTAGAAAAATTATATTTCAGAGCAATGTTTGAGACCATAAGCTCAAAAAACAGGGATGCACAAGTCAGGGTTCTGGCTGATATACATCTGGAAATTTCTGGAGTCTCCTTAAGAGTTTAAATTAGAAGTCCTCCTTATGTAGAGTGTTGAGGGGTTTTTTGGAAAAAAAAAAAAATAAAATAAAAAAAGAGCACTTATGTCTCAATATTTTCAACTTTAAAAAAGCTCCCAAATGGCGTGCTTGCAGATTTGCTTAATTAGCTGGACGTATTGAGCTGTCAGATCTGATATAGACTGCTGCTCTGCAGAGATATAATCTGGCAATGACAGAATTACAGGATTGTTCCAGGAAAGGTGAAGAACTAGGAACTACTGCCTTCAGATGTTCTATCTGGATACTGAGTCATCATTTTCACAGACTCAAGGAATGACTGAGTTTGGAATGAACTTCTTTGGAAGGAACTTCTGGAGGTCATCTGGTCCAAACCCCCTGCTCTGGTAGGGTCATCTAGAGCCAGCTGCCCAGGACCATATCTAGATGGCTTTTTAATGTCTCTAAGGTTGGACACTCAACAACTTCTCTGGGCAACCTCTGCCAGTGCTTCGTCACCTTAGCAGTAAAAAAGTGTTTCCTGATGGTCAGATGGAACATCCTGTGTTTCAGTTTGTGTCCATTGCCTCTTGTTCTGTCACTGGGCACCACTGAGAAGAGCCTGGCTCCATCCTCTTTGTACTCTCCCTTAAGGTATTCATATACATTGATAAGATCCCCCTGAGCCTTCCCTTCTCCAGGTGGAACAGTCCCAACTCTCTCAACCTTTCCTCATAGAAGAGATGCTCTAGTCCCTTCATCATACTAGTGGCTCTGTGTTGAGCTTATGTCTCTCTTGTTTTGGTGAGCCCTGAACTGGACACAGCACTCCTGGTGTGACCTTATCAGTGCTGAGTAAAGGGGAAGGGTCACCTCTGTTGACCTACTGACCACACTCCTCCGACATATAAAATTCTGCTATTGCCTCAAGAATGTAGCAACAAAATGGACAGTCATGCCACGTTCTGACAGGTTACAAATGAAAACACATATATAAATGCACATATATATATATATAGTACAATAAAGATCAATGTGAGGGTTTTTTGTTTGCTTGGTTGTTGGATTTGTTTTTCAGAAATTAAATAGAACCTTGGAAATGAGATCCAGCTAAACAGAGCAGATCTTTTCAAACAGTATAAATTGCTGGGCATCAGGGCTGGTTCTCCTGATACCAAAGACATTGGTGTTATCAGCCTTTTTTGTAGAGTATTCATTCACTTATATTCATCAGAGAAGAGTTATAAGAAAGAAAAAAACCACACCAACATATAGGCTATCTTGTACAATCTGGAAGAACCAAGCTTTAGTTAATATCAGAATAGACTCATGATGTGCAAAAGTCTTTATGCAGTTAAAGTTATGCATATTCAGAGTATGTAAATTGAAAGCAATGCAGATCTACAGATTTCCTTTAAGAAAATGCGTGATCTTCTAAGACTCCCTCTATATATAGTTCCATACTGATTGTTATTAGCTCTATGCAGACTATCACAAGAGTAAGATGTCATCAATCAGACTGTCTGATTGTCTTATAGACTTTTAAAATGTTGCCTTTTCTTTAGAATAATCACTCTTGATTAGCAAGTATGTCTCTATTCTAAAAGAAATTGCTTTTAACAGTAAGAGTTGCATCAAGATTAAAGATGAAGAATATCCTACATAACTGAATAGTCAATACTTTATATTCTGTTCTTTATATTTGGTTCTTTATCCAACTGAACAGAATATTTTCACCCAAGGAAGAGAGGCAAGGGGAAGAGAAGAAAATTTTAAATATTAAACGATAAAATTTATTGCAAAAGAGAGTTTTTAGGTTTCATAAGTATTGTATTTCATAGGATTTCCAATGATTTCTTAACTAAGAAGCAAATGTTCAGAGATTCAAAATAACATTTAAAATACTAATCAATTTCTTCACAAAAAATAAAATAAAAAAAAAAGTCCTAAAAGGATTTAATCTCTCCTTACAGTTTCACAGTTTTAAGAATATCCCTGTCACTGTTCTGTACTGTAAGGGGAGAAACGCAACAAAATCCAGGGAATCTGAATCGTGGGTTACATGGTGTACTCTAATGAAAAATCATAAAGCATAATAAATATTGTCGTCATTCAGATTGTAACATTTCAGGAGAACTCAAAGAGACTTATCCTTTATATTCAGAGTATGGGAATGTTTAAAAAACTTAGTCAAAGCAGGGGAAAAAAGGAGACATTTTATATCTTAAGAAAAAAGTAGTTTCCAAATTTGATCCCTTTGAAGAAAATAAGTGTTGAAGCTAAAAAAATTTCTATGTAATGAACACTTAACATTTTAGTATAATGTATTCATACTTGTTTTCATTCACTGGTCAAAAAATATTAATTAAAGTGCATAAAGTCTTCTGAACATGGACAGTTAAACCCAGACCTCATCAGACATAGTGCATCTCCACACTTATTTGTCTTAGATTTGTGATGTCCTATGGAAACATGGTAGAATATGTCTAAAACTACCAGGATCATAGTTTTCTGAAGGAAGAAGGGTACCACCCAAAGCTGCTAGAATTTTTGTTAACTATATGTTCTAAGAATCAGCTTGTCCAAACTCCTACTCAGAAGTGTAGAAATATGAAGAACAATCCCTTATCCAGAATGGGCACAAGAATGTAAAGGGAAAAATAAATACACCCACATACATAAAATATACCTGCAAACATACAAGTGCTTATAGTGATTTAGTGCTTCACTATCTAGGGGAAAAACTTAATCATAACACTGTCAAGAACAATGAATGCTGGCATCATCTCAAAAGTCAGACACAGTCAACTGTCAGTTATCTGTGAGAATTTTCTCTAGGGATTAATTATATAAGTTGTATGCGATCTCCTGCACCCCATGCACTACAATGTATGCACTACATTTGCCAAACCCACTCTGATTGCTTCTGCTTATATTGGTCCATCCCTTTAAAAACCTGTTCATAGTCATAAAAATCAATATAATAGCAATTTTATTACAGTACAACTGACAAATGTTTTGATTATTCATGTTTTGCCTTTGTACAAGCATTTATACACATGCCACTATCCTGAATAATTGTTAATGAAGAATATTTTTAAGTAGGAATAATGTCAAGAAATCATAAATAATCTTATTTCCAGTGAATAATGATTCAGAAAATGAATTCCTCATTTATTTAGCCAAGTAGAGGAACTCTACCCTTAAAGTCTACATAGTAAATTGATTTTTGAAATTCTAAAAGATGTTTTATTTTGTTTTGCTTTGTTCTACCTTCCATGTTGTTATATTTACCTAATATTCTGTGTGTGAAAAAGAAAGCATAAGAAATTTTTGGAATCACATTCTGCAATTCCAAAACTTTCAGAAAATTTAAAGTAAAAAATAAGAAAACATTTTTTTTTCCCCCCCATGTTTGATTGTGTTTTATTTTGAGGCATGGTTTGGAAAAAAGTGAACATTTGGGGTAATGGAAGAGATTAAAGACTTTTTTGCCTCTTGAGGATCTGAAGTACAAGAAGATACAGTGAAAATTCGTAACAGAAGGCTTATTTTCAACTCAGATTTAGACAATGCACAAGAAAATGAGATAAACATTGATTTTAGCTGATTAATCCCTAATTATATTGATTTCATTCTGTGGTTATACAGGTTATTAAATCCTTATAATACATTGTGTTTAAGATGAGTAGCTTTGCATCTGATTCTCTGAATAAGTAGTCCAATATTAAAGAATCTGGTACTTCATGTAAAGTTGCCTAGACTATATTCTGTCATTAATATTCTGCTGCATTAGCAACATTTTAACTAATATATACAGTAATACTATTTCCATTTTATTTAATCATCTTAAACTATTTATTCTTGACTTTTATCTTATATTTGTATTAACTCTCTAATTTTGCTCCTTACAAATCATTGAATAGCTAGACAAGATATGTACGGGGATGCAAGCTCAGTGCATGAAAGATCTGGGTTACAGGAAGGGATAGGCATCACAAGGAGAGGTAACAGGCAAAACTGTTATTGACTTTCATATATGACCCCATCAGACGGCTGGAAGAACCATGAACATGGCCTAGGAAGAAGACTGCCTGGACACCTAAGATTTCCAGTCATACTCCAACTTCTCAGTCACCATAAAGGAGGCCTTAGTAAAGAAATTTTCGTTCAGTGTGGGTATGAAAGAGCTTGCTACGACCTTTGACACAGGCATAGTATTGAACCTTTAATAAATATCTTTGTTTCTCAAGTTGTTGTCCTGATCCAATATCTGGGAGGGTTCTTAAAGGATCCCAAGAGCGAGATTAAGATGCAAACGAGGTCAGATGCTGCACAAACCTTGTAAGCTTTATTTAATGAAATAACTGATAATAGTGATAGGACAGAAAGAAGAAAGGAAAAGTCAGAATACCTAGGCAAGCAAACAAAAGAGACGCAACAATACTAGTTACTATCACCATGAGTCTAGCAGCACCCTGTCAACCTGGTTCCAGTGCAGGCAATTGGGGGGGTTCTTGCAGGCAGTGGGGAATGTCACCACCGCAAGTCTAGCGATGTCCTGTTGGTCTGGTGCCGGTGCAGGCAGGCCATGGAGAGAAAGCTCGGCAGGTGATGGGCAGAAAGCAAGCAAACGAAAAGCTTCAGCAGGCGAGAGCTTCGGCAGGCAAAAAGCTTCAGAAAATGATAGAAAGAAGGCAAGTAAAAAACTACTACAGGCGAGAAAATTAGCCAGGGAGGAGCACGCAGCCCCTTTTATCCAGTCCCCACCACTAGTGGCTCGTTGCCAAAGAGCTCATTTGCATATTCACTGCCCCGTGTTCCCCCATGTGCCTATGCCCAGATGTCCACAGTGGTTGTACCGGGGCGGGGGTGTCAGCCATTGACACCTTCAGCTTCCGCACGTCCCCCTCGTCCCCCGGCCCTGCGCACACACGCAGCTTTCCTAACTCTGGGCAGGTTTTGTCCTCCCGGCAACGGGACTTTGAGGCCTGGCCTAGGAAAGGGCGTGGTGCTGAAACAGACAGCTGCCATTTTACACTACCCTGCAGCTTGGGGGGAGGGGGGCGCGGCGGGGGGGATGGTAATGGCATAACGGCAATGCCGAGATAAAATGGCTGACACAGTCCCCTACAGTTGTGCTTCAAACCTTTGTGAAAGTTCTGATCACTATTTCCTACTGCTTCATGTCTAATATCAGGCAGTCGATGACGTACAGGTTCTCATGGAAGTTCAAGATATCCCGGGAGACTGCTTAATCAGCTTTGTTTCATGTGGAATACTTAAAATTAATCTGTGTAAATAATCTTTCCTCAAGCCAGTTTTCCTGGGGGCAGGACTCCATGTATTTCAGCATCAGGAAGACCCTTGCTGATGACATAGTGTACAACACTAGACAAAGGATCTTGTTCTTGGACATGTATTTTTTCATTTAATCCAACTACTGTTAGGTTTTCTAATAAATTAAAAATATTCTTGCTAGGCAAAGTGTCTATATACACTCACATGATTCAGGTAAACCTGAGAAGCCATAGCTACAGGCAGTGCATCCAAGATCCAGGTGGCACCACTCTGTAATAATAACTATGGGAGCCTGGGAATAGATAGTAGGTGTCACAGACAACAAAGTTAGGAGACCTACAGGAGATCCTCATCAGAATTTGGCAGGTACAGTCACCTTAGGAGAATGATACGGTTGAAGGAAGTCACTGTATAATAACACAGATAAATAAATTTAGACTTTATTAGGAAATAAATATATCTGGACTGGTAAATACATGTACTGAAAAAATATATGTCTCTAGAGATAGAAGAATTTATGATGAAAGGATGTAGAATAGTATTGGTTTATGTCATACAATTCAGAATTGTAGATATCAACATCCTTACAACTTACCAAACCAAAAGTCCATAAACACTACCAAATTCAGATTCTTAAATTCAGATGTCTATTATCTGAAGAAGAATCCCACTCTTTAAGAAAAATGAGGCCAGGAATATAGAGGTTTTTTCCTTTGATTAAATGTTCTATAGATGACTACCATGCAAACAAGAAACACTATCAAATTAAAATAAATTAGATTTAACATTTAAAAAAATAAATGAGATGGGTGTCATAATTGTATTAATAATTTTCTTATTTAAAGTTTTTAAAACTAAATTTTTTCAGTATTCAGAATGTCTATGCTTCATACTGAAGTGATGCAAAATCCAGAAAAATTTCCACTTGAAACAATTATGTCTGAGTGCTCTTGACCTATGAAATATGTTGTTGTTGTTATTATTATTGTTTGTTATTATTATTATTGTTATTATTACTGTAGATTAATATCTGAACCAACTTCTTTATAGACCTCACTGTTAATTTACCATATATCTTCCTTTTAACTCAGCCTGTTCCCATCTGCCAGTGGAGTATAATTTCTGATGTCCAGTTCTTTTGTGAAGCTTAGTTGTTTATGCACCTAATCTCTGCCTGAGACATTGCTGTCTGAACTGCCAGATCACATTATCGTTCATTTTGAAAGCAATCACAAAATATTGGTAATTAATTAGATAATTGATTATTGATCATATACATATATATGAAGCTAAAAAAACAGCCTCTCTTAAACTTAGGGAGTAAGTAAAAATATGCCAGTTTCTTTGAATGTACAATACATAACAGTTCCTGTAATATAATAGCTTCTTCGTATAAATTTTTCGTGAGAAGCAGGTTGAAGGATGAGAGAAAAGGAAGATACATGTAGGATTGGGTGAAGCAAGGGGTTCAGTTACTATGGTGATAATGAGCATATTCAGGCAAAATGTCACCTAAAGAGGTGCTACTGAATGACTGTGTAACATGCAATTCAACAAGTATAAATATCTTTGAATTTTGAAACTAAAATAACACACTTTGAAATGGCTAGCACATAGCTTGAAAGTACTAAAGAAATAATGTTTTTTTTCCTCTTTCTTCAAAGTTTAGTTGAGCTCCATTTACCAACATCTGAGTCCTTGCGATGTCAAAAGGTCATGACAGCACCATTACATTTTGTCTGACCTCTCCTGCTTTTGCTCTCTCACCTCAATTCTGTGCATTGTTCTGCTTGAGCACAGCAAGAATAAACTTAGAAAAGAGCAAGAAATATGTATGTCTTCATATACAACACACTGCAGTGAAGATCAGAGGACAGGGAAAGAGAATCACAGAAACATAGAATCATAAAATCACAGAATAGTTTGGGTTGGAAGGGAACTTTAAAGGTCATCAAATCCACCCCTCCTGCAAGGAGCAGGGACATTTTAACTAGATCAGGGTGCTCAGAGCCCTGTCCAACCTGGCCTTGAACATTTCCAGGGATGGGACATCTACCACCTCTCTGGGAAACCTGTTCCAGTGTTTCACCTCCATCATCATAAAAAATCTCTTCCTTCTATCTAGTCTAAATCTACTCTCTTTTAGTTTAAAACCATTACCCCTTATCTTATTGCAACAGGCCCTGCTAAAAAGTTTGTCCCCATCTTCCTTGTAAGCCCCCTTAAAGTACTGGAAGGATGCTATAAGGTCTTCCTGGAGCCTTCTCTTCTCTCGGCTGAACAACCCCAACTCTCTCAGCCTTTCTTTGTAGGAGAAGTGTTCCAGCCCTCTGATTATTTTTGTGGCCCTCCTCTGGACACGGTCTAATAGGTCCATGTCTTTCCTGTGCTGAGGACTCCAGAGCTGGACACAGCACTCCAGGTGGGTTCTCACAAGAACAGAGTAGAGGAACAGAGTCACCTCCCTTGACCTGCTGGAGACACTTCTTTTGATGCAGCCCAGGATACGGCTGGCTTTCTGGGCTGTGAGTGCACATTGCCAGCTCATATTCAGTTTTCCATCCACCAATACCCCCAAGTCCTTTAGCACAGGGCTGCTCTCAATCGACTCATCACCCAGCCTGTATTTGTGCTTGGGATTACCTTGACCCATGTACAAGACCTTCTACTTGGCCTTGTTTAACTTCATGAGGTTTGCTCAGGCCCATTGTTCAAGACTGTCAAGATCCCTCTGGATGGCATTCCTTCCCTCCAGTGTGTCTACTACACCACACAGCTTGGTGTCTTTGGCAAACTTGCTGAGGGTTCACTGAATCCCACTGTCCATGTAAACCTCACCAGTTCCTGAGAAACGCCACTTGTCACTGCTCTCCACTTTGAGATTGAGTTGTTGACTGCAACACTTTGAGTGTGACCATCCAGTGGTCTGCTGAGTGGTCCATCCATCAAATACATTTATCTCCAATTTAGAGACAAGGATGTCATGTGGGACAGTGTCACATGCTTTGCACAAGTCCAGGTAGATGACATCAGTTGCTTTTCCCTTATCCTCCTATGCTGTAACCTTGTTGTGGAAGACCACCAAATTTGTCAGGTTGCTCCTATGTCTCTATAGAGGGCCTCATCCACTCTGTCTTCCTGACCAGGTGGCCTGTAGCAGACCCCCACTATAATGTCATCTGTCCCTGTCCTTTAATCCTGACCCACAAGGTCTTGGTCAGCTCCTCATCCATCCCCAGATGGACCTCCACGCACTCCAGCTGGTCGTCAACATAGAGGGTGACACCCCGTTCTTGTCTCCCCTGCCTGTCTTTCCTACAGAACCTGTATCCTTCCATTCCAACACTTCAGTCACAGGAGCCATCCCACCATGTCTCTGTGATGTCAATAAGATCATAGCCCTGCAGGCATGTGCATGTGTCTAACTTCTCTTGTTTATTCCACACGCTATGTGTATTTTCATAAAGACATTTAAGTTGGATCCCGATGAAGCTAACTTTCTGGTTGGAGTGTCTGGAATTCCTTTGTGCTGTTCTTCAGGTGCTGTCCTGCTGACCTGTGATCTTTGTCCAGGCTCTGGGCATCTATTGCTGACACTGACATCAAACTGGTAGGAGTGGGATGGATTGAGGCTTCCTCTCCACCAGCAACTTTAGTTTAAAGCCTCTTCACGAACCTGGCAAACCTATGACCAAAGATGCTCTTCCCCTTCTCTGACAGAGAGACATCAGCCCCCAGTAGACCAGGTTTCTTAAAGTGAGTACCATGGTCTAAGTAGCTAAAACCCTGGCTATGGCACCAGTCCCATAGACATTTGTTTATTTGCCAGATTCAACTGGCCCTTTCAGACCCCTTCCCTTTGACTATGAGGGTTGATGGAAAAACTACCTGCACTACAGAGTCTGTTATTGCCACTCCCAGGGCTCTGTAATCCTTCCTGATACTCCTCAGACTACTCTTGGCTGTATCCCTGGTGCCCACGTGAAACAACAGCAGCATATAATAGCCAGTGGACTGTGCGTGGACTGTGCAAGGCTTGGGAGTGTCTTGGTGACATCCCTGATATGAGGCCCCAGTAAGAAGCACACCTCTCTAGAATGCGTCACGCTGGATTACAGCAATTTTCTATTCTGTGGGAGAGATGACACAGTTCAAGAAAGAAGCCAGGGTGGTTAGTGTAGTGATTCCTAACACAACTTCCTTATCCTGTTGAGAAGATGGTGCTGTCCAGGATAAATATTGCTTTTGCTGCTGTTATTCTTGATATACCCAAGCCCACTTGGAACTGCATCTGACAAGGTGCATCTGGAGATCAAAAAAGGTCTTCTACAGGTACATCAGCAGCAAAAGGAAGACCAAGAAAGTGTGAGTCTGTTGCTCAGTGGTGCAGAGTGCATGGTAACAAAGGACATGGAAAAGGCTGAAGTATTCAATGCCTTTTTCATCGTGATTGCTATTGTTAAGACTGACTTTCAACAATACATGCTTCCTGAGACCTGTGGGAAAGTCTGGAGTTGAAAAGATATACTGTTTCATCAAACTGGACACAAAATATATGGGGAAGTACTCATGAGCACTGAGGGAGCTGACACCAGCCAGCTGATATCATTGTGAGTCCACTTGTGAATATCCATGAAAAGTAATGGCAACCTGGAGACTTAATGAGGTAGTTCCAGAGTACTAGAAGAAAGCAAATGTCCCTCCTTGTCGGGGTCACCATTAGCCAGGGTCCTTATTTCTCCATGCGGGAACAGAAACGACACAACACCAATGTGATGATCAGGTCGTCCATCTTTTCTTATTCCAATCCTGGTTACATTTATATTCTACTAAGTTCCGTACACGCACTCATCTATCTTCTAATAGGCTACAGGTCATCTACACGCGCTGTTCACGCGCCTCTACAAGCATTTACATTGGTTAATTGCAATTAGCACGTAAAGCCCAAAACTTGCCAAAACTCCCTTATCTCATACCCTGTTTTGCTCAGACTTGTGTGCTTTTGCTGACCACAGGTGTTTCTCACTTATCTGCTATCTTGTGTGTTTTTGCCAGCCTTATTTTGCTGGCCTTGTCTTCGTCCTTGCATTCTTCTGTCTGCACTAACTTTCTCCCAGTGCGGCCCAGACTCCTACATCTCCTATCTTCCAGACAGGAAAGAAGGAGGATGCAGGGAACTACAGGTGGGTCAGACACATTCCAGAAGCTTATTTTCATGATCTAGGCTTGGAAAACAAAAAAAGAGGTGGGGTTTAGTTCAAGGCTGGGACAACCTTAATATCTATGCTCTAAAGAATGACATTGAGCTCCACAATGTAGAGCCTTAAATTTTGAGGTTTGAACATACTTGTTTACATATGAACTAGGTATCTAAACTTCCATTATAGCTAGTGATCTAGTCAACAGAGTCAATGAAGACTTGAGTAATATTGCTACCTATATCTTCACTGTATTTATACAACTAAGTGTAGGAGTCTAAAATGTGGAACTAAATCTGACACAACACATGATAAGACAGATAAATTATTTCTAGACTTGATGGCTGTTTACAAAGAATCAAGTGTCTAGTTTTGTTGACTAAGTGCTATTTTCTACCTCTAAAATCAATTAAGAACACCATTTACACTGTTAGCACAGTTCTATCAAAGCTAAAATCTCTATAGTAAATGTGTCATATATTAAAAATAATTTACTTTTTTGCATTATGTTTTCCCTTATTCTTCCCTCCTCTTACATTAAACATAACTCTACTAGTTACTCTGGTTATGAATATGCATGTTGTCTGGCAAACAAGCATATTCAATTACCAGCTCCACATCCTGCTACAAACATTTGACTGAACACTAATTGCTTGGAATGCATATGCATGTGGAAAAACAAATACTAAAAGAAGTAAGTATGTTCAAATTGAAAGTGACTGACTTCTTCCATTTTCTTTAAATTTCTACAGGAAAATTGTGTAAATTTAATGTCTCTGAGTGGTCCAATCAGTTAATTGTGACAAGGCACTCTTCTACTTTTAATAATATGTAAAATAATTAAAAACTCAAAATCAGCATTTATCTGTTAGGAGTAACGAGAGTTCTTGTGTCATTTCTGGTGCAGTTACTGAAGTGCATGTACAGAGCATGAAAAATTTACAAAGATTATAATGACCGCCTATTCAGAGGATTAATTTACAAAATATCAATGACCATTTAGCTGTTATTTTGCACATGGAATCCCTACAGATTTCTATGATAAAGCTTGAAATTTGCTTACCAGTGTAACAGCTACAATACAATACCTAAAGGAATGAGGGATTGGCTTTTGAATATTAGAAAGGTCAAGCAATGAGTCATCTACAGGTAAATATTAAAAGACAGTAAGAAAAAAAGGAAAAGGTAGTTCAAAATGTCTATAAAAAGCAACACATTCTTCCAATTTCCTCGTTATAAAATAAGTGATCTGAAGGTATACTAATCAACAAAGTAAATAATTCAGATTAAATAAAAGTTTTTAATATGAATATAGTATTTTCTTTTGTAGGGAAAAGAAGACAAAAAATGGAGAATTAGTGCTGTCAGGTCTTATGGTATTTGTGGGAACTTTTTTTTTCAGAAGAAGAGAATGGAAACTTTTTAAGTCAAGTTAGGATAAAATTAGTGCTATGGAATAAATGATAAAGCTTTTTTGTTTTAAATTTATAGTTTGAAACATTCAAAACAATTTACAAATTTAAGTTGAATCTGTCAAATTACTGTATACAAAATTAAAATAATCAAAGTTATTAAGATGTACTTTATGGTACTTTATATTATTTTATCTTGTACTGGGTCTGGCTGAGCCGGAATTGGTTTTCCCCTGTAGCAGCCCTCATGGTGCTGTGTTTTATGTTGGGAGCTGGCAGGGTGTTGATAGCACACTGGTGGTGTGGCTACTGCTGAGTGGTGCTTACACAGCACCAAGGCTCTGTCACGGGGGGATATTGGACCTGCACAACTCTATGAGAGTCATAACAAGCAAAGCCATTTATTTTTCCAATAGTACATACTTATGTTCTCGCCAAAGCTCTTACTTCATAATTAGCAAATCAGCAAATAGGCAGTTATCAACCTTTTCTCCTATCAGCATAAGACCACTCTAACATGCGCTGTGCAGACCAATCAACTCCTTGTTCACGCGCTGTTCACGGGGTGGTAACTTCTTACAGTTCAGTACTTTTCCACAGTTTAGTGTTGCAGCTGTCCGTTGTTTTCCTCTGCCACCTTAGCACAGCTCAGAAGTCTCTTATCTTTCTCCCAAGGCCTGTTTTTCATCAAAGCCTAGCTGTTTCTCAGAGGCTGTGCAAGGCTGACAGGCCGATGCCTCCCACATCTCCCCCTTCTTTGTTTTATAGCTTCACCTGCAAGACTTGTTTCAGAGCTTTATCAATCAGGGTTTAGAAAAACTTCAAAAAGCATACTTAAAATAGTTTCACAGAAGGCTAGGAACAATACAGCAGTTACAGTTACTAGTTGAAAAGACTAGGACAGTCTTTGACTAAGTATTACAAAATAAAGAAGATACAAAATAGCACACTTACTTAATGGGGTACTAACATTCAGATCCGCAATTGCTGGGGAACCCTGGATGCAGCGAGAATTTAGAGTACCCTTCCTCGCAAACCGGAAATCCTACGCGATGCGTCCATCTGTAGGTGAGGCATCCAAAATCGCTGCAAGCAGGTCCAGCCTCTAAATCAAGAGGCCAAAATAACTGGCAATTTTCTTTGAGCAGAAACATCTGATTTCATCCTCCTGTTGGGTTCCACCCAGAGCCTGGCCACCACTCAAGGGGGAAAACCAAGGGAGTTTCTAATAAGGTTAAACACTTGAGTTCTTAATTCTTAGTATTGTTAAACAAGGAAAGTTGAATACACACATTCTTATAGCATTTCATCCTTATTAATAACTACATTTTGTCTAAGCTACATCTTTCACTAGTGACTAGTAAGCCTATATATTTCATCAAGGAGTTGCAATTACAGTTAACATTTTCTCTTAAAAGAGTTGGCAACCATAGTGTGATTAAGGACAGAGATAGTGTATTTTGTCCTATTGCAGTAGCAGTCATTACACATACATTCTGCTTAAATGATCAGTCGAAGAGATCGTGAACCATCAGCACAGGGGCATCCACAGCACTCACAGCTGGCTCCTGAGTGTCCACCAAAGGCTGCCTTTCACGCCTCAGGTGTGGTCGCACACACCTTGCCAGTAACCACGGGGGACTGTGACCTGTGGAGACACAAGCATAACCTCTTCCCCGGGTTATTAAAGGATATGGTCCTTCCCAGTTACCACTTTCCAGGTTTTTTGCTAACACTTGAGTCTTGCCCTGGACTTCTTGTTGATCTGGTATCTGTGACGAGAAGTGATGCAATATTGATGGAACCTGTGAGGCAGGGGAAATGTTTAAAAAGTTCATGGCATATAATGCCTTATTTAGCCTTTCTTGAGGTGTAGATAGAGATCCTCCATCTCCCCCCTTTTTGTTGTTGCAATAGATGCTTTAGCGTGCCATGCGTACTCTCCACAATGGCCTGTCCGGTCGGTGAGTGGGGAATGCCGGTCAGATGCTTGACTCCCCACTGTATGGCAGGACTCAAACACTGCTCCAGAAAAGGTATCAACAGACACATGTACACATTTTAACATTCCGAATGCAGCAAAGTGAGTGACATCAGATTGCCATAATTCTGAGGAGACGAGTCCCTGAGGGTTGACACCACTCGCTGTTGAAGAGAAGGAGTCCTCTGGTATTCAGGGCAAGTCGCAATGATGTCTTTAGCCTGACGCCTTGATAAAAAACACTGGCTTTGTATTGCTCTGGCGTTTTGGTGGAAAAAATGCATGTGAAAGCCGAGCTTGCTCAAAGACATTTGTATTAGACACTGTAACATGTGCATAGTAACCGGAACAATGATACACACAGGTTCATGTGCTAAATCCTTAAGGTAGCACAGCTTTTCTATTGGCAAGGGCCACTGATCCACCCACACAGGTGATTCTGTTTTCCGGGTTAGTTTCAGGGTGGGTTTCAGGGTGGGTTGTGCTGCAGTGGCAATTAAGACAAATTTGATCCAATTTGAGTTCCCCATCGAGCCATACAGTCACGACCCCATGATGTAATAGGGGTTTCCAATATAAATGGATGAATATTTGCTACCCAGTTTTCTGGGCCCCTTACCTGAACGAGTTATTTGGTTTGAAACATTACAGCATGACAACCAACCCTGAAAAGCACTCGAGTTACCCGAGCTAACAGCCAATCTGCTCACAGATATTACAGTCACATCCGCAGCAGTATCTAAAATGCCTGTCAGTTCAACAGATTCTTCTGCTTTAGTGAGGGTACATTTTATCAGAGGTCGACCTTGTGTCTCTGTCTGAGCCCAAAATATTTGAGGAGTACCTGCTGATCCAAATCCTGAGTCACCCCGGCTTCTCGGCATACTATTAGGGGGAGCCGCAGTAAGATAAACAAGCTGAGCAATTTTTGACCCTTTCGTTACTGAACACAGGGGTACAGGGGTCCAGGCCATAATTCTGATTTCCCCTTCATAATCGGCATCTATGACTCCTAGTAAAATGAACAACCCCTGTAAGGTTGTAGATGATCTGCCCAGTAATAATACACTCTTTTTTTTTTTTTTTTTCTTCCCCATTTCCCAACAGTCTATATACTCCTGTTGGTATCAAGGATACCGTGGTATCTAATGATGTTACTGACTCAGAGGCTGCTAGGTCCACGCCTGATCGGTATTGACTAAATTATTATAAACCACCACTGATTGCAATATTTTATTAGTGTCTTTTTGTTCACATTTGTGCCTGGAGGTCCCCCTATCTTCTTCCAGCGTTTTAAAATACAGCCTAGGGGACTCTTTTTGACTATTCCCCCACTCTGACCGCTTCCCATCTTGTCTACTTTACCTTAAAACGCTACCCGATAAGCTGACAATATCCCCCTCAGGCAGATGGTACAAGGGTGCACTCTCCCCGCAGAGTATGCACCTAAATTCAAGACAACAATTAACACAGAATTACTGCCTCCCGCTAGAGGAGATATTTCACCTATGACACTTAAAACACTTAGCCCGAACAAACAGGCAGCACTGATGACCCAGCGGACGGGCACTAGGGGTCTCTGTACTAAGGAATGTTAACTGGTCCTGCACTACCCCCCCACTGGTACAGAGTCTGCCCTGCACTGCATTCCTCTGCAGCCGCTTCTCTCATGGGATAACGGAACTGCTGGTCAGAGAACTCCGCACTCCACAGCTGCAGCTGGGCTGCGCCTCACACACACAAAACAATCACACAACCACACAAAGAGGCCCCTTACACTTATTATTCACACAACATAAAATGACAAATACTACAAACATCAAAACACCATTAAGAATATATAAAGCCATTGCTAGTTGATTATGTGGTGCGTCCAGAAAATTCCCCCTTCTTTGTTTTTAAACCAAGGCCTTTAGTGTACTGACCATCAGAAAGGTTTAAAGTTAGTCCTTTTAGAATGGACAAGGGACTCCGCATCACAGTGTCAGCACCTTCTGTAAAAACTGCCCCTTTTGGTGTTTGGGGGAGGCGGGACGGACGATTGCACGGTGCCAGATGGCCACAGGCAGTCACTCAGCGGTGGGGGGCTCAGGGAGGCCCGGGGCTGCCGCCGCCAACTCCACGCTTTAAGAGTGTCCAAAACCAACTTCCAAGTGGTCCCTAGCTCACTGACATGCTGATCCCCCTTGGAAATAGTGTCCCACAACTGTTCCCCTATTTCAGCCCATTTTGCTGGTTCAAAGGCTGTGAGGGTATCGGCAGGACAGCCGTGGTTTCTACACCATATAAGTAACCTTCGTACAGAAGTTTCATTATAAGTTATTCCTCTCATAGAGAGTATATGCAGCAGGACTCTGACAGTGGCCGTCTCCTCTGCGCACTTGTTCTGCCTCATGCTGCCCCCGACTGATCACCTCTCCCAGGTGAGTTTTCCATTGATCGACTGTTCTCCTACCTCCCTGTCACAGTCCCGCTGTAGACAGTACCTCCAATCGGGGATCTTCCCGAGGCATCTTCCGCACTCCGTCCTGGAACATCGAGGTCACCATTTGTCGCGAGAGGATATTGGACCTGCACAACTCTATGAGAGTCATAACAAGCAAAGCCGTTTATTTTTCCAATAGTACACGCTTATGCTATGGTTAAAGCTCTTACTTCATAATTAGCAAATCAGCAAATAGGCAGTTATCAACCTTTTCTCCTATCAGCATAAGACCACTCTAACATGCGCTGTGCAGACCAATCAACTTCTTGTTCATGCGCTGTTCACGGGGTGGTAACTTCTCACAGTTCAGTACTTTTCCACAGTTTTAGTGTTGCAGCTGTCCGTTGTTTTCCTCTGCCACCTTAGCACAGCTCAGAAGTCTCTTGTCTTTCTCCCAAGGCCTGTTTTTCTTCAAAGCCTAGCTGTTTCTCAGAGGCTGTGCAAGGCTGACAGGCCGATGCCTCCCACAAGGCTCTTTCCAACATTTTTCCCCCCACAGTGGGACGGGTGGGCAAGATCTTGGGAGGGGACACAACCAGGACAGCTGACCCGAACTGACCAAAGGGATGTTCCATACCATACAACGTCCGCTCAGTATAAAGCCGGGAGAAAGGAGGAAGGGGGTGGGGTCACCCTTGGTCCTCCGAGGCAACCACTACGCGTATTGGAGCCCTGCTTCCTGAGAAGGCCCGACATCGCCTGTTCATGGGAAGTAGAGAATAAATCTGTTTTGCTTCCGCGCGCAGACCTTTGCTTTGCTTTGCTTATATTAAAACTGCTTTTGTTTTACCCACAAGGGTGGGTTTTTTCCTATCTTATTTTCTTTCCCCTCTTTGTCCTGTTGAGAAAAAAGGAGGAAGGGGGGGGAAGTGATAGAGCGACTTGGTGGGTACCTGGCATTTAGCCAAGGTCAAACCATCACATATCTTTATAAAGATATTTTCAAAATGTTTTGAACAGATATTTAATAATAAGAGCAAAAATAAAGTTGTAATATGCTCAAGGAAAGTAAGGTCTAAGGAAGATTTTGGAAAAATTTGATGCCACTTCCATTTAGTTCAAAACCCCATGATCAGGGTCAGTCTCTGGTGTGTAGGAAACCATTGGGTTTCAGGTTCATTTTCCATTCCAGCTAACTGAAATCATCGTTCTTACTGAGCATTGAATATGACACCAGCTGGCAAAATATTCTGAAGTGCATGACCTTCAATCATATCTTGAAAGCTCTTTTCTTTTGTAAAAGTAATCATTTACTAATTAACGTAAGGACCAGAACCAAATGATAGGGCTCCTCTCACTTAGACCTTTGTAATGTAAGTCTCTACAGGTGAGCTAGTCACTCTGTGCTCCTTCTTTACTCAGTGAAGAGAAATAAGCCCTTCTAGAACATGATTCATTTTGTTCTAAAGCAGATATCAAAAATAGGTCAGGTGAATTTCTTCCTGAAAAGTGCTTCTTTTTCTCTATTGACTACAAAGAGAACCCAGGGTGACTAGCTCATCTGTAGAAGTCTGTATGGTAGACAACTAAAATTAGATAAAATTGATGCTACCCTGGATGTGTCAGCAAGTAATACTCCAAGAGTTCAGATATCCAGCAATGAATGACCCAGCTTATGGTTACACTTAGGGACTAGGACCCTATTTTTCTGCATCACTACTATCCTGTTCTTGCTTTACCCTCTTTTCAGGAAGAAAGAGAACTAATTCTGAACAAGACTTGAGCAACCCTCTATTAGACTTGAATTATCCAGTATCTCAGTTGCGTATCTTTTAATGGAAATTATATGCAGAACTGCTTTTCATATTACTTTCACTATTCTGCCATGATCTGTAACACAGTGAGAAAAAGAATTAAATGTTAATCAGAAGATAAATGATGAAAATGTGAAAGGTTTGTATCTTAAAGCACATGTAAAAGTCTCTTGAATAGCAGCAAATATTGAAAGATTGGCATGGCTGAAGTATAGAAGCCTTATTATTAATAAAACCTCTTTCAAATAACATTCTGATAAATACTTATGAAAAACTACTTCTGCATAAATCTTACATAATATATATTCATCAAGCTTATGAAGAACAACTTCAAGTTAGATCTATACTTGATATTTCACTTTTTCTGCATTGTGGAATCTATCTGCACATGCAATAAATCTAATCCTTGGGATTTTCTGAACATGTACAGACCATTTGCCTGGCCATTGTAAAATTAGTCCAACATATCCTGCATCAGATCTACTATACATATACACCTGACCTATGCATGTTTAGTAAGTTCATTGTGAAGTTGGGTACTAAGATTTCTGATCAAGAGAAGATCAGTTGTCTTTGCTAAAACAGATTTGATCCAGATCATATTGGATCTACAGGTCATAAACCTTCTGACATCAGTTTGTCTAACTTAACTTCTAACTTCAGAGCTAAATAAAACTGCTGACTCCTGTCTTGACGGTATGATTTTATGAGTTAAATTTTGAGCTAAAGTAAAAATTTGGCTAAACTAATATTTCAGATATGTAAATCCCTAAGGCAATATCAAGGTTTGGGAGGGAAAAAAAAAAAAAAAAAAAGCTGCCCATCCTGTCAAATCTGCACAGGGATTAGGCAAACTAAATTATGTCTAAATCACCATACTAAGGTCACTACTTTTACATAGTATCTCACCATCTCTTTAATAAATAGTCAAAAAATTGGTCTCTTTTAAATGTAGGAAATTAAAAGTTACCCTTGTACACCATTACCTCAGAGTACCATTCAATACTTTAGTTATCAGCTGGTGATCCCCCCTCGTACTTAGTCATTTCAGATCCCTTTTCTTTCTTGGATCTCTGCCTATAGCATTAAAAAACCAAGCATTTGCTCTGCCTTCCTATATGATGCTCATGCTGAGCTGTGAAATCATCCAGCAGAGATTTACTCGCTCACCAGCTTTACAGCGAGCTAAAGAGGAAGCTTTAAAGATATTCTGTAACCTTCTGGCTGCAGCATACCTCTGCTTTCTGCCAATAAAAGGTAGTGACAGAGAAAAAAATATGTCTCCAATTTGATCTTTTCCTTAAAGAATATAGTGGGAGAAAATCTGCCTGTCTCCTGCAGTTTTAGTTCCTCTGTAACCCAGGATTTCTTTTGGCATAAGTTTTAGAGATGAATGTTTATGTTCTCCTTATCTGCGTTTCTTAGATAGGCTTGCTACAAGAATAAGATCTCTGTTTGCTAGGTACATAACACTATTGCAATGCAGTGCTTTTGTACAGTAGAGGCAGATTGGCAAAAGGCAGATTACAGTGGGAAAAATAAAGCGTTGTTTCCATTTCAGAAATTAACACTGACTCTTACTGTAAATGACCCATTAGCCTCAGGAGGACTGAGTGTTTGTACTTGACTGATTTGAGAGTCTCCTCTTTTCATATCTGGATTTTTAAATCAAATTATGACTTTTAAGGTACTAAATTATAACTGTAGCTGCAAACTCAACAGAATGAGAGAAGAAAGACATTATTAAGCTTTTGATTTACTATCCATTGCTGACACTACCTCCTTACTACAGTCTTGAACAAAAACTATAACAAATCAAAGACTTATTAAGGAGGCTTTCCATGTTAAAAATCCACGGAATCCAAGGAATATGTAAAATAGGACAATTCAGTGTCTCAAAAGGATCTAGGACAGAGATTTAAATAGAGGACTGAGCCATTTGAAACTAAATGGTTAGGGAGCTTTTGGACTTCACAGTTTGGGAAGTGTTTTTTGTCAACAGATGCCTATTTACATCATCCACTCTATTATAAAAAGGAGAAAGTTAATCTAATAAATGGATTATGACATAATTCTATGAAAAAAATGAAAGGAGCTCTTACCCTTCACATGCCTATGTTAGAATCTTCTACACAGTACTTTTATATGAAGCTTCTTAAATCTTAATGTTCTGAAACAAGCCAGAGGCCAGAGAGTGGGACCTAGATTGGGACCCAGCACATCAAACAGTGGTGTCAAGTTGTTGCAAATATGAAATAGACTGCATTCAGTAGTAATGTTAATGAAATTCCTTTATTCTGGAATAAAAAGGGTTCAAAAAAGATATTCAGAGTCAAAAGTTCTGAATGTTTTCTAAAGTGTGACATCTGTGAACTTCTACTTCTACTGGACCCGTAGTTTTATTACCTGAGTATAGAGTAATTTTAACAGTTATGCAGCTTTCAAAGTAAGCTTGAATGCGATCAACTTGAAGTACAGAGAGAACTAATGTACATCTGTACCCATCTGTAGACATACCCTAGAAAAGTCAGTATATCCTTGAAAGAGTAATTAAATAGCACATTGATCCACTGTATGCACACACTGTACAAACAAGAACAAGACCAAACTAAACAACACAAGGAGTCACAAGGTACTTCAAAACTGTTTAACTTCTCAGACTGCTCAAAACATTTGGTAAGACTCATCAGCTCTAAGTACCTTTAGAGTATCAAAAAATGATGAAATCTCAAAGAGAGATATTCTAGCTATATATGATATCTCAGTCAAAAGTATTATCTTAAGAGCTACCCAGACAAAAGTAATCACAGAAAATTGTGTAGTGTGTGCTCTGATGTTCTGTGTTCTCATTGTGACAAACTACTCATAGAGGTAGGCAGTGTATCAAATGCTTGCCATAAATTCATATTAGGTTTGAGATTTGCCTCTTCAACTTTGTTACCTAGCCTAGCTTTTAGTCTCACTTTCTAGTTTGCTTCAAATTCTTAGTCCCTGACTGTACACATTGGATGAATGCTAATTCATATCAGGAGTCTCTTCTGGAGAAATGCCCTTTGTTCCTTCAAAGAGGAAACTCAGGCACACCTGAAAGGAATGTCTCCACTGAAAAAATAGAAAAGTACTCTGTTGACAAAGTATAGCTCCATCTTCCCAGCACAGTCAACAAACAATAATCCAGAGGGTCTTGGTCATTCAAACATCCCTACTTGCTCTTATGCCATGCCATGTTATGTAATATATACCTTTAGGGTCACTCTGGTAGATGTTAGCACAGTTACACTATTGAGTCTTTTTGAACTGAAAAAAACCCAAAGAATAGAAACATCTCCTCTCCACAGATAATAATTGTGCCTGAAAACTATAGGTTTATCACTTGGGAATCAGAGAAAAGACTTGTATGAAAAGTCATGAAGCGAAAATGTCATCAGCTTACTCTATAGAGTAATGATCTCTGCAGCAGTATCAATAGCCAAACAAAAGGGTAGACAAAGAGTGGGTATTTCTATCTCATTTTGAGATGAGAAAGACATCAGTAGTCAAAGGTAGCTTTATTTGGAAAGCAACATGTGAACAAGACCACATTGAAAGGCATGTTGTTTTCAGAAATAAAGATATCTTTGGCCACAAATTCATATCTGACAATCTGGTATTAGAAGTGATTCTAAAAGAATCCCCTGTGATTTCGGAAGAAGTAACAAGTGCCAACTTGATTCTGGGAGATGGTACAATATCTGTTGTTTCTGCCAGTTTCTTTACCTCCACAACATATTTCCTTCTTGCATAGTGTACTGGGTCTGTGTGGCAGGGTTTTTGGTAGCGGGAGAGAGGACTACAGTGGTGGTTCCCTTTGAGAAGTTTCTCGAAAGCTCCCCCACCTCCAAGCTGGACCCAACTCTGGCCAAGGCCAAGCCAATTAGTGATGGTGGCCATGCCTCTGCCATAGTGTATTTAAGAAGGGGAGGAGGATTGGGACTTTGAGGATGAGTTATGAGAAGGACATCTATGCAAACACCGCGATCAGTGGAAGGAAGGAGAAGGAAGGTGGGAAGGTGCACCGGAGCAGAGAGTCCCACTGTATCCCATGGTAAGACAGCAGGGTTGCCCTCCCTGCAACTCATGGGGGTCACTGAAGGAGCAGGGGTTCGCCTGTGGCCTGTGAAGGACCCCTGAGACTCTGTGGGAAGAAAACGCTTCTTCTGTCATATTTCAGAGCTGGGAGGACTGCAACACGTGGAGGTGACCCATGCTGGAGCAACTCAAGAAGAATGCATCCCAAGGGGAGGAGTCACATCAGAGAAAGTTCATGGAAGACTGTCTCATGTGAGAAGGATGTCACATAGAGCAGGGGGAAGAATGCAGGAAGTGCTTCCTCCCCTGCCTTGCAGGAAGAAGCGCTGGACTAACTGCACCACCCACCCCCTGGCACTGTGCCACTGTGAAAGGAGGTGGAGATATTGGGAACAAAACTGAGCCTGGGAAGAGGCATGGGTGGGGGGAGGTGTTTGTTTTAAGATATGGTAACTCTTCTCACTGTCCCATTCTGTCTGTTAAATGTCATTGTTAGTGTTTTGAATTAAAGTGATGGGTTTTTTTCTTCCCCTAACAAGACTGTTTTTTGCCTGTGACCATAATGGGTGAGCTACCCCTCCCTGTCCCTATCTCGATTCCTGAAACTTTTGATTCATTTTCTCCTTCCCAGCACTGGGGGGAAATGGTGAGTGAACAGCTGTGTGGTGCTCAGTTGTCCTCTGAGCTGAAACCACAACACATATACTGAATATGAGCCTACTGTTCTTTTCTGGAAAGCAGACTTGAATACTGAGTAAGGAATTTTATTTCAGTGTCATAAGGACACAATAAGGACACATTTATCTTTGTCTTGTCAGCTACTGTAGTGATATTAGCACATATCCCCCTAGTAGTTCTCTATATGCTCCATGAATATATTGGTTAACATGGCTTTGGCAAGCTGCTCCCTTAAGATCAGGAAGGAAATCTTTTTTTATTCCTACTTTTGTAAGGAAAGAAAGATGGTAAAGACTTAAAAGGCACCTATCAGAAGGTGGATGAATGAATGCAGACATAGGTTTCATTCTATCCACATCTCCCACGATCTATTTAATACATCCACATTTGTATCATGAACTGCAGCCTAGAAATTTCTTAACATTGATTATAAATGGAGCTGATGGTCACATGTTTTTGCTCATATCTACAAACAGATTAATCATATTTGTGTTACTGTGAAATCAAGAAATTCCCTTGGATTTGTCTGCATGATACAAAGACCATATACTAGGGTATAATTTTCTTACAGAGAAAGCAGCCAAATTTTAATATGTAGCAACAACAAATCATAGACGGAGGTGAAGATGCGTGACGAACCAACAGCAACAGAAGAGAAAATTCAGGACAGCAATGAATACAATTTATAAGTTTTGTATTCTTTTTATTAGAGGTATAAACAAAGAGATTAAATACCAGTCTCTGCTGACTATTTGCTTCATGGCTAGTATTGGTTACAGATGAAAATACATCTAATAACAGTAAAATCTGCAACAGAAGCGAAGGCTTCCTCATGTGCCTCTTTTTAATTCATGCAGACATAGAGAACCTGTGAAAGGATGTTATGGTTTCCGCAAAGGGTGCACAGGTTTCCAACATCCTTGTCATTGAGAAGATCTGTATGAGTGTTAAAAACTAATGAATTGTACAGAGATATTAGTGCTGTACAATGACTAAACACTGAATTCCTGTCCTACCTTTTGATGCCATCAAGATAGGAACACTCTGGTCAAAGAGAGGCCAAAAATATGAATGTGTTTACATAAGTATGTAATCAAGATTTAATAATCAATGGTTGTTAAACCCAGAGTTCCACATGAAATCTTTGCTCAGAAAATTCCCAAGCTTCTGATTGATGGAAATTAGGATGATAGGGCATCAGAAAGATCCCTCTATTTTTTTTTTTTTATTCTATCCTTCTCTCAGCATCTACTGTTGCCTATTATTGGGGCTGCATATTCCAACATAGCTTTTTGATCTCTCCCATTTTAATAATTTTTATAGTAACAAATCATGTTCCTTGGCATTTTTTCCATTCTCTGACACAGTGCCAAAGTATTCAGTCCATTGTCCTTAAGTTCAGCTGCTACTAGGTTGTACATGTGGTGTCCTTGAGAGCTTTAATTTGAATGTAATTCTGTGTCCAGTAAGAAATTCTTATCAAATTATATGGTTTCTGCATAAATACTTCTATCTCACTAGAGTGAGCCTTCCAGCTTTAAAATCAACATGTCATACAGTATAAAGGCAAAGAGATGAAACAGAAACAGGCTAGATGTGTTGTACACTGGCAGCACACAAAGTAAGTATTTTGCTCTGAGAACATATTCTTTTGAAACTGTTCTTTGTGAACATCTGAAAAGTGCTTGAGCATTTCTCTCTTGCCTGCTTCTGATTTAGAATTAATGCTGAACCTTTTCCTAAGTCAGATTCAGGGAAGAGCTGACAGATTGAGGAAGAAAAGTAAATATGACAAAACACAATTCCATTGTTTCAGATATAGATACTGTTTATGGTAGAATGGTGTCTTAAAGTTGTCATGACGTAAAAGCATACACAAACTTCACAACTTCTTATGATTACACCTATAACCATGTGTGGTGGTTTAGCCCCTGTCGGGGTCTGAGACCACACGGCCGCTACCCCTCCCCCACAAAGGGAGTGAAATACAAAGCCCCAAGACTGAAATAAGGAAAGGTTTAATACAACAATGCAATAGCAACACAACAAACCACAACAATAACAATAACAGTAATAGTGATAGCAATGAACAGAGCAAAATAGCTACCAAATACAGCAGTGAGAGGAGCAGATGTACAAAACCACGAGTGCACCGCGCTCCCGCGCCAGGAAATGTGACCTGCCAGGATGTGACGTCCGCATGGTATCTGAATAACCCGGCTAGAGCTCCCCCCCCACTGCTGGGGAAACTTAACCCTATCCTGGTTAAACCAGGACACCATGACATGCTGATATGATACAGAGATATTGAGTATGATTTGGACATGAAACGCTTCCCTTAACTCTTGAAGTTTAGTTCAGACAAATCAGTTGAAAAAATAAGTCAAAGAGCCAAAAGTCTTGACAAGGAGATCTGACTCTTCTTTATTCTGTCTCCTTGCTCCTACTCAAAACAATTCTCACCCACATACAGTAATATGAAAAGAGAAGTGGAAATAGGTGGTGTTTTGAGACAATGGTAGAGGGCTGAAAAACACAATGTCTGTTTTTCTAAGTAGCAGTTGGACAAAAGACAGGATGTCCTAATGTATCACTTGTAGCAGTGGACACCTATGCTTTGGCAACTGAATCAAGCTACTAGCTAAGTTTAGATGTCTGTACTTCGGAACTGAATGCCATCACCAGAATCCTCTTAATACTGCACAGTTAATATTGTATTGTTTTTATAGGTTTCACTATTAGCCTCCTTATTTGGATTCTGAACATTTAATTTAAGCTATTCATATGATTTTGGCAGGCTATATGTTATACTACTCTGATAAGTCTACCGTCTTAAATGGAGCATCCAGGAGAGGAGAGAAAGGACTAAACTAACTATGGAAAAGAGAAAATGAAGCTGCAACTGAGAAAAATGTCTGGAGAAAGAATCACACAGAAATATCTGGACTCTTTCATCAAATTCTTTATCTGAAATATTTCAGTGATTAAAGGTGAGTACATGCTATTTTTCTTTGGAACTGATAACAATGACAATATTCCTATTTAAAAACATGGGAATATTAACAGGTTTTTTTGATTTTCTTAATGCTGTCTAGGCTGGTTCTGGGTCCTGCCTGACATGCTTCTCCCTAACTATATAATTTTGTGGGGTTTTGTAGGATATTTGAAAGTTTTCATTATTTTACCATACTGATTTTTTTTTTTCATTTCTTCAGATTCAACCTTAATTCTAAATGTATAAAAGTTGGTTTTAACTCTTTAGTCAAAATCAAGAGTCTTTGTCTTTTTTCTACAAGTGATATTATCAGACTTAGTGAGATGCATTTCCTGACTGAACACAAACACTAGAACAGTTGCATAAAGACTTATGAAATTTATTAGGTGCTCTCTCTGAATCCAGGTAATTTTGCCGATAAGGGTTGGTCGGTAATATTCTGGAGCACTGCAATATACAGCAGCATTTATTAGTCACAGATGAAGACCCTGCTTATAGAAACTTGAAAAATCTCTTTATGGGAAATTTCAATCTTGTATCAATAATCTATTAGGTAAGAATGCTAATTTTTGCTTTCATTGGTATAGCAAGTGTCAGATGGGGAGGAAAAATGAATTGTGGGTTTTTTTTAGATTTGTTGGCCCTGATCAGAGTGTCAGATATCAGCTAGACACGTTGCAGGTGGTATGATAAGTGAAGTAACCATTTGAATTTTGAGGTAGGGAGACAGTCACTTCCTTTAAGGTTTACTGTTAAATACTTATGCGAGTCAGTTTATGATGATCTGATTCAATGCTGAATGAGGTCAGGTAAAAGAATTTAACAGACTTTAAAAAGCTTTGAAACTTATTCTATATATATAATAAAATAACATCTGAATCAAATGGTGTTTCAGAAATAAATTTACTAGAAGTGAAATCTAATAAAGAGTATATGACCTCGTATTTAAACAGTACTAGGTGCACAACAGACATAGGCCTACCTAAATAGAAAAGAATGCCAAAGTACTGTTTATTGCAAAAAGTATTTTGAAGATAATATATAAGTGTACTACAAGCTTAGGTTTATAAGTCTAAGGGTAAATTGACTAGATTTTGAAATCTCTGTCTCTAAATGACTGTATAGCTACTTCAACTTGGACTTGGATTCTTATTAGCACTGTAGTCACTACAGGGTCATACTGGCTTTTTGATTTTCTGAAGTTATTAATTTCTAGCTAATAGCTCTGTGAATCAGATAAAATATATATGTCACACATCTCTCCTGTTCTCTGTAATTATAATGTTAGGGTTACATTGCAGTAAGAAGTGCCCTAGACCACCTTTCAGAGCTACTTCTGAAATTCCTATTGTATTTTTTGAGTGCAGCATTTTAGCTCACATTCAGTGCTGGGCAATGTTTCTTCATTTACAGAGAGAATTCTTCCTGAATCGGGAAATTAACTTGGTACGAAAAACTGCACTTATGTTAAGTTTCTTAAATGTAGTGGGTGTTTGCTTTCCCCAGTCCTTTTTGGAAGTTATTTTAGTGTAATTTTTTTAGGTGCTAGAGATGGATATATTGTACATTATAGGAAGCAAAATTTATTAGGATAGTTACATAAACCAGGCACTTAATTAATGCATATGGAAGATAAATACAGATGTTACATAGTAGGATGGCATTTTATCTATGTGTTAAACATGTAAATATTTCAGGCAGTCATTTAACAAGAATGTTAGTAATATTTCTTTATATGAGAAGTTTGGCCCAGCCAAGATACTCACATGACCATTCATATGAGTGTCAGTGAGACTGCTTACTAAGTATTATTCATATGTAACATTTTAAATAACTGAATCACTAGATATTTCATTGCTATGTTGCAGAACCATTACGAATAATTATCACATGAGTAGCATAAATTAAATCAATGCATATAAACTCATGTGAATATCTGGTTGCCATTTTCAATCAGGGATTCATAATCTGGTCCTTAGTGTGTAGCAGCTTTCTAGAGTTACTTTGAAATTAGAAAATATTCAGTTTTATAATTAATACATATGTTTATATTTTTACCTACAAATTAAATTATGGGGAAAATAACATTTTTTATATAGACAGAAATGAGAATTAACGTGTAAATGCAAATGTGTACATGTAACCGTAAACAATATTGAGTCACAGATATGTATATTTTCATGTCTTTGTGGATGAGACACAGGATGATGCATGCAACTTGGAATCTGCATATGTGCGTTATGCATATGTATATATGTGTACATTTCTATATGTATACTTGTACAATTTAGATAATATTGAAATATTTTCCACATATACCATACATATATGTCTGTCAACATTATTTTTGCTGGAGGATAAAGCTAAGAGAAATGTGAGAAGAAGGGAGAAATGACCTGAGTTTAGTCTTTCTTTTTGTGTTAATCCATCTTGAACAGCTTAATGGAAAAGTATAACCAACCTTTTACAAAGATGTTGATGCCTCATTTTTTTTCAGTGTATATTATGACTCATTCTTCGTAAGTGTACTTACATATTTGTCCTTTCAAAGCTGGCAGCACTACTCAGTTCTAGCCATGGGGAAAAGAAGGGGAGCAAGTTCCAGGTTTGAGCATCCCTCAAGGAGGAAGGCTTACACTTGCTGTGGAGCTCTAGCTCAAAGACCACAGCTGATCCCACTGTGACAGAGTAGCTTAAGTGTGAAAAAATTAACTCAGACAAAAAAGGTCCCACATATTACAACTCTTCAAATGTTGAACTACAACCAAAATCTTGTCAGGAATCAGCACCATTTCCTAAGAATTACTACTTTATATGCCATTTACACAAAGATGCTATTCAACTGTTAGACTGATACATTCACTTGTATCAGGTGTAAATGCCTCAGTGTGTAACCCCATTAAGCCTCCAGGTAAAAAACAGCAAAGAAGACAGAAGCAACAACTATATTGTTCCAATCTTCTAGCCAGACACAAATAAGAAATGCTTTTTGGCTACAGCTGCTAAATAATGTTCCAAAAATATTTGCATGATGGAAAGTTTCAGTGCTCTTAACCTAAGAAAAAAAGTTTGCTATGAGTCAAAGGATCTTATATAGCAGATGATGAAGTTACAGTAGTTTAGAAAGGGATACATGCGTTGGATAATTAATCTTATTCTGTTTAGATTCTTATTGCATTTTTTGTGCCATGGATATTTTTTTAACTTTAATTTTATTTCTCTGTACTCTTTTCTGTCTGGATATTTTACCAGCTTGCTTTTCAGCCATCTATCTTGCATTCATTCCTCTGTTATATTTTTTGCTGTCTCTCTTAAGTGTAATACACTCAGGTTAAACCAAAACTTTTGATCTCCAAAAACTCAGATGTAGTGAAGTGTATGAGTTATTCACAAACAGTTGCAGGACATGTGGCACATCCCAGGGCAGAGAGAAATGTGACTTTGAGACATGTTTGTTGTACTTTGATCCTTGACCAGGATTCAACAATACAACGTCTCCACATATGTTGGAGCATCCTAATAGCTGCTTTGTATTACACAGCAACTAGTAGTCCTGAGCTTCTGATATGACAGGAAGTTTTGCTGGAAAGATGTATCTAAAGCTCATTTCATAAACCCTACATTAGTTACAGAAGAAGGACTACTCCAAATCTTTGCTGAACCACTGAGAAAGCTCCTTGAAAAGTTATTAATATTCTGGCCTTATAGTCTGTCTTTGCAATGGTTAGAAGAATTCAGATGGAATGCAAAGGTAAATGATGGACCATTCTTCTCTAGCAAGAATTAAAGTAGTATATACTTGTACATAATACTGCAGACTGAAAAGTAAAATAAAAATAAATCTCATTTGCTTCAGCATATTTTTAATTCCTTAAAGTAAAAATGCTATTTTTCTAAATAAAAAAGCTGAGTTCTGACTCAGATAGATGACCAACAGTATTGATTCATTCCCCACCATCATTTTTATAAGAATTTAGGGTGAAAATTAATGCAGATGGAAAATAAAACAAAACAAAAATTGAGACAGAAGCCTCTATTTCTTTAGATAGCATTCTGTTGCTGCATTATCTTTTACATAGCAAAAAAAAACCCAACTAAGCAAAATAAAAAAATCTCAGTCATTTACAAATACATTTCTGCTCACTATTATTGTCAAGAACAAATGGGCAAAACTGCTAGTGAGTATTTTAGAGTTTGTATTTTGAAGGAACTCACATGACTAAGATTTCCAGAAACACTTCTAGGGTATCCTAACCATCTGCACATCCATAGTACAGCTTCTGAACATATTTAGAAGCTCCTTGGTCTTGTGACAAAGGCACCTTACTTGTGTTTCTTGAAAGGCTGATCTGTTAATCCTATGTTGACTACCACAGTTGATCTAGTAATTTTCAGTACATCTACTAGTAAGGTAGCAACAGGCAGCTCCAGTTTTTGTAGAACATCATAGCAGTGAAAACATTTTTCCCCATAATGATATACTGTTGGTGCCTCTACCTTTTTCAGTGATAAATATTTTCATTGATTGCACATACTATCTTGGCACCTAGCTTAGATGGTATGGATTGCCTTGCTGGAGTTTAGTAACTGGAGTTTAGATGCTGCAGTGATCATTCCTTAATTCACAGTCCTTCATCTGTTAGTGTAATACTCTGCATTCAGAAATGTCTGAGGGACTTCATGAATGCACAGTACTTGTCTCTGGCAAAGGATGTTGTTTTCATTCCCTCTCCCTTCCTCTGATGCCCTCTGGAAATTAAAATTCTTAGCAGAGAAAAAAATCTGGACTCCATGTCTATTTTAATGTCCTGAGACTGCTAACCATAAAAATACTTTTCTATGTAATGAGCTATCTATAACACCTGTTCTAAGATCAAGAAAGTAATTTTGGATAAGCCAAAGCAAGCATGGAGAAGTGCAGAGAATGAGAACAAATGCAAGGAGACATAGGAAACTAACAAACCCCACTTCATATGAGTTGCAGGAAGTTTTATTAAAGCTGTTGGGACCATTCTTGACCCAGTGGCCTGTAACAAAATTGAAAATCATAATTGGCTACACTCAGTGTTCTGAGAGTTTCAGTTATTTGAGTCTGTAACTTCCCCAGAATAAAAAAATCAAATATTAGTTTCTTTTAATGACGTACTGTTTTTTATGTTTCTGTATTTTATTTTGCTTGCATGCTTTTTTAGAAGAATGATAAAGAACTGTTTTTTCATGAAGATTAAACTTGCTTTCTCCTTGAGCTGAAAGTCTAATGGAAGAGAATTTCAGCTCTCAGGGCACAACTTGCAGTGGAGGAGGAATGAACTCTTCCACTGGATATGTTATATTTATTCTATGTCTACATAGAGACCTCAGAATTTTGGGCTCCACCCAGAAGATGACTTTGACTATATCTGAATTGTAGGAGTGAAGAGGTCATCCAACCTGCTTCAGAATACATCATAAAGATTAATACTGCATACCCTTCACCCTCCCTCTTTCCTGCCCCCATGTCCCAATGAGCCTATGATAAATGAACAGAGAGCAAGATATGGATATGCACCAACAGGGCCCTTTAGGGACCACCACAGTCCTACCTTTCCCTGGGTGCTGAAGAGACATTTAAATAAGTACGCTTTCATTTCCACGCAGACTCTGTGGCTGGGTTTTATTTTAGAGACGCAGACTTAGGACTCAGCAACATCATTTTCTAGGCACCAGATACTGGATTGTTCAACACACTAACAACTTATTCAGTATGTAGGAGAGACTTAGAAAACTTAAAAGATACCAAATAACATGACTGGGGACACAGATGATGGAAGTTCTACCTCATGCAGACACTTGAAATATTGCTACAGGTTTGTGCTGTGTTAAGACCGACAAACTAGAATATTTTCCTGATTATACACTGTTGAGCATTTTACACTAAAAATGTCTGGACTTTATTTTATTTCAAAACACAGCCAGTGTACGATGTGGTTATGTTATATCTTCATTCAAAAATTTATACTTAAAAATGAATTAAAAATTTTCATCATGTTTTCTCTTTTTCTTCTATTTCTTAGAGTAGGCAATCTAGTTTCTTTAACCTTTTCTCAGTAATCATGATTTTTATACCTCTGATTATTCTCATTGTTTTCTTTAACTCATATGCTCATTGTCTCTTCCTTTGAATCTTTTTTGGAGGTATAGACAGAACAGCCAGTTGTACAGCATGACAGACAGCTTTCTTAGCCTATGCTGGAAGAGATGGACTGAGCAGCACTGCGTTAAAAAAATGGGTGTCCCACTTCCAGGGTGCCATGAGGGCTGATGGGTCCCTGTTAACTGGGTACCAGGAGTTTTAGGATCCATGTGAG